>NW_011888785.1:19790244-19799580 GCF_000151845.1 Pteropus vampyrus | reverse complement strand
AGGCAGTAAGTCCATGCATAGGCCCTTTAAGAGAAATGCTTTGTAGTTCAGCCGCCCTCTGTCTTACTCAGCCACAATCTCTGCTGGTTTTCACAGTCAGAAGTTATGGAGACTTCCCTTCCTGGCACTGGAACCCTGGGATAGAGAGCCTCATGTAGGGCTGGGCCCCTGCTTCTCAGGGGGCATCTCTTAAGCTGAGATATCATTCTCGATTTTTAACCACCACACATGGGTGCAGGACCAGCCTGTTTCACATCTCTGCCCCTCCTAGCAGTCTTGAAGTGGCTTTTTCTGTACATCCTCTCTAAAGGACTTCTGATCAGGCAGACTTCAGGTGATTGTCAATGATGGTTTTTCTGTAGTTTAATTGTAATTTTGATGTAGCCATGGGAGGACGCAAGCATAGCATTTACCTATTATACCATCTTGACCAGAAACCTACTGATAATTTTTAAAGCCAAAATTTGCCTCAGTCACTGAAATCTGGTTTCCCCACTCCACTCCACCATGTTCTCCCATGAGGGTTCTGGTGAGGACTTACTACTGAATCCACCGGACACTTTTCAGGCCTTCTCCTACATAGACTCTCAGCAGCATTTAGCACTTAAAAATCTTGGAAATAGCCTTTTCGATAGCTCTTCTGCTCTTCTCCTGCACATCTCTTCAATATTATCCTCCAGGGCCTGTACTTATACTTTTTCTCTTCTCACCACATGCTTTTGCCAGGGCAGCTGATATACCTCCATTGTTTCCTTTTATATATCTATGCCAATGACATCATAACTTACATGCATAGACTTACACAATTTGTCAGGCAGCTATAACTTATGAAAGAAGCCATTTTTGTAGTGAAATAACTTTCATGCATTTCTAGTATGATTTAACTATGTTTCTCTTTTGTTTTCTCTCTAGTAAAGCTGTCATAGAGAGCAGTGCTCTCAATTCTGGTTGGACATTAAAATACTTGGGGAGTTTTTGAATACTCTGATGCCTGGGGTCATACCCCAGGTCAATTATATCAGTACCTCTAAGATGAGACTCAGATAGCAGTAGTTTTCAAAGCTCTCCAGATGATTCTGATGTATGACCAGGCAGAAAAACACTGGTTTATGGGAGAATATTAGGTTATGGTTCTGGGCCTGGCATTCCACTGTAGATCCTCAGTCTACTATTTGACAGGTCAATAGCATAGACTTCAGAATCGACAGACCTTGGTTTGAATCCTGGCTTACCTCCTCACTAAATGCATGATTTCGAGCAAGTTCCTTTACCTTTCTAAGCCTGTACAAAAGGCTTTACTTTTGTGAATGACAAAAGAATACTTACCATGTAAGCTTTTGTGGGAATTAAATAAAATAATCTATGTTAAACACCTGACACATATTTAACACTGTAAATTATGCATATTATGAATCTACTAAAATGAATGTAATGAAGACTATAGCAAAATGAAAGCAAGCGTATGATTTCATCTTAAAGGGAAAACTAAATATAAATGATAATTTTCCTAGTATAATTGTATAAGATATCTATGCCTGCGAACTAAGACTGGAAGAGAACATGAAAAATATAAAAACATGGTTTTAAAAATTAACCTTTCTCTATTTTCTTGAATGTTTTCGAAGTTCCATGCCTTTGTGAGAAGATAGGAAAACTGGCGATAATGAATTTGTGCCTCTTTTTTCCCCTTAGTACATGCTCAGTAGCAACCGTGGCCTCATATGATCCTTCAACAGCCAAGGGCAGCAGTTTTCAGAGGGCAGAAATGAGTGAGGACAGAAGCAGTGCACAAAGTCAGTCTATAAAGTGAGAACTAGGAAAAACTCAGAATCCAATACCTGTCAGTGAGGTGGGTTTCAATAGAAATGAAGTAATCACATGCAGCCTTTACTGGTGTGTAGGATTATATCAAGTAGCTGGATTTAGGAAGGGTTACAGAGCAGAATTTTGAAGAAATGCACTTCTCCCTGTTCCCAGGGCTCAAGCACGAGAGACCAGCATACCAGGTAATTTGTGCCAGAGTCTTATTGAACTGGGATATCTCTCAAAGGGCAGGGAGTGGGAAAAGCACACATCTTCACAATTCTGCTCTGCATGTGACCCTCACAGCCTCATTCAGCAGACTCAAGAAAAAAGGTCAGGGGAAAAAAACAAGTCAAGATGAAAGAAAAGCTACAGTATTTTTTTTTTTTTTTAAGGCAATGAAAGAACAAGAATAAGGGAGAAAGTGTCTTCCTACAAAAGAGGGCCCAATGGAAATAACGGCTGGTTATATAACAGGTGCACATAGTTTGAATAGTCATGTGATAGGAAAGTTGATTCAGATACAATAAATTTAGGTACTGCAACAGATTGTACATACCGGTCTGAAAATGCTCTCAAGAATAGGTAGGATCTGTGGGCTTCCCAATATAATTTTTTTGAAAAGAAGAATAAAATATTTACACAATCCCTGAAAATTGGGCAGGTGCTGTGAAAGACCCAGCTCAGTAATTGGGGGTCTCTGGTCAAATCCAAGCTTAGGAAAGTCATCTTGAGCACCAGTATCCTCAGCTGTAAAAGGAAAGATTATATTCTACCCTTCCAGTTCTAAAATGCTTATAAACTGTGAGAATAATTAGAGGACCTCTCTTAAAATCTTTTTATTTTGAAATACTTTTAGAGTTACAGAAAAGTTGTAGAGATAGTACAGAGTTTCAATATGTACCCTTCACTTAGCTTTCCCCAATGTTAACATTTTACACAACTATGGGACATTTATCAAGCCTAAGAAATGAGCTATTGCTTAGAAATCCAGGCTCGTAGTGAAAAATAAATATCTGAAGTAAATAGCATTGCTTAATAAAATATCTATGATATCTCATGCTAATTATGGAAAATTTATCACATTAACTTTTTAATTGTAAAAATACAGAAAAGTCTAAAAACAAAAACAAAAAACCATCAAGAATGAAAAAGTTAACATTTGTCACTCTCACTTCTGACTTTTTAAATAGAACATTACAAGATGGGTTTATTTTCCGAGGAAGAATTTCGGGGACTTTTTTTTTTTTTTTAGAATTACATTAAGATCAGGAAGAAAAGATTAAATAAGTAACAATTAAGAAATTCTCTTGCAATCTATCCATCCAACAGCATACATATTTTTCCTTCTTAGAGGGTCATTTATATTCTCATCAGTGAAAATATTAGCACCACTTCGCCTTGGCTAGATTTCTTGACATTCCCTCTGGTAAGAGCAGACATTTTTTACTGAATCTCTATTTAAGGAAAAGGTATTTATTGATTCTCAGAATAAACAAAGGAAGAAATCTCATCTATAACACCCAACATGTTTTTTCATTCTGCCCACTGAGAGAGAGATATGAACAGAACCTCTGAATATCTAATGTGATCAGTTCTCCCAATAACAGTATCTTCTGTTGCCTTCTGTAATGGGTTGAATCGTGGACTCCCAAAAGATGTTTATGCAAAACCTATGGCTGTGACCTTATTTGGAAAAAGGGTCTTAGCAGATGTAATTGAGATAAGAATCTCAAGAAGAGATCATCTTGGATTACGGCAGGCCCTAAATCCAATGACAAGTGCCCTTATAAGAGAGGGCCATATAGAAACACACAGAGAATAGGGCTATGGAAAGAAGGAGTTGGAGATTAGAGTTATACAGCCAAAGAATGCCAAAGATTGCTGGCAGCTACCAGAAGTTAGGAGAGGGATATGGAACTAATTCTCTTTCACAGCCTCTGGAGTGAAACAACCCTGCCAATACCTTGCTTTTGGATTTCTGGACTTTAGAATTATGAAAGAATACAATTCGGTTGTTTTAAGCCACCAAGTTTGTAGTAATTGATATAGCAGTCTTGTGAAACTAATACTGGGAACTTCTACTGGGAACCACTTTCTCCTTTACTGGAGATGTTGCAAGAATTTATTGTTGACAAAGCTTTCTCCTGTGATAAGTCCCCTAGAAGTACCACTTGTCCCAAAGTGAAAAGGGTCCTAAGAGAGCCATTGAGTAAGACTACAGAGAAGGAAACCTATCACCTATATAGTATGAGACCTACCTAAAACATAAGGACACTGAATGATTAATAGTCACACAGAACTTTAGTGTCATCCTACAATTTCATTCTTAGATGCTACACCTAACTCAAATTGCTACCTCGGAACATTTTATGTGTCAACTTGTTTGGATCATGGGGTGTCCAGATATTTGGCTAATTCTTCACTCATACTTTTGAAAGTCTTCTTTTGCATCTGCTTTAGAACCTGCTGGCCAGTTGTATTTCTCTAGAGAAATATATATATGAGAGAGAGAGAGAGAGAGGGAGAGAGAGAGAGAGACAGAGAGACAGAGAGACAGAGAGACAGAGGGGTTTATTATAAAGAATGGGTTCATTCAATTATAGAGGTTGAAAAGTTTCATGATCTGCCACTTGTAAGCTGCAGACCCAGTAAGGCCCTGGGTGTAATTCAGTCTAAATCTGAAGATCTGAGTACCAGAAAGCTGATGCTGTGATGGAGATTCCAGTCTAGGTCTGAAGGTCTGAGCACAAGGAATGTCAAAGCCAGAAAAAGATTGATGTCCCAGCTGAAGTAATAATGTAGGAAGGGCTGAATTCTTCTTTCCTCCACTTTTCTGTTCTGTTCAGGCCCTCAACAGATTGGACAATGCCAACTCACACTACAGAGGGCAAACTGCTTTACTGGGTCTGCTGATTCGAATACTAATTTCATCTGGAAATATCTTCAGAGACACACCCAGAGATGTTTAGCCAATATCTGGGCACCTCATGATCCAATCAAGTTGATACATAAAATTAACCATCATTCAAGTTTATGCAAGCAAAACAATTTTATTCATAGTCACTTTATATTATATAATCCTCCTTCTTACACACTTTAAATTACAATGACAGAAATTGATATGGAATTTGAACCCACATGACTTCTAAATTTAAATATATTAAATTTAAAAAGTGAAGAACCTCACGTTTTATAATTGTACAGCAACAGATTGGCAAAAATTAAAAGTCTGACAATACCATTTTGGGTAAAGACATGAAACATTAGGAAATGTCATACTCTGCTGCTGGTACTTCTAATGGAAGAACTATTATACTTATTAGGTAGTAAAGAAAAGGTTCAAGGTAACATTATTTGTGATAACAGAAGTGTGGAAACACCCCAGATGTCCAGTAACAAAAGAATGGATGAGTAAATGGAACATAGTCAAACAATAGAATAGAGCAATGAAAATAACTGAACCACAGTTTTACATAACATGCCAATATGGATGGATTCCACAACCATAATGGTAAATAGTAATGAAATAGTAATAGTAATGAAAATGGTAAATAGTAAGGAAATAGTAATAGTAATGAAAATGGTAAATAGTAAGGAAATAGTAATAGTAATGAAAATGGTAAATAGTAAGGAAATAGTAATAGTAATGAAAAAAAAGCAAGTTGCAGAATGCTCGTTAAGTCTAAACCAACGGCCAGTGGGAATTGCTGTATAACCACTTCGGCTCCCTCACCCCTGGGTGGGATAATTCTAAAGTGTATGTTCTACTCTGACTCTGCAGTGTAATTAAGATATAGTTGCCCACAGAGGTAACTTCTTCGTTGGCTTCTTTTCCTTCCCTATCTCAGTTCTCCACTCCATTACTGGATTTTGTGGCTATGGCAGTTAATTTTATGCCAATTTAACTGAGCTAAAGAATGCCCAGACAGTTGGTAAAACATTTCTGGGTGTGTCTGGGAAGGGTCTCTGATTTACTTCACTCAGCACAATACCTTCTAGGTCCATCCATGTTGTTGCAGATGGCAAGATTTCATTATTTTTTTATGGCTGAGTAATATTCCATTATATATATGTATCACCTTTTCTTTATCCATTTATCTATTGATAGACACCCAGGTTGCCTCTATATCTTGGCTATTATAAATAATGCTGCAATGAACATATGGATTCACATGACCCTTTGGAGTAGTGTTTTGGGAGACAAATGCCCAGAAATGAGATTACTGGGTCCTTTTTTGTCTCTTGTTATAGCCTTTTTTTTTTTTTTTAAGTCAATTTTGTCTGGTATAAGTATTGCAACACCGATTTTTTTCATTTGTATTTTTATGAAATGCCTTTTTCCATCCTTTTACTTCCAGTCGCCATGTGTCTTTCAATCTGAAGTGAGTCTCTTGTAGGCAGCATATGTAAGGGTCTTGTTTTCTTATCCATTTAGCCACCCTATGTCTTTTTACTGGAGCATTTAATCCATTTACATTTAAAGTAATTGTTGCTAGGTATGTAGTTATTGCCATTTTATTATTCATATTTTTAATCTTTTTTTTTTTCTTTTTCTTTTTCTTAAAGAATTCTCTAACATTTCTTATAATGCTGGTTTGGTGTTGATGAACTCTTTTAGTTTTTTCTTGTCTGGGAAGCTCTTTATCTGTTCTTTAATTCTAAATGATAGCTTTGCTGGGTAGAGTGTGTAATCTTGGTTGTAGGTCCTTACTTTTCATCACTTTGAATGCCAATCTATTCTGGCTTGCAAAATTTCTATTGAGAAATCAGCTGACAGTCATATGGGAGCTCCCTTGTAGGTAACTAATTGCTTTTCTCTTGCTACTTTTAAGAGTCTTTCTTTATCTTGAAGCTTTGGCATTTTAATTATGTTGGGTCATGGTGTGGGTTTCTTTGGGTTCATCTTGTTTGGGCCTATCCGTGCTTCCTATTTCCTTCACCAGGTTAGGGAAGTTTTCCATCAATATTTCTTCAAATAGGTTTTCAATTCGTTGCTCTCTCTGTTTTCCTTCTGGTATCCTTATGTTGTGAATGTTGGCATGCTTAATGTTGTCCCAGAGGCCCATTTAATTATCCTTATTTATTTATTTATTTATTGTCTTCTTCTTGCTGTTCTGATTGGGTGTTTTCTGCTATCTTATCTTCTAAATTCCTGATTCGATCCTCTGCTTCCTCTAGTCTACATTCATTCCCTGTAATGTATTTTTCAATTTAGGTACTGTATTCTTCATTTCCGATTGGTTCTTTTTTATGTTTTCTATCTCTATCATTATGTT
Source organism: Pteropus vampyrus (assembly GCF_000151845.1). Taxonomy (NCBI): domain Eukaryota; kingdom Metazoa; phylum Chordata; class Mammalia; order Chiroptera; family Pteropodidae; genus Pteropus; species Pteropus vampyrus. The sequence goes on along the minus strand of NW_011888785.1, from coordinate 19,792,498 downwards.
TCCTATATCTTAGTTGAAGTTCTCACTGAGATTATTGAGCATCCTTATAACCAGCACTTTGAACTCTGCGTCTGGTTTATTGCTTGTCTCCATTTTGTGTAGTTCTTTTTCTAGAGTTTTGTTCTGTGTTTTTGGTGTTTTTTTTTTTCATTTGAGACATATTTCTTTGTCTCCTCATTTGGGCTGCTTCCTTGTGTTTGTTTCTATGTATTAGGTAGCGTTGCTTTGTCTCCCAGTCTTAGTAGTGTGGCCTTATGTTATAGGTTTCCTCTGAGGCCCAGTAACATAGTTTTCCTGGTCATCTGAGCTGGGTGCTCCAGGTGTGTCCCTTATGTGGGTTGTGTGTGCCCCCCTGTTGTATACTTGAGCCTTGGTTACTGTTTATATGTCAATGGGAAGAATTGCCTCTCAGGATGATTGGTCGTGAGGACTGGCCATGACTACACTGAAGGAGCTGTTGTGCAGGGGCTGACTCTACAAAGCGAGCTTTGCTTTATCAGGGCTCTGGTGCCTGCCCAGTCTGCCCTTTGGGTGTGTCATTTGTGGAGGTGGTTGGGTGGTGCTCTGGCATGGTCTCAGGCTGGCCACCAGGTGTGTTGGTTTTAGGGCCTCTTAGGACTGTCTCTTTTGCAGGCTTTGGTCAGCTGCTGTCTGTGCCCTGCCTGGGGCCACTTGGTATGAGCTAGAAAGTGACCTGCAGATGGTTCCCACTTGTGCTGGGCTTGGTGGTGTGTGGGAGAGGCTAAGCTGTGAACTGAGTCTGGCATGAGCCAAGACAGGCTGTTTGTATGGAAAAGCCACTAGAAACGGCTTGGGTGGGCCTACAAGTAGGATGGGGCAGGGTCTCTGGAAATCACCAGGATAGGCAATCAGTGTTAGCCAGGTTGATGGGAACCAGATATGGTGGCCACCTATGGCTACACTCTAAGAGGGGGAGGGCTCGCACAAAAAACAATGGATTCTGGCAGCACTTCTGAGAGAAAATTACCCCTCTAGCCCTCTCCCTGAATCTAGACAATTCAGTTCCTCCCCATGTGTCCTTGGTGTCTTTCAAGCTGCTGCTCCAGTGCTGGAGCTCAAAGTGAGAAAGTCTATCAGCAAGTAAATTTATCCACGGGCCTTTTAATAGGAATGTCTGAGACTCCTGCCACTCTCTGTCTCAGCCACAAGCACCATTGGTTTTCTCAGCCAGAAACTGTGAGGACTTTTCTTGCCACACTGGAACCCTAAGCTGGGGAGCCTGGTGTGGGGCTGGGACCCCTCACTCCTCAGGAGGGACCTCCACAGCTGAGAAATCTCTCCTGATTTTTAACCACCTATTTCATGTTTCTGCCCCTCCTACAAGTCTTAAGGTGGCTTCTTTGTATGTCCTGAGTTGTAGGACCTCTGTTCAGCTAGACTTCAGGTGATTTTCATCAGATGATGGTTGTTCTGTAGTTGTAATTTTGATGCAGTCATGAGAGGAGGTAAGCACAATTTACCTACTCTGCCATCTTCTAATAATCTCATCTTTCTTTTTTTTGTTTCAATTAGACTCTATTGTATTAATAAACAGGAAAAGACTCTATTGCTTCTAAATCAGCAAAAGGAGGAAGCGTTTTCAGTAAAGATACCTGAAGAATACAGGGATCCATGAGGCTCCTAGAAAAGGAATCTAAGTGTAATCAGGCCTTACGTACCTGGAAGCTCCAAGGATGCTGGTAACAGGGATCTAAGATCTTCCCTGCAGGGTTCCATGTGACTGCATTTCAATGTATGCTGCTGCTCTCTCTTCTTTCCCCTGCCCTATATATCTCCTCCTCCTCCTCTGTCTCCTCCTTCTCCTCCTTCTTTCTTCTTCTTTCTAGTTTCTTCTTTCTTATAACTTCAACTTATAGAAACTTTTGACTTATTAGTGAGCCATTATTACCCTATAGCATCTCCTTATCCCATGGATGTTCACCTTTACTCTCAACCACTTAAATCTCTCTGCAGTTTTCATTTTAGATTCATGAGACTGAGACTCTGATAGACCCTGATAGTCTCTGTAGGGGTGGGGCTATTTGTGTCTGGCTTTTAGGTAGGTTAACGGTCAAGAGATTTGCTGTCTTTGGGCCAAGTGCCCACTCCTGGTCCATTTGGTTGTGCCCTTGGCCTTGTTCTAGAGGAAATCCTTTTGTATAAAATGTCTGATTAGAATTATGATGCCCTCTTGTGGAAACTTTAGGTATTACAAGCACCATGATTTTCTTCTAGAATTGTTTTTAAATTATGG
>NW_011888785.1:19779425-19790129 GCF_000151845.1 Pteropus vampyrus | reverse complement strand
GAATGGAATGGAATGGAATGGAATGGAATGGAATGGAATGGAACAGGATAGAACAGAATAGAAGACAACAGAACAGGCAATATAAGTGTGCATCACATTTATAAGATTGAGTATTGTTTTATGAAACTTTCAGGTATGTGTGTGTGTATATGTGTATAAAACAATGTATATGATATTCAAAAATTTTTAAGAACTACCATGACATTGGAATAGACACCCACCACTAGCACAGTCATAGTGGTAGAAGCCAAATTATTCCCTACCTGTATGAATGGGCTTGGTTGTAAGGCAATATGTTTATTTCTTAATATAGATTATGTCAAAAGAATTTGAAAAGCACAGTTCTAAAACAATTCTCAGTATAGTTATACTTCATAACAAAAACCTTGCCAATTTGATCAGAGAATAATGACACTTATTACTATATAAATTTGCTTGTCATTGATTACTCATGAAGTAGAATATTTTTCAAGTGCCTAGTGGTTAATTATACTTGACTCTCATAGAGGACCATGAAAATGTGTTTCCATGTACACTTACTTTTAAATGTGACTCTTCCAATTAACTGTGAGACTCTCACTTTTGAATCTTCTACTCTGGCGGCACACAAGTTCTTCACGCTATTGGTCTCAACACATCCCAGTTGATTTAAGTATCACAGTCACCACATCTGATTTCTGCAATGAGTTTTTGAGCAGAATTACCTGGTACTTAGAAAAGGGAAGACATCAGACTGACCTAATAAACTGTCTCAAAATGGCCTTGGGCAAAGGGAGGCCCTATCCTTTCGTTGTGCTTCTGAGAAGTGAATGATTACATAAGAGCATTTAAATCCATTTCTTTTTTATTACTGCTTCTCTCTGGTGGTTATATGTTGAGATGTTCCCCTTCTCAAAGAAAAGAGAATTATTTTCATATTTGAGACTACAAAAGTACTATAGTTCCAAGTTCCAAGCCTTTTCATCATCAAGAAATATTTAGAAAGCATCCACTGTGTGCTAGGCATGAGAAAAATGTGTGTGTGAGAGGAATAGAATGGGTATGTATACAAAGAATAAAATACATGCTCTTCCTACAAGCAAGTACAGTAGTCCTCCCTTCTCCTCTGGGGTTACATTTCAAGACTCCCAGCGGACACCAAATCCATGGATAGTACCAAACCCTATACAGTCCTCGGTTGATCAATAAGGGGGATACATTCCGAGAAATGAGTCATGAGGTAATGTTGCCCATGTGCAAACATCATAGAGTCCATTTACACAAAACTACATGGTATAGTCTATGACACATCTAGGCTATACGGTATAGTCAGGAGGATGAAGGGAGGAAGAGAGGGAGGGAAGGAAGAGAGGGGAGAGAAGGGGAGAGCAGTGAAAGAGACCCAGAGAGATTAAGCTTGAAATGAGAATAAAAAAGAGAGGGAGAGGGGAAAGAGGAAAAGAGCATAGGAGCTATGGAGGGAGATGGAGGGAAGGAAGATGAGCAGGGGGCTGGAGAAGGGAAGAGAAGAACAGGGCTGGTGAGAAAAAGAGAGAAAGGGAAAAGGAGGCAAGAAGGGCTGGGATGTAAGAAAAATCATCAACTGCCAAAATTATACTCACATTTTCTATATTTTTCCTAAACTGTGGTGGAAGCATGCTCCATATCACAGCCATGTATCTATTTCTGTTAGTCCGTGCAGTCCTTCTTCAAGAGTAAGATTTTTTTTCTTCAAACAATTATCACCACCACCACCACCCACCCCGACTCTTGTTCTGGTGGCTTGCTTTGCCCTCAGCTATTGTCTTAGTCTCTTCGGGCAGCTATAACAAAATACCATAGACTGGGTGGTTTATAAACAGTAGAAATTTATTTCCCACAGTTCTGGAAACTGAAAGTCCGAGGTTGGGATTCCATCGTGTTTAGGTTCTGGTGAAGGTCCTCTTCTGGGTTACAGATTGCTGAATTCTTATGTCCTCACATGGCAGAAAAGTGTCCAGAGAGCTCTTTCAGGTCTCTCTTATAAGAGCACTAATCTCATTCATGAGGGCTCAGCCCTCATGCCCTAATCACCTCCTAAAGGCCCCATCAATTAATACCATCACATCAGAAGTTAGGATTTCTAGGTATGAATTTGGGCATGGGGTGGGGCACAAACATTCAGTCCATTGTAAGTGATTGGTCCAATGGGCTCACTGCTAATGGTCTTCACTCTGTTACAGCCAGGCACAGAATCCTTCCACATGGTTCCCTGGCATTTGTGATGGACCCTCCTTCTCTCCCTTTCCAGGACCCAGGTTCTCCTCTCTTTCCTCTCTTCCCTGGCCCTAGTCCCTTTTTTTGCTACTCCATCCTCTTTCCCAGCCTGAGTCTTACCTACTATCTGGATATGGAAAATCTTGCTTTACAAGTATGCTTATAAACAAGTGAGTTAGATCCACTGATTTTTGTGGTGGGAAGAGGAAAAAAAGCAGAGATTAGAAAGAGCAGCAAGAACAATAAATACACAGGGCATACGTTTACAGACTTACAGACATGAATTCACCATACATGTACTACACCGAAGATATCTTAAATGTCACTGTGAAAAAATAGAAGTATCTTCGTTATTACATCATCTCATAAGTCACTACTCCTTTAATTTTGAACTGGAAACCTGGTATCTTTTCTTGTTTTTATAGAATGACGTCAGTTCTATGTATTGCACTTACTATAGACTTTTTGCCTTGGATTCTTTAATTGAAAGCAAAAGTTGTTTTATTTAAGATGGAAAATAGTAATTAACAAACTTATACTTCCAAACTTAAAATGAATCTATCCGTGGTTTTTGTATTTAAGAAAAATATTCCAGAGATATATATAATAAATTTGGTCCTCCCGTTAGGTTTTCAGTATTATAACGCACAAAAGTTCAATCGTTTCCATTTTTAGCACTCACACTCTCAGTATTAATGGCAAAGAAAAAACTAAACAATGTCATTTCATTTTCCTCAGGTTTTAAATCAGAGAACTTTTTCTTAAATCCATTCTTCAACACCATGATTTCAGGAATGTTAGCTGTCTTAGAACATCGCTTTCATTTCTGGGACTCAACCTCAATGTAGAAAAGCGCGACACATTATTTCTTGCTAAATTAGTGCGTCAAATCATGCATTCGAGCAACTATTATTAATGTCCTTGCAGGGAAATATGTTGGCATTCAGGGGAACTTCAACCCCAAAGACTGTGATTTATCTTTGTTGGTGAACTGAGGTAGGGATTTTCTCTTAGATGACATGAACATTATGATTTCTTTCATTTTAATCGACAAAAAATTACTTTGTGTTTTCTTCCGTTCTAAGTTCTTTAAAAAAAAGTAGTGTGAGATAGTTATGTTATAAATCATCTAAAAACAGTGTACTATTTTCTTACACAGGAGTGCATGTCATTAGCAGTTTAGGTCTGGTAGGATACAGTGTTATTGCAAATGTTTTATATTTCTTTTTTAATATATTCAGCAATTGCCTCAGAAGAAATACAACTTCAATCTGCTTAGCAAGTTTATTTTCCAGCTCCTGCTCTTTTTGATAAAAAGAAATATGTGTTTCAATTGCTATTGTTTTTTGTTTTCCTTTTTCTTTGCTTATTAATAGCTGAGCAAGAATTTTATTATTTTTTTGTATCTTTACCGTCAAAACAGCATCACAGTTACCTTCTTCACTGTTGAGCAATATATTTGCATGCCTAAATAGCAAGCTTTTCTAGTGTATCTGGAAATGCTGTCGTAATCCTTGCAATCTTTTAATGTAGTAACTCTTCTATAGTATAAAAAGCTTCTAAGAAAAATGAGAAGTGAACATTGGAGTGTCTAGTAAGGCATGTGAAACACTTTCAAATTTTAATCTTGTGTTTTTACACAGATTTATTAAGAATAGTTCTTAATTCGTGTTACAAATGAAGTAATATTTTCCTGAGAGGGAAGGTAAGTTTATTATTTTGTTGTAGCTCTGTTGAACTGTTTTCTTTATGGCTTAGTTTTTCAATAAAATTATAGAGTCTTGATTATTGATTCTGCATATTAAAGACTGCCAACACATGATGTAGATCCAGATAAAAGGAAAAGAGTATAGAACCTATCAGGCAGTAAAGAAAATAGTTGATCCTTGGTGAAGGAAATTAGCAGCAACTGAAAAAGATGGGAATACAGAATCTACCAAATAAAATCAGGAGATAAACGAAGAAAAGGAGTAGGATAAAATCTTAATATGGTTGAAACTGAAAGAGACTCAGGGAATCCACGATGTCGTGCAGTTGCATAACTAAGTCCTAGCTGAAATGGGGATTGGGGGTCCCTCATTTACCTTGTTGGTCACATCCAACTATAAGAAAGGGCTTAGCACGTCCAGTGGTAGCTCAGGTAAATTCAACCTGGTTTCTAATTACCAATCAACAAGTGAGGAAGACCAACTGACCTCTTGTCCTGCTGGTGCATCATATACCATAGAGAAAAAGACAAATCTAAAATGTTATCTAGTATAAAATGCTACCTTAAAATGTAGTTTTAAAAAAGTATTCTCTCTAGTATTAGATGAAGCTGACTCTCCTACAAAAGCATATTTTACCCTGAACTTTCATAGCTGATGTCTACAGATAGTGATGACTCTTGGAGATACAACAATCACATGGCAGGGGGAGAGGGAGGGTGTTGTTTTACAGGCTGTACAGACCAATCTTGGTAACTTTTCCCTTAAATTATTGTTATAGTTTTTTATTTGGTGAAACAATTCTTTTAAAATCTGACTCCTTCACAAAAATTTGCAAGTAAAACTCGTTTTCTTAATGTTGTTTTTTTCTTTCTGAGTCTTCCTTTCACACAAGTAATTATTTCATGGTCCAAAACCTTGAATCTGGTAATCTCCATCCAACAGAGATGGTAAAACTCTGCTTATAAAATTTGTACTCACTGAGATAAACCCTGCATACTTATGATTTAAGGTTTTTGTAAACTGACTTGTTAGAGAATCTGATATTTCAGTCATGTGATTTTTATCTGAAATGTGTAATTGATATTAGACTGTCTATTTTGATTTAGCATGTGTAGAAGAATTTGATTAACTCTGTAAACTGAATTTGAATATTTATAATAACTTGATTTATAAGAGTTACATACTAAGAAAGATCTTGCTTATGAGTCCTGCTTGACTGCTTCATTCAATGTTTGAAGTGTTCAAGAAATCGGATACTTTGCATCTATACTTATTGCTTGAAAGGATTAGGCAGCGGTTCCCCAGACTGAAACATCGGCATCATCTGGAAATGTGTTAGAGATTCATATTCTCGGGCCTCACTCTAGAGCTTCTATATCAGAAACTATGGGGTGGGGTTAGAAATTTGTATTTTAATAAGTTTTCCAGTTTATGAACCACTGATTTAAGGTAATTTAGTTAAATATGTTTACTCATGGACATGGACACTAGACTAGTGGTTACCAAAGGGTAGGGGAGGAGGAGGAAGTGGGGAGGTAGACAGGATAAAGAGGGTCAAATATGTGGTGACAGAAAGAAATCTAACTATGGGTGGTGAACACACAGTGTAAATATATATATGCCTTACTGTTAAAGTGTACAGCTGAAACTCACTGTTGTTAACCAATGTCGCCATAATAAAAATTAATTAAAAAATTAAATATATTTGTAAATAGGTTATTTGTTCAGGGGAGTTTAAATTGTCACGGGAACATGAATGAATATCTGATTTTTCTTAAGATATGCAAAATTATTTTACTTATAAGTGGAAAATCAAGATCTCTTAAGTTGAACCTAATATCTTAAGAAAAACTCAATTTGTGATATTAAGGAATTGAATAGTAGTTCAAACACAAGCAACTGTAAGTAGGCCTGTTAGCATACAGAAGCTCTCCTTGAACTTCAGAAAATTCAACTGACAAAGAACTAGATCTATTTTAACTTTGTATTTCCTTTTGTGACACTAATGTCAAGTCAAACAATTATGTGAGCTGAGGAGTTCTCCACCCCCACTCATTCCATATATTTAAAAAACATAGGAAGAAAAGATATACTAGATTAGAAAAGACATAACAAAGAAAAAATTTTAAGGCTGGTTAAGAAATCAGCATGCTTCTCAGAATTGCAAATTTTGGTATTAAATGTTGGGCCCTTCAAAATTGTTAATTTTCTGTCTAGCACAAAATTGCTTTACAAATGTTACAAGAACAGTCTTCACTCTGTTAGGAACCCCTGGTGCTTTACACCATCACAGGTCAGTGTTAGCGCCTAGGACTGCATTTTTAGCTGCATAATTCGTCTAAATTGGTTCAGAATACACAACTAAGTTGCAAAGCAATAAACTAATACAACCTACCTCACTTTTCTGTGGCAAAAGATTTTAGTAGCTTGGAAAATCAATGGCAGCACAAATTATGCTTAGAACATCCATCACTTGATAAGCAAAGGTATCGTTACTGATATGACAGAAAGTTTATTAAAATATATCAAAATATAAAGGACTGTTCAAAAATGGGAATCATTTCTGCAAAACCACTGTAGAGTAGAACCATTTTCTTTTTTAAATCATTAGGACCTTATAGTGTGCTGAAATAATTTTTTTTTTGTTTAAGGGATTCTATATTAATATATTTTCTATCTTAAATTTATGACAGTTTAAATAAAAGACATAAAATACTGCATTGTATATAGGCTACTGCTTTTTTAATCTACCCCAAATTCCCTCTGCCTTCTAAAGCAGTGTTTTGAGTTCAGCAAACTATTTTCTTCCTGAAATATGGGCTTACATTTTTAGTGGTGAGCTAAAGTTAGCTCCTACCAGCTTGCAAGAGCCAAATGTGGAATTTCCAGGAATTTCATGAGCCAATTAATAAGCCCAGCCATTATTAAAAATTCAAGTACAAAAGCTTAATATTAAATTATGTTTAAAATAAAGAGTCTAAATGCTCAAAACTCATCATTTCTGAATCATTTTAATTTTTATTATGATTTTATTATGTACGTTTATTATGTGCCCTTGAGGTTATTTAGTGTATTGTATCTGTATAGTGGATATAATGATGTGTTACTGCACTATCTTCCCAACTTTATCTTTAGTGATATCACCTTGGTAGCTTAAAATCAGCCACAGCGGGAGTATTTGCACTATGCAAATTAGCAAGCACTTAGAATCAAGGTTTTCAGGTGTTTGTTTTCTCCAGAGAGCTGGATGTTTACTAGGGTACAACTGGATATACTGGTTAGGCTAAGCCATTCCTATAAAAGGTATTTCCACCTATTTAGGGTTGCCAGGTAAAATACAGAATGCCTTGTTAAATTTGAATTTCAGGTGAATAATTTCTCTTTTTAGTATACTTCTGTCTCATGCAGTATTTGTGGAGAGCTGGTGGTAAACTGACAAGGTCCTTGCAATCTGTGAGGCCAACCAGGGTTGCCTCGCCTCCACAAATCCTCCTAAGAATGGGAAGTAGGAACTGATTGGAGAACAATGCGGGTGTTGAAATGCAAATAATTTTGTCAGGCTGTGTAGGGTGGGGGTTACCCTATGGAAATGCAAATGGTTATAGTAGGATGTGGAGGCTGGGTGGGGATTACCTCATTTTAGCCAGCAAATATATGCTCTTGTATAAAAGCAATCTGCAAAAATAAAATCGCTCTCTACTCCATCCTCAGTGGATGTTGGGCCTTCCGATCCCAGCTTTTCGTCTTCTTTCTTTTCTCAATCTCCCACTGTTCCCACTCAGGATTATTTTCCAGGGCGGCACTGGATGTGGCAGGATTTACCATTTGCTGGATGCGGCAGTATTTGCATGTAAGTACTTTTTTAGTATAAGTATGTCCCCAAAAATGCGCAGGACATGCTTATATTTTAAAAATTATTGTTTGAAATTCAAATATTTTTTATTTGCTAAATCTGGCAATTCTACACCTATTGTCTTTTTCCAAGGGATTATTTTCTGTGACATCACCATATTTTGCTCTTCATGACCCACCGTCAATATAGCTAGCTGAGATATACCGGAGGGCACCTGCTTGAGAAGTAGCCTATGCATTGGCCCAACATGAGAGTTTTGTCCAATAGGGATAAAAAGCAGACTAATTAGATGCTGACTTTTTCAAACATGAAACCAAGATTCAGGAGAGAGTCAGTTAGGTGGCAGTGGGAATAACAGATAAAAATATATATATATATATGCCAGAAGAACACAGGCAGTAGAGAACTTGAGTAATGAGCAGCTTACCTGCCCTAAAGAGTGGAAGATGAGGAGACAGGTGATGAGTCACCTTGAAAATGAAGCACAATAGGATCAGCTTTCAAAAATAATGATATCCAGTCCACGCAGCAAATCAATTATGTTACAGTCTCTGGCAGTGAGACTGAGACTTCAGGGTTTTTCTTTTTAAGCTCTCCAGTTGGTTCTGCTGTGCAGCCTAGTTTACATTTTATCATGTCATCCAAAACACCCTAATGTTTCTCAATATCTAAACTATGTCTCAAGCTATGTTTGGGAACTGAGAAGGACTCTCCAAGGTGCCGAGAGCAAAGACCAAGATGGCAATGGGGCACCGTGAGCAAAAGGGCCAAGAGCAACAGAGAGATAACTGCATGCCTAAAAGAATTTTATCACTCCATGCCATTGCCTAGAAATACAGAGCCAGCCCTGCAGGCTTCTTGGTCTCAGGCTTCTAGCATCCCGTATTGACACAAAACATTTCTGCTGTTTAAGCCACCCAGTTTATAGTACTTTGTAACAGCATTCCTAGCAAACGAACACCAATTCCGGTACTGGGAAATGGGGTGTTCCTCTAACAGTACTAAAAATGTGGACGCGGCTTTGAACTGGGTCATGGGTAGAAATTGGAAGAGTTTTGAGGTGCTTGATTTAAAAAGAGCCTGGACTGACTTGAGGAAGCTGTTGGCAGAAATGTGAATAGTAAAAACATTTCTGGTGAAGTCTCAGACAGAAATGAGAAACATGTTATTGGAAACTAGAGGAAAGGCGATGCACTTTATAAAGTGTCAGAGAGTTTAGCTGAATTGTATTCTTCTGTAAGGTAGAAGGTAGAAATCTAAGCAATAAACTTGGATATTTAGCTGAAGAGCTTTCTAAAGAAAACATTGAATTTATGGCATGGTTTCTCTTTGCTGCTTATAGTAAAATTCAAAAGAAAAAGAAAGAAGTAATTTTTAAGCAAAAAAGGAACCAGAACTTGAAGATTTGGAAAATTCTCAGCCTATCCATATTGTAAAAAATGAGAAAGTGTGCTCTGGAGAAAACACCCAGAGTGTGCTAAAGGGATTAAGCGTGTGACTTGTGGATCCAATCAGCCATCTCTGCAGAAACACTGCAAGCTTGGACTCAAGGGGGCGGAGACTGGAAGAAATAAAGGAAGGCTTTTGGACTTCTGGAATACTACAGGCAGGAAACAACAGAGCTGTTTGACTGTGAACAGGTGTTATCTTTTTTTAAGAAAAGGAAAGAATGTCCCTACAGGGGCCAGATCCTCTCTAGTTCCAGGGGGCAGGGCCACTTTCTCTGTTCCAGAGCCTGATACCAACGCAGCGGGCCAGGAGGATAGAGAGCATCCACCCCAAAAGGATTATGTTCTCAAGTTGCAAAATCTAATGGACTTCACTTGCTAGGTTTCCTACTTGCTTGGGACCTGGGCCCTTTTTTTTTCTTTCCCACTTTCTCCCTTTTTAAATAATTAAAAAGTATTTTTTATCGTTGAAATTACCAAATATATTCAAAAGAGAATCATATAATGAAGCCCCATGTATCCATCACCTAGCTTCTGCAATTGTCAACACAGGGCCAGTCTTAGGTGGTATTGTTTTGTGTGTATATATTTACGAGTGTGTGTATGTGTGTATGGCAGGAACGGGGTGTAGTGGTAATAGCACTGAATTTCATGATGCTATATCCTTCCAAAGGGATCCAGGAATTAGAAAATAATGAGCATTTGTATGTGGACAACGGGAGAGCCAAACCTAGGATTGAGGGAGCTTGCTATGTAAAATATTTGGTGAGATAGAGGACATGGGTGATATTTTCCAAACATAAATTGAAATATAGGCAAAGATATTGTTAAATGTAACTTATCAAATTCTTCTTTTCTGCATGGGTATGTCTATTGTATGTCTGGTTTCCTAGGTTCGCAGAATTGTTTCCAGGAGAATCATACCCTGAGTCTCACCCATACCTGATTTAGATGATATTTTGGACTTAGAGTTGATGCTAGAATGGGTTAAGACTTTGGGAAATGTTGGAATGGAGTGACTGAATTTTGCATGTGAGAAGGACATGAGTTTTGGGAGATCAGGGGGCAAACTGTTACAAGTTGGATTGTATCCACCACCCTCATTCATATACTGAAGTACTAACCTTCCATTACCTCAAAATGTGACCTTATTTGGAAATATGATAAATTAAAGTCAGGTCATACTGAGAAGGGTGGGCCTCTAATCTGACTAGAATCTTTATAAAAGAATGCAATGTAGAGAAACATAATGTGTACACGGGGAGAACGCCATCTGAACGCGAAGGCAGGAATTGAGATGTGTGTACAAGCCAAGAAACACTGATTTGCAGACACCTCCAGAAGCTAGGGGAGAAGCGTGGGACAGATTCTCCTGTCTGATGGAACTAATTCTGCCAAAATCTTGATCTCAGACTTCTATTCTCCAGAACTATGAGGCGACATATTTGTATTATTTAAA
>NW_011888785.1:19777153-19779375 GCF_000151845.1 Pteropus vampyrus | reverse complement strand
GTTATCTTTTTTTAAGAAAAGGAAAGAATGTCCCTACAGGGGCCAGATCCTCTCTAGTTCCAGGGGGCAGGGCCACTTTCTCTGTTCCAGAGCCTGATACCAACGCAGCGGGCCAGGAGGATAGAGAGCATCCACCCCAAAAGGATTATGTTCTCAAGTTGCAAAATCTAATGGACTTCACTTGCTAGGTTTCCTACTTGCTTGGGACCTGGGCCCTTTTTTTTTCTTTCCCACTTTCTCCCTTTTTAAATAATTAAAAAGTATTTTTTATCGTTGAAATTACCAAATATATTCAAAAGAGAATCATATAATGAAGCCCCATGTATCCATCACCTAGCTTCTGCAATTGTCAACACAGGGCCAGTCTTAGGTGGTATTGTTTTGTGTGTATATATTTACGAGTGTGTGTATGTGTGTATGGCAGGAACGGGGTGTAGTGGTAATAGCACTGAATTTCATGATGCTATATCCTTCCAAAGGGATCCAGGAATTAGAAAATAATGAGCATTTGTATGTGGACAACGGGAGAGCCAAACCTAGGATTGAGGGAGCTTGCTATGTAAAATATTTGGTGAGATAGAGGACATGGGTGATATTTTCCAAACATAAATTGAAATATAGGCAAAGATATTGTTAAATGTAACTTATCAAATTCTTCTTTTCTGCATGGGTATGTCTATTGTATGTCTGGTTTCCTAGGTTCGCAGAATTGTTTCCAGGAGAATCATACCCTGAGTCTCACCCATACCTGATTTAGATGATATTTTGGACTTAGAGTTGATGCTAGAATGGGTTAAGACTTTGGGAAATGTTGGAATGGAGTGACTGAATTTTGCATGTGAGAAGGACATGAGTTTTGGGAGATCAGGGGGCAAACTGTTACAAGTTGGATTGTATCCACCACCCTCATTCATATACTGAAGTACTAACCTTCCATTACCTCAAAATGTGACCTTATTTGGAAATATGATAAATTAAAGTCAGGTCATACTGAGAAGGGTGGGCCTCTAATCTGACTAGAATCTTTATAAAAGAATGCAATGTAGAGAAACATAATGTGTACACGGGGAGAACGCCATCTGAACGTGAAGGCAGGAATTGAGATGTGTGTACAAGCCAAGAAACACTGATTTGCAGACACCTCCAGAAGCTAGGGGAGAAGCGTGGGACAGATTCTCCTGTCTGATGGAACTAATTCTGCCAAAATCTTGATCTCAGACTTCTATTCTCCAGAACTATGAGGCGACATATTTGTATTATTTAAACCACCAGGTCGTGGTACTTGGTAACAGCAATCCCAGCAAACTAATATAGTTTAGTAATCATGTACTACTTTTCTCCTATGTAGTTAGGAACCCCATTATTGTAATGTTGGTTTTATCCCCCCATTGCCCACCAGAATAATGTGAGCTGCGATATCCTTTAACAACCGGTCAGCTACCTGCGTCACTCAAAAAGTTTTGGATTGAACCTGTTGCAAAGATTCCGTTGAATTTTTGGTCTTATGAAGTCTTAGGTAGGATATGGAGTGGCCAATATTTCCCATAGTTCTAGATGATTTATGTACGTGAGGTGGCTTTGTTTCTTTCTAAAAGGCCAGTGGCCAGAACAACTTGTAAAAGAGAGCAGTGGAAATGATTAACTCTAACCAACACTCACCTACCTTTGACTGTTGATGAGACTGAGCTTAGTTGATTGAAGGCTTGACCCAAGGCAAACCATCTAGGGCCAACCAGAGTGAGGGTCTTTTCAAAGGGGGCCAGCTAGCATGCAGTACCCACTGTGTGCCAGAAGGTGTCGCTCCACCTCAGCCATCAGGATCCTCATCGAATCCATTTAAAACTACAGTCACGTAATTACCAGGCTGTGCCCAAGAGCATATTTTCACCATATTATTGGAGATTTATCAGGTTTTTAGATTTACTTCTTGAAGTACTTTTAAAATTAATTTCTTTTAAAGTCAGGTATTTTAAGATCCTAAGTAAATGATTTGTTATACGCCACTAAGAGCTTTCTCAAAAAAGGAGGAATGTATGCCTTGTTTTCTTTCAGGATAAAGCCATTGTAGGAAATTTAGTCTCAACGAATAATTCCGTCTAAATGCTAAGAATTACTTCCTACGCCTGGCATTAAAGGAACTGTTTTGGAGACTGGAGTCACGTGATCTGACCTCCTTTGCCAGGTGGTCTGAAGTGGTGAAAGCAACAGTACATGGAGGTGGG
>NW_011888785.1:19710350-19777103 GCF_000151845.1 Pteropus vampyrus | reverse complement strand
ATCAGGTTTTTAGATTTACTTCTTGAAGTACTTTTAAAATTAATTTCTTTTAAAGTCAGGTATTTTAAGATCCTAAGTAAATGATTTGTTATACGCCACTAAGAGCTTTCTCAAAAAAGGAGGAATGTATGCCTTGTTTTCTTTCAGGATAAAGCCATTGTAGGAAATTTAGTCTCAACGAATAATTCCGTCTAAATGCTAAGAATTACTTCCTACGCCTGGCATTAAAGGAACTGTTTTGGAGACTGGAGTCACGTGATCTGACCTCCTTTGCCAGGTGGTCTGAAGTGGTGAAAGCAACAGTACATGGAGGTGGGAGGGAAACAGGTTCTAAAGGCATGTTTGACTACTATCTAGTTGCCTGGGAATATTTTCTTCCCCTGAGAGGAAAAATTTCACAGTGAATGGCCTTCATAAACTACATAGAGGCTGCACACACAGAGGAAAGAATACACCTCTCAACCCAGCCCTTCTTGTGTGCTCTAGACAGAAGGAAAGAATTCTGTAAATTTGTTTACATTGCTCATCCACTAATAGAGGCTAGAGTCCAAGGACTTGGTTTGGTCCTAGGTAAAGACAATCAGTGCTTCTATTTGGACTTTGTACTGCTAAAGGGTAGTCACCAGGGTTATACTCTTGCTGAAAAGACACTATCGAGGGTCTGATTTTTTTAAACATGAAAATATTAATAGGTTCCTTGGCAAGGTCTGGAAGCTGAGAATGCACGAAGAGGAGCCCACCCGGTTGCTCGGCACAGTGAAACCTTGTCCACTGAAGGGAGGGGATTTTCTCATGAGGTCATACGTAGGGAAATGGTTCTCGCCCTTCATGCGGATTTAGACTCCACTATTTCCGATTGTTTATCCCTGAAGGGTCTGTATGTGGGAGAGGAAAAGAGATCCATTAGGAGCCTGCAGGAAGAGTGAAGAGGTGCAGCCTCATTTCACGCCTGTAAAGAATTCTCAGCGAACAGAAGAAAGTCAAAGCCCACGTGAGGCCAACCTGATAGAGCTTCTCCCCTCACCCTATGTTAAGATTTGGACAATTGTTCTATGGCAAATTGTCTGCAAGATGCTGTTGGGGAGGAGATGGGGAATCAAACTTTAGCTCTGTTGAGGGTTTTTCCTGAAGGATGAAATATGATTTGTATTGCGAAACTCTTAAGGTGTGGACACCAAGACAGGAAAATATTGTGTCCAGGGAAGGGCTTAACTAATTTTTAGAAATCTGTAATAATGTGGGAACAGTTATAATTACATATAATTTTATGTTTTCTCCTACAAGAAATTTTGCTCTAGTCACTCATGGCTCTTCAGTAAAGTCAGTTACAGGAGCACAGTCTTTTGTCAATTATATTACCTTTGTCTCTAAAATTCAGAACACCTGAGGAATAAAGCACTAGAAAAAAATAAGTGGCTATCAACTATCAGCTCTATTACTAAAACTGACCTGAAGATGGGACTGTGCAGAAGATTCTAGTCAAACCACAGAATCATAAGAAATAATGACGTGTTATATTAAGCCACCAGCTGTAGGTTAGTTTGTTATGCAGCAAAAAAGTAACTGAGCAGTTTGGGGTGGAGGGGTGGGGGTGGGGGAAATGAAGAGCCAGCTCTTAAGCTACATAAGCTAGTTTTGAAAAGAAATGAGCCTGGGCTGAATCCTGCTCCAATTTTTTTTGAACTGTCTCCTTTAACAGGCAGGACAATGAAGACTGGTGGCATTGTTGGTTAGAGTTGGTCCTGGGCCTAGTAAGTCATCCAGTAAGAGGATCATGGGAATTTACAACCTTCCTTGTTATTATTCCCCACAAGACTGGTGACGAATGTCCTTTTTATAAATGAAGTCTCCTTAGTCTTCTGTGCTCATTTGCTTTCACTCTCATTGTATGTGGTCACAAATAAGCTTTGAAGCACAATCCAGAACTTCAGGTTCTAAGTCAGTCTCTGCTGCTTTTAACAGCCAGATATAGATATTGGGAAATGTAGGTTCTCATTGGCTTAGTACGTAGGCAGTCAGCGAGGCAACTGCTGTGCTGATGTTGGTGTGAAATGAATACTGATTCTAATAATTATTCCAACATCTTCAAAAATATACCATGCACATCACTACAACCTACCAGTAAGTATTATCATTTCTAATTCACAGAACAGTGAATTTAAGTAAAGGGCTCCATATTTTCCATAATTCTACACTTTTTTCCACTCATAAGCTCATTTATGAGCTCTTTTAAAATATCACTTCTATAACAGATCCCTATCTCTGGTTTCTGAAAATGCATCAAATTTGGGGTTGAAATATTTTAGAGAAGGTTTTTTACTGGATAACAACCTGGGTTTAAGAAGACAAATTGATAGCTCTCTCCCAACCACAGTATCACTGAAATGACAAATATTTATAATTTTATGTAACCATTTCCTCAATGGGAAGTCCACCTGCTGGCCCTGCTTGCCCAATTGCTTTTCCCAGGGTAAACTCTTCCTCTTGAAGATCACTTTAGGTTCCACCCATCACTGCCACTCCCCAGAAAATAAACATCGCTCCCAACTTCAACTGCTGTTATCACTTATCAGTCTATTGCATAGAAATCACCTGGAGATCTTGTGAAAATGTATATTCTGATTCAGTAGTTTTGGAGTGAGGCCTGAGAGTATACTGAACTTCCAGGTGTCACTAGTGCTACTGGTTTCTGGACCACATTTTGAGTAGTAAGGACTTACACCAGCATTTCCTATAATTCATTCCCTGATACTTTTGAATTAGAAAAAAACAACAGCAAACATACATAAGCTGAAAAACTTATTCCTAAACCCTTCTGCAAAATACACTTAAAATTCGAGGAAGTTTTATGTTAATATCAGTAATTATCTGTGAACACTCCCTTCATGGCTTTCTTATGATTAAAAGTTTTGAACTTCTTATATAAGAGGGTGAATCTAATTACATCCCTTTACTCTTAATACGATGTTTACGATTTATTTCCTAATTTGTCAAGGACTTAGGTCCTTAGGTCCTCCTGGAGTCCTTGGCATGACAAGTTTCATCTTGTACTCTAATTGCCAAAGAGTTACAATAGCTTCAGAACTTGCTCGAAAGGGATTGTATTTGTTCACTGAGGAAAAATCTGAATAATAAGACTCTATTCATTCATCCTGGGCCCCACTAGCAACACAGAGCCTTTCGCAAAGAGTGGGGCACTTTGGAAACTGGTGAGAGAGGTGGGGATTGTTTTGGCTCAGGTAACCTTTTTAGAAGTAGGGGCTGCAAGACTAGGTGGAGAGACACTCATTTAAATCCCTGACTTTCCTTATGCTTCCGCTGAAGCTGGACTAGCTGCCAGAAGCAGCAGCCACTGCCTCTAGGTTTAGTTTCCTGGCAGTTGGGGACAGTAGACAAAGCTATACGTCATGGGATTTGGGGCAAAGCAAACTAGGGAATAATTTTGTTTCTGATGGCTGATTTTGGGCAAGTTACCTCCTTAAGCTTGTACAATGATGATATCTTCTGCCCAGGAGTGTTAAGAGTATTATACAAGATGATAAAGTAAAATATCAGCAATGCAAGGCACAAAGTAGCTGCTGGTTGTATTAGTCTTAATACTATCAGATATTAATGAGTGGCAGCTCCTCTTCCTTTTTGTATTCATACCATCAAACTCTGCTGGGTCTGTCTCAGCAGCCAGCAGCCGGCAAGCCCAGTACTGGGGTCTATAATTTACCCCCCTCTTCCCTCCTCATCAGGAAATGGGTAGAGTGGCCCTCCAGGCATTGAGAGCAGGTGGACAGTGGGCTAGATGTAGGATCTTGGTGTAGACACAGTGACATGTCTGGAAGACATGCAGGTCTTATCAAATTCAAAAAACAAACAAAAACAAAGTTGAGTGTAGACTTGGTCCTTCCAGGGGGAGGAGATTTGTGCTTGCATTGGAGTCAGCCCGATAGGTGCTGGCAGGTAGCCTCCATGGTTAGTGCCCAGCAGCAGCTAGTCCCTCTCCAGGCCTGCAAATTTTACACCCCATCACTTCCCTCTTGGTCTCTCTATATTCCCAAGGAACTCTGTACATACTTATTTCAGGTCCTCAAAGGACAGTGAAAGAGAGGAACAAGGAAAGGTGACAAGCTAGAAAAAGTATTGTAGAAGAGGTTAAATTTGATCTGGCTTTAAAGCACAAGTAGGACTTTGTCAGACTTAGAAGACAGCACAGAGCATAAGGCAGAGTGGTGGCAGATGAGTGAAAGCAGCTAAGGGCTACTATAAAGCCTGAACATTATTTTAGAATCACTAGAGAATCATTTATCTTTCCCCTTCCCTCCAAGGTGATCGGATTTGAGTTTTAGACAGATAGTTCCAACAATGGTTGGACAGAAGTTGTGGTGCAGGGGAGGGATGAGGAAGGGGCATAAAACAGGTGAAGGGCTTGGACCAGGTCCATGGCAGTGAATGGAGAGGAGTGGACATTACAGATGTTGACTAACGGGAATTTGTGAGTGGTTGACTATGAAGATGGAGAGAGAAGGGTCAAGAGTTCTTTAAAATGGCTCTGAAATGAGACTGTTCAATGGGAGAGGAAGAACAGAGGAGAAAGTGGCATCATGGAAGTCCAGGCGGAAAGATTGGAGGAAAGATGGTGAACAGTGTCACATACTGCAGAGGTACAGAAAGATGAAGACTGAGAAGGGAAAGGGGTCACTGAAGTCCACTGACCTTGGCACCTATGATAGAGGTCAGTAGTGGCATTTGCATGGACAGTTTAGAAACAGTGGAGTACGTGGGAGGCACATAGGAGAGAAATGAAGATAGTTTACTCTTTAACAATTTTTTTCAGGTGAAAATAGAAATACCTTGAGAAGTATTTCTCATTTACATTTGTGAAGTCTGCTGAAGCAACCCTTCCGAATAAAATGTAGAATGAAATTTTGCTCTCACATGATTCACCAGGTTACCAATGGTAACTCCTTTAAGTTCTGTTTTAAAACTAAACCATGAAGGCAGCTCAGTTTTGTATTCATGTGAACATTTTCCCTGTTTTTTTAGAATAAAATTTACTTCAAGACTATTTTTTATAGGTTCACCTTAGATTAAATGCTATCGATCGTTTAAGAGTAATCATTAAGTTATGATTGTCCTTTAGTATATTGGTATACATTTAGGTTTAAAACTCTGTTTCAATAGAAATAGGATTTCTATATTCTTTTAGAAACACCTTTGGAAAAATGGCTTGACTGCACTTTCCCCTCTTTTTTTGTAGCTTGGAATAATTTAGTCTTGTCTCAATGTTCTACAGATTGACGGATTGGATAGGAAATTCTTGTTTAAATTCTAAGAAGTTCAGTCAGACATCAGCTGAGGCTACAGTCATCTGTAGGCTCAATTGGGCTGAATGTCAAGTTGGTTCATTCAAATAACTGGCAGAGGATACTGGCTATTTTCTTATTTTGGGCTGCCAGTTGAAGGGTTTGTATGTGGCCTCTCCCTGTGGACTGACTTTATTTTTAGCTTCTTTTTGGAATGAAAATTTGTTCCAATATGAATTCTAAAGGTTCAGCAAAACTGTTTGTGAATGACCAATTTTATTTATTTATTTCCAACTTTATTGAAATATAATTACATATATTTAGGGTATACCATGTGACAAATAAAAATTATATATAGTTAGGGTGTACAATGTGATGATTCAATATTAGTATACATTGTGAATCATTATCAGAACCAAGTTAATTGAAATATCCATCACCTCACAATTACCTCTTGTGTGTGTGTGTGTGTGTCTGTGTCTGTGTCTGTGTCTGTGTCTGTGTCTGTGTCTGTGTCTGTGTCTGTGTGTGTGATAGGGACACTTAAAATCTATCCTCACAGCAAATTTCAAGTTTAAGATACAGTATTATTAACTGAAGTCACCATGCTGTACACGAGGTCCCCCAAAACTTTTTTATCTTATAACTGAAAGAAATGAAAGAAGACATAAATAAATGGAAAGGCACCCAATGTTCATGGATTGGGAGGCTTAATATTGTTAAGATGTCAATACTGCCAAAAGTGGTCTATAGTTTTAATGCAATTCCTATCAAAATTCCAATGACATTTTTTCAGAAGTAGAAAAACTCATCCTCAAATTCACATGGAATCTCAAGGGACTCTGGATACCAAAATAGTCAGAAAAAAAAAAAACCCAATAAATTTGGAGGACTCACAGTTCCAGATTTCAAAACTTACTACAAAGCTACATTAATGAAAACAGTGTGGTACTAGCATAAAGAGACATATACCAATAGAATAGAATGGAGAACCCAGAAATAAACCAGAAATAAATTTGGACAAGGGGAGCCAAGACTACTCAATGTGGAAAAATAGTCTTTTGGGCAAAACTGAATATTGACAAGAAAAAAAATTAAGTATAACCTTTATCTTACATGATATACAAAAATTAACTCAAAATGGACATCTGGGTCCTGAGATTTTCACACTTACTGTGATTTTCATTTGCCTGAAGAGTAGGAAAGGACTGTCTTGCTAAAGAGACAGATTCCTGTCTCCAACTCAGAAAGTTTGGGGCAAGGCTGGGAGTCTACATCTTGAACAAGCATCCCAAGTATTCTGATGAAAACTGTAGCCCATCCTTTGAGCAATAGTGAGAGGGTTTAAATGAATGAGCTTCAGGGGTCTGTGAACCTCCAGAAAATTTTTACAACATTTTGTTTCTATATGTATATTTTCTAAGGAGAGGTTTCATAACCTTTAACATATTACTAAAGGCGCCTGTGATAGATCTGGTCAAGATGGCAGAGTAGATAAACATTGTGTTTGCCTCCTCTCATGACCTCATCAACATGACAACTATAGAACAACTGTCATGGAAATCTCCTGAAGTCTAGCTTACCAGAAGTCCTACAACTAAGGACATACAGAAGGGGCATGTCAAGACTGTTAGGAGGGATAGAGATGCGGAATGGGAAGGTCCCACATCCATGTGTGGCAACTGAAAATTGGAAGGGATATCTTGGCTGCAGAGGTCCCCCCAGAAGAACAAGGGGGCCTGACCCCGTGTCGGGCTCCCCAGCCCAGAGTTCCAGTGATGGTAAGAGGAGTCTCCACAAGATTTGGATGTGAAAATAGACAGATATAGTTGCTGACTGGGGCAGAGGGTTATCGGGGTCTGATGTACAGACTTACTTGCTGACAGACTCACTCACTCTGGGCTCTGGCACTTGGGAAGCAGCTCAAAGGATGCCAGAAACATATTGGGAGGAACTGAATTGTTTGGCTTCAGGGCGAGGGCTGGAGGGGCAGCTTTCTCTCAGACAGAAGCACTGGCAGAGGCTACTGTTCCTTTATTGGGCCCCACAGGACATCTACTACATAAGACCACTTTACTAAGACCAGGAGACAGCAGCTCTACCTGATACATAGAAACAAACATAGAGAGGCAATCAAAATGGGAAGACAAAGAAACATGTCCCAAATGAAAGAGCAGAACAAAGCTTCAGAAAAAGAACTAAACGAAATGGAGACAAGCAATCTACCAGATGCAGAGTTCAAAACACTGGGTACAGGGATGATCAATGAACTTAAGGGAAGAGTAGATGAGCTCAGTGAGAACTTTAACGAAGAGCTAAAAATATAAAAATGGAGATAAAAAACCGTAAGAAATCAGTCAGAAATGAAGAATACAATAACTGAAATGAAGAATACCTTAGGAGGAATCAGCAGTAGATTAAATGAAGCAGATGAATCAGTTATTTAGAAAAGTAGCAGAAAACACTCAATTACAACAGCAACAAGAAAAAAAAAATCTAAAAAATGAGGATACTTTAAGGGGCCTCTGAGACAACGTTAAGTATACCAACATTTGCATTATAGGGATACCAGAAAGAGAAGAGTGAGAGCAAGGAAATGAAAATCTATTGGAAGAAATAATGATGAAAAACTTTAGTAACCCGGTGAAGGAAATAGACGTGCAAGCCTAGGAAGCTCAGAAAGTCCCAAACAAGATGAACCTAAAGAAGCCCACACCAAGACATATCATACTTAAAATATCGAAGCTTAAAGACAAAGAATATATTAAAAGCAGCAAGAGAAAAGCAATTAGTTACCTACAAGGGAGCACCGCTAAGACTGTCAGCTGATTTCTCAACAAAAACTTTGCAGGCCAGAGGGATTGGCATGAAATATTCAAAGTGATGAAAAGCAAGGACCTATAACCAAGATTACTCCACTCAGCAAAGCTATTATTTAGAATCAAAGGACAGACAAGAAAAAGTTAAAGGAGTTCATCACCATCAAACCAGTATTACAAGAAATGTTAAAGGGACTTCTTTAAGAAGAAGAAAAAAAATTAAAATATGAATAATGAAATGGCAATAACTACATACCTAGCAACAATTACTTTAAATGTAAATGGATTAAATGCTCCAGTCAAAAGACATAGGGTGGCTAAATGGATAAGAAAACAAGACCCTTACATATGCTGCCTACGAGAGACTCACTTCAAAAGACACGCAGAGACTGAAAGTAAAGGGCTGGAAAAAGATATTTCATGTAAATGAAAACAAATAAACAAAAATCTGGGGTGGCAATACTTATACCAGACAAAATTGACTTTAAAACAATGGCTATAACAAGAGAAAAAGAAGGACCCAGTAATTCTGGGAATTTGTCAGAAGAAATCCAAAACACTAATTCAGAAAGACATATGCATCCCTATGTTCGCTGCAGCATTATTTACAATAGTCAAGATATGGGTGTCCATCAATGAATGAATGGATAAAGAAGAGGTGGCACATATACACAATGGGATATTACTCCACCATAAAAAAAAAAAAATGAAATCTTGCCACCTGCAACAACATGGATGGACCCAAAGGGTATTTTGCTGAGTGGAGTGAGTCAGATAGAGAAAGAGAAATTCCATATGACTTCACTTATATGTGGAATCTAATGAATACAGAAAACATTTTAGTGGTTGCCAGACAGGAGTGGGGTTAAGGGAGTGAAAAAGGGGAAGAAATTAAGAAGTACAAATTGGTTGTTACAAAATAGTCATAGGGATATAAAATATAACATAAGGAATATAGTCCATAATATGATAACTATGTATGGTGTCAGATGGGTACTAGATTTATCAGGGTGATCACTCTGTAAGTTATATAAATGTTTCATCACTATGTTGTACAGCTGAAACTAATATAATATTATGTCAACCGTAATTGAAAAAATAAAAATTATCAAAAAAAGATGTCTGTGTTAGAAAAAAATTTCAAGCAACAAATTATAATGTTAAATATTTACCATGAATATATATTTATCTTATTTAAATTAAATTTCCTCTCTGAGAAATAAAAAATGAACTCAAGAATATTAATCTCCTTTGTTAAATACAGAAATTAGTTTCAATTAATGGTAAACTATGAAATAGTCATAGGAAATAAGAAAAACACAAAAATGTAAATGAGAAGAAAAACATTAACCTATAATTCAGAGTCAATCATTGTTAATGTTTTGTTCTATTTTTAAAGTATTATTATTGAGTGTTATACATGCATTTTATTGTGTAAGATACTCTTAGATATAAGAAAGACAGACCTTTTCCAATTGATTAAGGACTGTAGACATACACACAAAAACTTGGGTAGCATATTTCTTTTTTAAGTTCTGAAATAACCAGAGATTTAACATAAAGTAAGAAACACACACACACACACACACACACACACACACACGAACACATATACACACATACACACACTGCTGGGGGAAAGCACACTTCCATCTGTCATGTTGATTTTAATAGGAAAAATACAAAACTAGTAGTTAGAAAAATCTTAGTTCTGATTCCTCCTGCATCATTTCCTACTTGTATAATTCTAAATTATATTATTTAGTATTAACTTACTATTTCTGGGCTTCTGATGATTGACCTCATATAAGGATAATAGCACATAATCTTTCTGAAGGTAGAATACAGGACTATATGATATCCTGAAGTTCATATATGTATGTGGATATAGATATACACAAAAATACATGTATATGTTTATATGCATATACATGTGTAAACATATATATACATATATTTATATACATATAAAATTACTTATATTAGGCCATCTGGAAAATGCAGAAGACCGTAAAGAAATAAAAATAATCTAAATTCTCACAATTCAGAGATAACAGCTTTTATCCAGGTTTTTTTTTTTTTTTTACACATAAAAATTCAAGCAGCATCCACTTTGGCTTGGCATTGTGTTACAGACATGCAGAGTGTCTAATAAAATGATATATGCCCTATGCTGAATTTTTATTTAAAAGCAAATATTAAGGCAAAGAATAGCACTAAGTCCAGAAGAATTGTATAAGTAATGAAAAGATACAAAATATTTACATTTATAAAAGCAGAATGTCAAATGCATTTTTTGTATAAGTTACACATTTGGCAGCCTATGATTATTTTTCACAATACACATGCTTCACCATAAAAATAAACAAAGAATGCTAGTGAAAACAAAAAACTGGAAAATACAGAACTGACATGTTGATTTGTATCTGTATTGAACATAACACTGGGTATGGAGCAGTGCTTCAATAAATATTTATATAGCCTTTACCTCTTCAGCTAATCACATGTCAATTTTTATGAAACAAGCAAATGAAACAAACTTTATGTACTCTAAAGTTCAAAGTACTTGAAATGCTAACAAGAAAGTTACAGTAGAAGGCCGCCAGTTTTAACAAGTGTATCAAATTGCTCAATCACACCAACTGTCCCAGGTAACCAACTTCAGCAGCATAGGCTTTCAGGGTGAAATTGTAGCTGAGAATGGTCTATAGTGATTAAAACAAGAGCAGTGGGAAAGATCTATGAGAAATCAGCCTGGGCTGCTGGTGAAGAGATGAGAACAAGAAGGGGAACACTAAGAAGGGTTTCCTACAGGAGTTTGTGTGTAAGAAAAGAAGGAATAGCAGCCCCAAGAGATGGTGAGATCCATTTTGTTTTGGAAGGAATAATACAAGTTTCATGTGGTGGATTGTATGTAAATCATACACACCATGACCACTCCAACTTCCCATGGGATTTCTGCCCAGCAAGGATCTGGTTACAATGAGCCTTGTTTTGAGACACCTTGCAAAGCTTATTGGAAGTTACTCAGAACTACAAAGTAGGTAGAGACCATGGAGCTCAGAGAGCAACCATTTTATTTCCCAGAGAATGCTGGGGCTTACCTAGGGTTTAAATGATTAGCCTGAGAACATGTCTGTTAGCAGAAGTAGATTTCACAAGTGCTCTGACTATATTTCTTTGCCTCATCCCACATTATCTGATTTGCAACGGTCCTACTATGGAATCCTGAGGTTCTCCAAGGTTATTCTGAAATCTATTTATAAAGGTTCATTGTTTATTCAAGAATATTATAGTCTTATCTGCAAAATTCTATCTGGAAAAATGATATCCCTAAAGTTTCGTGTACCAAGATAAGTCTCAAAACCCAGAAGAGACACAGGAAACACCTCAGGCATTCTCAGTACTTTATATGAAATGTAGTTTCTTCAGCAAAGCAAGAATAAAATGTTAAATAAAAGTTGATACATTTGTAAACATTAATATGATAGCATATCTTTAATCTTAGTGCTTCAAACTATTTTATTTTTATTCACCTGAGAGTAGGTCATTTGAAATTTTGCCATAAAAACTTCAAGTTGTCAAGTTTCTATTTCTCAGCTGAAAAGCTGTCATTGAGGAAGAGCCCTTATTTTCTTCTGGTGCCTGATTAGATTGCATGTTTCTTCAAAAATATTTTGTATCAAGTAGTAACATAAGCATTAAATTCATAGTATTCAAACTCATTCATAAAACTCATTTTCCAAAATGTGAGAAAAGGCATTTTCAGTGTC
The DNA here is from genome assembly GCF_000151845.1 of Pteropus vampyrus. Classification (NCBI taxonomy): domain Eukaryota; kingdom Metazoa; phylum Chordata; class Mammalia; order Chiroptera; family Pteropodidae; genus Pteropus; species Pteropus vampyrus. The sequence goes on along the minus strand of NW_011888785.1, from coordinate 19,765,217 downwards.
TTTTATTTTCCTAAAAAGTGGTGAGGATATAGAATTGCATATTCCATACATTGGAAACATTGCTACTTAAGAGAATCTTCTACTAAATATATTGGAGGTTGAGGTTGAGGTTGCTCCCAAGAATACCTTTACTTTACCTTTGTGTAAAACTATATTATTAATATCTAATTTGCCTGACTTCTGAATATGAAGTAATCAAGCAATCAAAACCAGGTCAGGTGAGACAGCTCAAAGGACACAGATGTAGCTGAAATGGAACATTCATAACATTCCTAGAAAGATCCCAGTCCTGATAAATAGGGACTTCAGTATTTTGACCTTGCCATTTACAATGCAGAATCTATAGCAATAACTTCAGCAGGGTACTCAGAGAGCTTCCTGAGCAGCAAATTCTTTTCTTTTCCTTCAGTAATGAATTCCTGCTTGAAAATTAAAGACTCTTCTTTGGTTCTATCTCTTCACAGCTTATCCTACACTCTGCTACACTTTCTAAAACACTCTCTAGCTTATAAACCTACGATGGCTTTCTCTTGCCAAGAGAAATCTTGGAAGGCAACGTGGTGCAGCCGAAAGAGCCAAGAGTAAGGAAATTTGCCTTCTAGACCCTCCTGGAAGTGGGGGAAATGAACCCCTTGGTTCCTCTGTCTCTTATTTTCAAAATGGGAGGTTCTATTTGATTTCCAGCTTTAAAATTGTGTGTGTGTTCTGCAGCAGTCTGGTATGTTTATGAACTATACAACATTCCCTAGCACTCAATTTTTAAAAGACACATCATATTCTCCAGTTATTTTTGCATGTACATTTCTTTCTGTACTCTTTAATTGCATACACTTTTCTCTACTTCTTGGTTCTGCCTCCTTTCCCACCCTTCCCTCTTATTAGACAGGATTTGAAATTGATTTTGACAACAACAACAATAAAATAAATAAATAAAGGTAGGACAAAAGACACTGTTCGTGTGATTAAAATTTCGCTGAATTTCCTGGCAGCTGTAGCTTAAAGGAAATCCAACAAGTCGTTAAGTCTTATTATCAGTAAAGAAGAGCCATTCCCAAACTTTCCCTGAACTTAACTCTAAAAGAAAGTTTTAATGTGGGACATTATAGGAGACATTGTAAGTGATGCAATGAACTAATCCTTAACATTCATACAGCATACTTCAAATTTCATGTGGTTGCTTCCTGAGAGGGCCTCCAATATAAGCTGAAGGCAAAATGTTAATATAAAACTAATGAAGATGATACTTTTAAAAAATCCTCTATAGTTCTTTGCAGAATATTAGAAATTCAGTAGGTGCTAAATATTTGTTAATGATCTCTGTAAGGGAACGTTTACATTATTGATATTTAAAAACTAGTGATGGAAGTCTGCAATGTTTTTCTCTTAGGGGCACCTAAGTTATCAAATAGAGAATGCCACCTAAGTTAATCAAATTTAATCATTTATTAGGTATTTGGTTTGTTTTCTCTGCACAGAACATTATTTGAGTTGGAATTCTCAATAGGAAAAATGAATGGTTTCATAGAATTAGAATAGATTTTTAAGATTATGATCCTGGTCTTTTTTTCCCCTTTTATTATTTATTATTATTTATGCCTACAGCACCTGGTCTTCCTAGGTCATCTCCCATCCAAGTATTAACCAGGCCTGACCCTGCTTAGCTTCTGAGATCAGACATTGGGCTCTTTCAGGGTGGCATGGCCAAAGGCCATGGACCAAAGCTCCACTGGGGGTGAGCCCAGCACCTCTGCATCTAAAGCAGACATGCTAACTGCTACACTATGGAACCACGTCCTGTTCCTGGACTCTAATAGAGCTCCAAGTATGTAACAGCACCAAGCAAAATATCTTTGGGCTAGAAGGCCAAAGAGCATGGTTGCACCTCATTCTTCTCACACATCTACTTAGACCAGGGTTTCTCAGCCTCAGCACTATTGACATTTTGGGCAGGATAGTTCTTTTTATAGGGAGCTGTCCTGTGGGGGAAGTTTAGGAGGACCTTTGGTTTCTGCTCAACAAATGTCAATAACATCCCCACTTCCAGGTGTGATCATCAAAAATGCTTCCAGACATTGCCAACTGTCCCATGGTGTGCTAAATCATCTCTTGAGAATTACTGCTTTAGACTGCTGAGACAGGTACCCAACAACACCAGTTAAGCCGATTTATGGCTAGATTTTAGTTGTCAGGATGTTTGTATTCTACATTACCACTTCTACACATTTTGTCTTCAAATTTCTAATTTTTTTTTTCTTTTGAAAATTTAAGTTTGTCCCAGTTAAACTAAAAGAAAAAGGAATTTTCCTCGCCTTAGTTTATGTGAAGAATTCAAGACTCCAGGAGACAGAAATGAGTTACTGTGGGGAAGAACCCAAGAACCAGGTAGGGAGATGCAGGGAGAGCTGTGGATACTGGCGTTCTCTAAAAAAACTCATTACTCTTTATTCCCTGGAATTTCATTGGATAACTGTATATTCTTTTGCAGCCTCATATAAACTTTGTGTTGGGATCCAGATTTGTAAACACAAAATATTTATGGAACATGTCCGCTGAATGCTTCAAGACCACTCAACGTCAACTTAGTGTTTCTGAGACATGTTAGAAGAGCCTCGCTGCACCCCAGTGTGTATCCTAAGTGCTTTAGGCTCCCGTGAGTTGATATGCCCAGAAGTAAACAAAACAAAGAAATAAAAACCAACCAACCAAACAACAACAACAAAAAAATCCACAGACGGTTTTAGAGGTCCTGTGAATTAAGAAAGAGAGAAAGCTTAAAAGACACTACAAACATGCTAGACGAGATGAGACATTTTAAATATATAACTAAAGTAAAGCTAGGCAGGGAATATTGATTTAGGGGAAATCAATGGTTGTTAAGTTTCAACAAGGAATAAATGGTTCCACCAGGCTGTAATAAAAAAAAAAAATACCTCTTCAAAGAAGCATAGTAACGTTATGAGTTTGTGTTAGAAAAGTAAATAGTGACTGAAAGGAGAATGAAAGGGATTTGTGTTTAATTAACTTCACTACAATTGAGATCTTACTGCAATGTGTATCCCAAATCCCTTATATTTTAATTATATGTTTAGAGGAACTTGATATGGTAGAAAAAGTATGCTATTATAAGGGAGAAAAAGACAAGTGTAGTCTTTGGAGCTGAAATGAAAATCCTCCTTCAGCGTCTTGATATTAAGGATGGCAGTACAAACAACAAACCATCCTTTGTGTGCTGCTGCTTTATAAGGATTGTCAAGAATAAAACCACGATAAGTGATGCTTGATTCTAAGACTATGTAGAACATAATTTTGTATTTCTACATTACAGAGGGTATTCAGACCATGTGACTTTTCAGATCTTTATAATTATCAATTCTCTTGGTATATACTAAAGGTAAATTCGAATTATTTCTGCTTCCCGTTTTTTTAAGTTCCATAATCACAAGAATGTGTGACATAAGGGGTGACTTCATCTGATCTCATGGCAGATATAAAAACCCTTAAAAAGTACTTGGAAATTTTAAGTGTTAGAATTTAATTTAAGCCACAAGCATGATAGGCAAAAACCAAAACAAAACAAAAACCTGGAGCTCAGAAGAGTTGCAAATTGTTAAATGCACCATGATGAAATAACACTGAATAACATAACACTTTCCCTTTTGTATAAACCCATAATATTTTCTGTTTGATTTGTGATATCTTTTCTGATATCTAAAGATTACAAAAAAAGCAGAATAATGGTTAAGTACTCAGAAATATTTTAAATAATGAACACCGATATACTTAAAACGTACATGTATTTTTAATAGGTAAAGTACATTATAAGATGTGTATCAGAATATGAGGCATAAACTAATATGAAATGTAAATTTTAAAAAGACAAAATATTCAGTGTGTTACAAAGGTAACAAATTATAAGTCACCTTCAAAATCTAATATTTTTCCCTTAGCACAGAATGCTGATGGATAAATTGAAAATTTTTATATTGTTAATGGTACATTTCATTGTTAATTATCTAACACAATTAAAAATTGAAAAATATTCCTAAAATTAAAAAGGTCGGGTTAAATGCCAGGTTGATCACCCAGAACTCCTTGGTTGACTATTTTCTCTGATGATTTTTCAAAGTTAGATTTTTGATAATTTGCCTAGGAACAGATGGCCTGTTGATTAGCTCCCACTGATGTTTCACCAGAAACATCATAGCTTTTTTGTAAACTATAGAGTAGTTATTTTAAATAAAACTGAATAATACTGGTTTCCTTTTGAGGCTACATGTACATCATTTATTTTCTTGGATGCCACATTTTGGAAAAATCTCCAGATACACATTCACTTAAGTATTATGCAATGTGAAGATTATAAACCTAATGTTATTAATAAATATTCATATTGAACTTTACATTTGTAAATACTTTTTTTCCTCGTCATAACTGTGTAATTGAAGATGTAGCTTCATGATAATGAAAAGACCTAAGAACATATACTTCCAGTTCACTAACTAGATTAGGTTGGTTTCTCAGAATCATGTGTATGAAAAGTCAATATTTATGAACTAAATGAAACACTGTACTCTGCTGTTTCTAGCTATGTTGCAAAGTGTTGTGTCCTTTGAAATGCAAGAGATCCAAAATAACCAAAAGGATCTTGAAAAATTAAAACACAGTTGGAGGACTCAGACGTCCAGATGGCAAAAAACAAAAACAAAACAAAAACCAAACAGTAATCAAGACCGCATGGAACTGGCTAGGACAGACATAAGGATGAATCAAATAGAATTGAGAGTGCAGAAATAAGCCTTTTCATTTACAGTCCACTGACTTTTAACAAAGGGGCCCAGTCAGTTCAAGGGGGAAAGAATAGTCTTTTCAACAAATGGCACTTGCACCACTGGATTTCCACAAGCAAAAGAATGAATTTGGACCTCCGACTTCACGCTACATATAAAATATAAGTTAAAGTGGCTCATAGGCATAAGTATAAGAGCAAAAACTATAAAACTCTTAGAGGAAAACACAAGAGTAAGTCTTTATGATCTTAGCTTAGGAAATGATTTTAGGCACATCAAAATCACATGATAAAAGACAAGATTGATTAGTAGGCCATCATTAAAATTAAAAACATTAGTACTTCGAAGGATATTATCAAGAAAGTGAAAAGACAACTCATAGGAAGGGAAAAAAATATTTGCAAATCATATATTTGATAAGGAATTTGTATGCAGAATATATAAAGAACTCTTACAACTCAATAACAAAAAGAAAATTAACCCAATTAGAAAAGGTGTAAAGAATCTGAACAGACATTTCTCCAAAGAAGATATACAAGTGGCCAATTAGCATAGGAAAGATGCTCAACGTCATTGTCTTCACAGTTATGCAAGTAAGACCACAATGAGCTAACATTTCCTATCTATTAGGATGGCTATAATAAAAAAGATGGACAAAAATAACAAGTGTTATTGTTATATTGTTATCGCTATTAGGCTGTGAAGAAATCAGAACCCTATGAAGGTTTCGAATGTATAACATTGCTGGTGGGAATATAAAATGGGAAGCCACTTGGGAAGTAGTTCGGCAGTTTTTAAAAATGTTAAACGTAGAGTTACCGTATATCCCAACAATTCTATTCTTAGGTATATACCCAAGATAATTAAAAACATGTTCACACAAAAACTTGTACATGAATGTTTATAGCAGTGTAATTTATAAAAAATAGAAACAGTCCAAATGTCCATCAACTCATGAATAAACAAAATGTATATCCATATAATGTGATAATATTCAGCCATAAAAAGGAATAAAATACTGATATATGCTACAACATGGGTGAATCTTAAAAATATTATGCTAAGTGAAAGAAGCCAGTCACAAAAGACCACATATTGAATAATTCTATTGTATGAAGTGTCCAGAATTGGCAAATCTACAGACAAAAAGTAGATTAATGACTGCATAGGTCTGGGAGGTAGGGGTAGGGGTGGGTGAGGAGTGATTGCTAATGGGTATGGTGTTTCTTTTGGGGATGATTAAAATATTCTAAAATTATGTTATGGTGACTGTATAACCCTGTGAATACAGTAAAAGCCATTGATACTTTAAATGGGTCAACCTGATGGCAGGTAAGTTGTATCTCGATAACGCTGTTAAATTTTTTAAAAAATGCTTTGTTCTGTGTAGTAATAAAATATTTTTCTGAAATATAAAAACATAGTTGTCTTAATTCTTCCCTAGGATATCGGGGATAAATTTTTATGTATTGTATATATCATCGAAGGCAAATAAATGATTAGTGCTGAAAAGTCACCCTTTGTATATTCATCTGCTGTTGGTAGTGGAGCTCATTTTTAATGTCAGGTTGTACCTGGCATACTTTAATTTGCTTTGGCTGCTTCCTAAAATGACCACCCCTCTACTGCCCACTTTCTGCCATTAAAAATAAGAGATCACATAATTATTTCTTCAGTATGTTCATTTTACACATCAGAATGAAAGTAGGTTAAAGATCTGTCCCGTACATTATATTCCACCTCCTTATTTCTTAGTTACAAGTCTTAGTCGTAAACTAGCTATGCAAATCAAAATGTAAACCTCTAGTATTTTTATATTGTTCATGGTGGAACTTGTCCAGATCCACCTACAAGAGCTTTTTCTATTCGTGGTATACTGAGAAAGAGCTACATTGGACTAAAAATGAAAGAGCTTTTATGGCAACTTAAAAAAACTTACTATCACTTGCAGTACTTACAACTTATTCTCAAGAAAAATATTTTGACTCATAATTTTTAATCTTGGGACTTCTTGTTATCAATATACCTTATGTGCCTGAAACACCTTCACTAGCCAGAATCTCACACCTTACTCTAAGAAATGCAGACTAGTTCAAATTTAACCTGAAAAGAACATAATTTGGAATCTGCCATTAAAAAATATATTATGCATTTTGAATAAAAACAAATCACTGATAAATATGTTTCTTGGGATTATTGGTACATTTCTGTATTAGTATATTTTAAAAGATTATCTTTTCTCCCCTCAAGTCTCTGTTCCACTCATTTTCATTCAGTTCCACAATTTTTTCTTTTTCCAAGAAACCAGAAATCTTTACAAAAATATCTTACTTCCCTTTAAATATCAAGACAAGGAGAAAGGGAAGCTCAGTGACCCTAAATTATATGCTACCAACAGGCATTAAACATGCATAAACTTTTTAAGGGGTGCCAGAATTCACCAGGATGGAGAAAAAAGAACAATGAAGGTTTCTGAGTAGCTCTTCATTATTCTGTTTAAGAATACTAAGCAATTTTAACATTATCCACAACACATCGCTTATATACTGAGAGAAAAGTTCTTTATCACTTCAGATGTTACTAATCCAAGTTTACAATCCCTTATCTGAAACACTTTTGGCCTGATATTTTTAAGAATTCAGAACTTTTACTAGAAAGGTGTGTTTGCCATATATTATGCAACACCTCCAGCAAGGGCTGGAGCTGCACTGTAATCAAAATATTAATATTTCTGTAGAAAACTTATGAATGTTCACGTCAGGTGACTATTCAGTTATATATAGCCTCAGTTCCATTCAGGTCAAATTTTACTACTAAGGAAGTTAGGAAAAGACAGATAAAGGATTAGGACCTATAATGACAAGTTAATTTGAAATCCAGTTCTTTATATTTGACATCTAATTCAGAGCCACTGTAAATTATCGGTATTTTCTTTCACACACACAAAAATAGTGCATTTACAGTGAAACAGTACATTTAATTTCAGGAGGTAAATGTAAAATAGATTAACCTGTGAAACTAAATTAACTACATTATGATCTACCTCTAGAACTTGCCTAGCTCCACTCTGGTTAAAAACTCCATTTCTTGGCGTTGTAGTAAAACATGAGAACAACCCCAAACTGGCAGTGCGAACATCCCGACAGGCTTCAAGGACCTTGTACAGCTTGAAGACTTGTAGAAGGGTAGTAAGGCCTGGGATGGTGCAGAATGAATGCCGCAGCATGTATACGCTGGGCAAACCTCAGCCTCTGGATGAAGTAAAAGAGAGGTCAAGTCGGTGTCAGTGTGATCAGTTTTATTGCCAGGACATAGGGTGAACAAGATTTCTTTAAAAGCCATTGGAATAACTCCTTGATTCCGGGCTGCGAAAAAGATCGCACTGGGAGGGGAGGAGCGGCTGGTAAACCAGAAGTGGGGCTAGAAGAGGAAGGGAAATAGGGCGTCCAGGCTTGCATAAGTTGGGTGAAAATGGGTCTGTGCCATCGTTCCTGCAACCATCCGGGAGGGTTAGTACCCGAGTGTGCGGAGGGCAGCCGCGTCCCGGGCCTGGGCGCTGTGCCTACCTGCAGCAAATACTTAACTGCTGCCCTGCACATTTCCGACCTTTGATCTGGCGTCCCGCGAGCCTTTTCCAGGCCCGCAGCCTGTGCGAGGCGGGGCCAGGTCCGAACAGCGCGCAGGCCCAGCGCGCCGCCGACTTCGAGTACGGGGCGGGACCCTCGTGGCTTTCCGTCCAATTCTCGGCTCCTCGGCCGCCTTAAGAGAGTGGGCCCGCAGAACTGTCGGCTGCGGCGGTGTGGGCGCAGCGTGGGGTGAGGACCAGCTGCCGCGGAGGCTGCGCGCTCTTCTTCCCGTAACCCGCCGCGGGTGGGGGAGAGTTTAGTCTTGTAGAAAGGCGGAGACGCCAGGACTTGGGAAGGATGTCAGGTTAACAGACATCTTGCCTACTGGGGTCGGAGAGGTACCCCTGTCGTTGGGCCGCTTGGCTGGCGGGTCGTGATGCTTGGTTGGGTTTCTTTCACTTATTGGTCTCTCGAGTGTGCAGAGCTGCCCTTGGACTGGTGCGAGGAGCCTCCGAGCTCTAGACGCCCTCGGCGCCGCCTGTTCTAGACCAAGATTTAGAATTTATTGTTTCCCTGCGACAGGGCACCGGTATCAGATATCCGGCCACCGGGAGATTCGTTGTATCCCGTGGACTTGTCTAATGGAAGGGAGTGCGGTTGTCCGAAACTAGGATTAACTAGTTTCGGACAACCGAAATTTGTATACAGCTTTCTAGCAGATGGAGTTTTTGCACGTATTTGCTGTGATTTCCCAAAAGTTTGAGTCTTGGGGCTTCCCAACCTGTAGATTGTCCTCCACCTTTCACCAGTTTTTGTTAATCCCGCCCCGCCCCCGCCCCGCCCCCGCCCCCGCCCCCAGGCAATTTTTAAGCTCGTTTCTTCCTTTCCACAGTCAGCAGCCTAGTTCAGACCCCTGTGATCTCAAAACAGAATTGTTGCAACAGGCTCCCGGGAGTCCTAAACAATTCATCTTGGGACTGGTATGTTAACAATCATTTTTTTTTTTTTTTTTTATTTACTGTTCCTGATTCTCTTTTGCACTCTGAGTTTACTGCTTCCAGGAAACCCACTATAATTAAACCTGGCGTCGTCATTTTCTTAACGCATATATGTATTCTTTTGGAATTGTACTTCATTTAATCTTTATGATTGAGAATTCAAAACAAATAATTCTTCATGAAAGAATTTGATAATTTCTATTTTTAATATGTAACTCTTAGTTAAGACTACAGTAGATATTGAATTGGTAAACCTGGCTTCAGTTTTCTAGAGTCTGTTAAACGGCAGGGAGGTACAACGATAATAACTTCTCTTTCCTATATATGTGTATCAGTTTCCTCTTGCTGCCATAACAATTTATCACAAACTTAACAGGTAAAAACCCACAAATTTATCACTTCACAGATCAGTAGTCCGGGTAGGTTTACCTGGGTACTCTGATTAGCATCTCAAAAAGCTGAAATAAAGGTTTCTGTAGTTCTGGGCTGTTTTCTGGAGACTCTAGGGAAGATTCTACCTCCAGGCTTATTGACGTTGTTGGCACAATTCATTTCCATGCCGTGGTAGGATGGAGGGCCCCATTTCCTTACTGGCTGTCAGTTGGGGTCTTTCTCAGTTCCATAGGACCACCTGCTCTTCAGAGCCAGACAGCACCTCCATTCTCTTTTATGCATTTAACGTCCCTGACTGTTCTGTCACCAGCTGGAGAAGGCTCAAGTGATTAGATTATGCCCACCTGGATAATCTCACTATTTTAAGGTCAGTTGTGCTGTGTATAATAACACAAAACACAATCATGGAAGTAATCTCATATCAGGTTCTGGGGATTAGAGGAGGTGGAGTCATGGGGGCTGTTCATAGAAATTATGGTTGTCTCAACTAGATTTTTTTTTTATAATGTGCTTTTGCAGGCATTTTTAAAAATCCTATCTGATTATATGATTATCTTCTCTACAGATGAGGAAATTCAGTTAAAGTTAGTTGCCCAGGGGCACTTGGCTAGAAAGTGGTGAAGTTGGCATTTGAACCCAGATCTACAGTTCAGTTAGGTTTAAAGTGAAGTGCAGCCAAAGTGAAGTGCAGCCAAAGTCATTAGATGAGAAGAAGCTGAGGAACTATGAGCTCTTTGTTGCACCTTATTTTTCGATTATGTCTTTATATTAATAGTGTAGGCTAAGCTCTTCTACCCTGACAAAGAAAACCCAAAATACAGTGATGCGATAAGATGAAAGGTTTTCTCCCCCTATATGTAGAGGGAGCAGTCTAGGGCTAATAGGGAGATTCTGACAACCTGAATACAGGCATCCCTCATTTTATTGCACTTTATTACGCTTTACAGATTTTGCATTTTTTACAAATTGACGGTCAGACCCTCCACTGGCAAAAAGGTTACGATTCAATTTATTGTGATACTTGCTTCATTGTGGTGGTCTGGAACCAAACCAGCAATATCTCCAAAGTAGGCTTGTACATGGCTTCCATAAATGGGTCCAGGGTGCTCATCTAGTTGGCACTACCTGCTAGGAAGTGAGAGGGAAAGAAAGCACAGGGAGAACATAATGTGATCTTTCATAGAGGCACAACGAGGAAGTAACACATACATCACAGCTGTACTGAGCTCCAAGGGAAGGTAAGAAAGATATAGCTGTATACCCCGCTAAAACTCAGGATTCTGTCAAGAGAGAAGAAGGAAAATAATATTGGCTGAAAACAGTGTCTGTCACACCCTTGTTTTTGATGATGCTTTATTCTGTAACCTATGAGTGGAATATTTTGACTGCTATTCTTTTTAAAAGGTAGTATTTGAAAGGACAGGAAATTCTTATACAATATCAATGTTCCTTGATTTCTTAACTGTTATTTTAATATAATTTATAAAGGGTTTTTTTTGAGAAATCATTTTTCATTTAGCACTTGTACACCTTATTCACATTTTGGGTTAATTTGAGTTCTCTGATGAAAATTAATACATTGTGGAAAGTGTTCAAGATTGCTTTGGGATATTTCAAACCATTCTGTGTGGGCTTCACACCATCACAGTTAGGTTACAGCAACTTGTCATGTGATTTTATGTGTTTTGTAATATATTGTATCTGCAGTTGAATGTCTCCATACCTTCAAACTTTCCTCTTCAAGGTTCTCTTTCTCAACCCATCATTCTTTTCTACACATCTGAATTCTGCCTACCCATTTAGACCTACTGCAGGTTCCCTCCCTCAGTATCACATAGCCTTGGTATAGAGGGAAGATTGTGTCAGACAGATCTGGGTTTGAGTTGTTGGTTCGATCTTACACAAAACTAAATCTCACTGAGTATTGGTTTCTTCATATGTAAAACGATGACGAATGCCACCTTTATGAAATAATAAGAAGATTAGGCAGATAACACATTTTCTTAATACCTACTGCAGTACTTGGCAAATAATAGGTGCTCAATAAATGTTAATTATACTGGCAACTGATCACTCCTTGACTTCTAGTACTTTGAGTTGCGGGGGAGGAAAAATTTTCCTTCTGCTCTTCTAAATTCTGGTTGGTCTAATAATCAAATTGACATGAGACAGATTAACAGGAGAAAATAACCAAATTTATTACATTTGTACATACAGAGGTTTTGTAAGAATATGAGATCTGAGGACAAATCTGGCAGGTAAGGTTTATATGCCATCTTGAACAAAGGAGAAGTGGGGGTTGTAGTTTGGGACTTTAGAAGGAAAGAAGGCAATTCACATGGAGATGGAAAAGCAAATGTTTGGTAAATATTTGCTGGGCCATCTTTAATAAGACATGGAGAGGTCTTTGATCAAATGCCTTACTAGATTCCTTCCTGTCTGTCACACTCAGTTCATGTTAAATTATAGTTATCTATGATAACTTCCTGGTACAGGTCCTTTATCTAAATTATTTTAGGCAGTTAAAGGGAAGGTCACAGGTTTTTCCTGAATCTTTTGTTTCTTAAAAAATAACTAGTTTAAAATAATATCACAAAAGCATATTTTGGGGTGGCAAACCCTGCTTCTCCTCAGAGTCTACAGGTTTTAAATTGGTTTTCTTTCTGACAAGTTTAGAAATTTATTAAGGACCCGGACTAAGTCCTGGATATACTGTAGCCCCTAAATATTGATTTAATGAATTGTAACTAGCATATATAAGAATATGAGATTGAAGTTGTGAGGGCTATCTTTTTTCTTTAGTTTTTCCTATTGTGATTACATCATGGAGAATCAATTGGCTAAGTCAGTAGAAGAACGAACATTTCAGTACCAGGACTCTCTTCCATCACTGCCTGTTCCTTCACTTGAAGAATCATTAAAGAAATACCTTGAATCAGGTACATTTGTAATCTTTTAGTATAACTATTGTTATCAATTTAGAAAACTATGAAATTATTAGAAGTTGATGAGAATTTAATTCCTTTTTTCCTCTAGGCTCATGATTAAGTATCCTTAAAATATCTAAAAATTTCTTTCTCTCGTGTTAATTTTTCCATAGTTTAAAAAACCAGATATTACTGTTAGGCTTATTGTAAAAAGTAGTAGTTCTCTGCCTCTTCCCCCTACCCCTGCAAATCTCACTCACCCAAGCAAGCATTTTCAAATATTTTATCAGTTTCTTATGTTGTTTATCTCCAGGTTTAAAGTATTTAAACTTCTTGTGCTATTATTTCTTAGATTTTTTTTTTTTTTTAGTTATTGATATTATAAATTAGTTCCTAAATATTTGTGGATTTAGCTCACTTACACCCTCCCTAACCTCCCTGCCAACATATATGCAATCCAACATACCCATATTTTCCCTCTCATTCTATAAATATAGTTGTACAAATCACCATTTGGAATTAAATTAGTATTTACTTGATTTAATTTAGAGTTTCCCCTGATTTAAATCAGTTTTTATCTGAATTAATTTACCTTACCATTAGGGTTTATGATTTTGCAGTTGTTCACAAGAGAACCATTCAGCATTTTATTTACCTTTTTGATGGGTTTTTTTCCCTTCATTTTTCATTTGCTTAGTTTGCCTTGAATTCATAACTAATTCACTCTCAAACACTTCAATACACTGAAAATTCCTGACGGTATTTAAATATATAAGATATTCACTCAGTTTCATTTCTTTTTGGAGGCATCCCTCTGGGGGCTCTCTACTCTCTTGCTCCAGTCAGCATTCATTTTTCTCGAACCAACAGGACAGCTCTTACCCTGGGGTTTTCCTTTAGCCATCATCCTGACAATTCCCTTCACATCTCTCTTCTATGTTGGATTCCCTGGTTCCTGGATTCTCTCTTCCTCTTTTTTCCTCTTCCTCTTTCCATATTTGGGAATAAATCTTCAGTAGCCACTTGAGAAAGGGTATCCAGAAAGAAAAGAATGTAAGACCTAAAAATGTATTTATTCTGCCTTCATACTTGATTGTTTGGCTGAGTATAGAATTATGGGTTGGAAATGATATTTCTTAAGAGTTTTGAAGGCACTATTTGTTCTTCTTGAGAAGTCTGATGCTGTTCTGATGTTTAGTCCTTTACATGTGACCTGTTGTTTTTTACTCTATGGATGTGTTTGGCAACATTTTTCTTTATCCGGACCATTGTGAATTTCTCCATGATGTCTCTTAGTGTGTAGCTATTTTCATTTATTCCTCTGAACACCCAGTGAGTTCTTTTAGTTTAAAATGTCGTATTCTTCAGTTCTACGAAAATTTAAAAATACTGGTTCTTTGATACTTTTTTCCTCCCTTCTTTGTTCTGTCTTTTTGGAACTCCTGTTACTTAGATCCAGGTCCTTCTGAGATAAGCTTTTAGTTTACAAATGTTTCCCTTTCTTTATTAGTGTGTTAATTTCTGTTGAGTTGGCTCTGACTCCTGGCAACACTATGAATGAGTGAGGTCAACAACGTCCTGTCCTCAACAGCCCTGCTCAGCTCCTGTAGACTCATGCTTTTGGCTTCTTTTGTGGAGTCAGTCCACCTCATGCTTGGTCTTCCTTTTTTCCTGCTGTCTTCTATTCTACTTAACATTATTGTCTTTTCCAAAGAACGCTGCCTTCTCATGATATGCCTGAGGTAGGACACCTTCAATTTTGTCCTTTTTGCCTCCAGTGATATTTTGGGCTTAACTTGCTGTAGGACCCACTTGTTAGTCTTTCTGGTGGTCCAGGGTATCCATAGAGCTCTCCTCCAACACCATGTTTCAGTTTCTTTCCTATCAGCCTTTTTCACTGCACAGCTTTTGCCATTGTACATAGTTATTGTAAATATGAGAATGTAGATAATCTTGGCCTTGGTCTCTAATAACACATCTTTGCTCTTGGTAATCTTTCCTAATTCTTCCCTTGCTGCCTTTCTAAGTCTCAGACTTTTCTTGATTTTCTGGCTGCAGTCTATTTGAATTGATGACTGAATCAAAGTAAGCAAAATCTTCAACACTTTTGATGTCTTCATTATGTGTTAAAATTGTGTATTCTTTAGTAGTTATGATTTTTGTCTTTTTAATGTTCAAATGCAGTCCTGCTATGGCACATTCTTCTTTCACTTTCATTAGAAGTTGTGAGAGATCATTGCAACTTTCTGCCAGTAAGAAGATGTCACTCTGCATATCATAAGTTATTGATATTTCTTCCACCAGTTTTTAATCCTCCTTCCTCTGTGTGTAGCCCAGTTTTTCATATGATAAGTTCTGTGTACAGGTTAAATAAATAGGGAGATAAAATGTATCCTTGTCTGACACCTTTGTCTATAGGATACCATCTTGTCTCTCCATATTCTGTCCTGACAGTGGCTTCCTGTCCACAAAGCAGGTTACACATCAGGACAGTCAAATGCTGAGGCATGCCCATTTATTTCAGAGAAACCAGTAGCTTTTCATGAATGATGTAGTCAAAGGCTTTACTGTCGTCTATAAAACATAGACTAACCTTCCTTTGAAATTCTTTGGAGCACTGCAGTATCTAATGAATGCTTGTAATTAGGTTTCAAGTACTTCTTCCTTTTCTGACTTCAGCTTCAACACCTGACGTTTCTTGCTCCACATAATGTAGAAATCTTTGTTGCATCACCTTGAGCATCCCTTTCCTTGTGTGGAAAATTAGAATGATGGTCTTATAGTTACTACATTCCTTGGTATCTCCTTTCTTGAAGATTGGGCTGTATATTCATTATTAGTGCCTTTCTCTTTTCGGTCTTATTTACTGTTTGATATCACCAATCCTTTGTTCTGCTCTCTGGCTCTCATGTGACAGGCCGTCCTTAAAAATTTGGCACTCCTTGGACATTCGTATTTGAGTCAGATCCTAAAAAGCTGATTGAGAGCCCTGTGTGCGCGGGCAGAGCTTGGCGACTAGTGGGCCTTACAATGAGCCTTGTAGGGTAATTGGGCAGAGAACTAGCAGTCTAGTTAGAGCATGCCCAAATACCAGTACTCTTTTTCTCTTGGACCGATCAGTTTCCCTAAAGAAGAATCCTCTCATTATTTGTTTAGAAGACATAAGCCTGACCGCTAGTCTTTTGGGAACTTAGTTAGGGGAAGGAGACTGGAAGAGGCATTGTTTTAGGTGTACACTTTCATTGTAATCTCTCTTTTTTTAATATGGGCTAGAATCCAAATATTCTGCCTGTAAAGTTCATCTCCTGAGAGTAAACCTTCACTTTCTACTGGCATCGGGTGGAAGTTGTCTGGCTTTATGGAGTGGGAAAGGAGATCTAAGGGGCAAGTGTGGATGGGGTAGTTGTCTGTTGCTTCTAAAGACTTTCAAGCACTCCTCCTGTTTTTAGCCTCTTTCTGCTGCCTTTGGAAGTCCATGTGTCTTGGATTCTTGAATATTTCTGGGATTATACCGCAGGAATTGACTTGCTTCTTGGTTTGCAGCTAACTATCTCTTACTACCTTCTGATCTCCAGGCTTTAGATAGTTTCTCCATTTTACAAAGTCAATTGCCATTTTCTCATGTGTTTTCTAATTTGTAAAATGTTAGCTTAAGTTGTCTGCTGTCCCCTCTTTTTTCATTTTCTTTGTCTTTAAGGATTATGCATTTTTAATTACTTTCATTTTAGTGAGTTTCTAGAAGTAGTAGAGGTAAATGTATGTATTTCGTTTACTTTTTTAAATGGAAACACTCCAATTTTTGAAGTTCTTTTTCTCTTTCCTCATCTACTTTCATCTGGGAGTTCTGGTATCTTTAAAAAAATTCACTGATTATGCACTCTTTTTAATTATTCACTTGCACTCTTTATGAATACAGATATTTAAATTGACTTTAATATAATACTTTGAAGAGGGAAAATAAAAAAGGAAAATGTAAATGTCCCTAGATTTCTAAAATTTACTTCCATTGGTAGCTTAATTTTCAGAGCACTGGCTTTGATAGACTAGGAATCCTGTATCCTTTTTCCTTATTTTATTTATTTATTTATTTACTTACTTATTTATTTATATTTTTATTTTTTCCTGAAGGAAACCATTGTTTACCACAAGACACCCAAAACTGCTGTGAGCAAACTTTACATTTACATTTACATACATATTGCATTTATATACAGAATGTTCAAGCCTCTGCTTGAACATTAGTGGAAAGAAGTTTTAATTTCTCTTATTCATAGCTAAATGGGACTTTTCTATTGCACTAATAGCTACACAGTAGTCCTGTCTTTGTCATTTTAACTCTCATCATCAAGAATGATTTTAAAAGAATTTTTAAGAATATGGTTATTTGATTGCATAATTTCAGTTTTATTTTTTACAGTATTTTGTATTGTTGCTTTTTAGCTCTTTTTATGTTGTAAATTCTAATTTATTGGACTGCTGTGAGAATTGATACATATTGCTTTATATAACTGGGTTAAGAGTTGTGTAATAATTGAGGTGAATTTGTAGTACTTCATGTCTAAGTACTTTAATGCATATTTTTTCTTTATAGTAAAGCCATTTGCAAATGAAGAAGAATATAAGAAAACTGAAGAAATTGTCCAAAAATTTCAAAATGGAATTGGAAAAAAATTGCACCAGAAATTACTTGAAAGGGCAAAAGGAAAAAGAAATTGGGTATTTATGTTATTATACTTAGAAAATTGATGATGCTTAAAGAATAAAAAAACAAAAATGTATATAGCTTTCATTTTTAAACTATTTCTGTAAAAATCCTTGCAGTCATTGTTGTCATAATCATCATCCAAAAGAATTAATGAATCACTTAACTCTGGGAGTTTTGAGTGTTGTGGGTGGGCTTCTTTTTTTATCATATGGGAAACATTAAAACGCAGATTTCCTGGGAACAGTGATTCTGATTCATCATCTCTGGAATGATTCAGTATCACATCGAATTTCCATGAGGTTCTGCTGCCGGTTCTCATGCTTGAGAAAAACATTTTGTCCATGTAATCATAGCCTAAAAAACCCTAAAATACTACTAAAATAAACATGTCACATCGGTGGCCAACAAATATTTGAACAGTGCGTAGGGAAAAAAAAAAACAGTACCTACGAGAAAGAGGGCTTTTACAAAATTGGAGTGGAGAATGGTTATGAGTATTCTGTGTTTCAGTTATATTGAGGAAATGTTGGTATAATAATTATTAAGGATTCAGTATCCACAAAGAATCTTCTTTGGCTTCTTCAGCTAAATTTCTTCTGTAGTATGAACCAGAGGATGGGTTTTTATAATTAAAAATCATTACTTTAGTCTAGAAATAATGATTGTAACTATCTTTTAGTTTTAGAAATAAAAAGCAAGCTGATCTTTTCATCAGCCATTGATACCTATATGGAATAATAAAGTTTTATGCTAACAAATTTCTTCTCAGTCTTGAGTCTTGAGTGATTTTAACTAAATTAGAGTAAAGGTAAAGAAGTTGTTCTGCCTCTATCCTTATCATTTATATCTTTTTCTGAACGACTGATTATAATGTCAGTTTCTTCAGAAAGAACTCCAGGTAATTTGATGAGATCTGCTTATGTATGAAATTCAAGTGCACATTGTGAAAGAGGAACATAGAAAGCAGTGTCTTTGAAAAACCCATAGTTTTAAGCCTACTGAAAAATTTTTACATTCCTGATTTAGTATTTTAGTTTTGCCTGGAAAAGGAAAATTGTAAATCCCTTAATAATTGTTTTAATTAAGTGAGGATTTATTGTATATCTGTTGTATCTCGGGCACTTTGAGAAAACACACCTGAGTACTTTATTGGATACTTGTGACTTCAGTGTGATCTGTCTGAAGGTGCTTTCCTGTTTTATGTTTCTGATAATGCAGTTAAACTGAATAGTATTTAAGATTCTATAGTTACAAAGGAAAGAAAAGAGAGAATAAAAAAGAATATCCAGTAGCTTTTTTGTTGTCGTTGTTAGCTGTTACACATTCATGTATTATCAGTACCTTTAGACTGATGTTCTTTATTTTAGCTGGAAGAGTGGTGGCTGAATGTTGCCTACCTGGATGTTCGTATACCATCACAACTGAATGTCAACTTTGCGGGTCCTGCGTCCCACATGGAACACTACTGGCCTCCAAAGGAAGGCACTCAATTGGAAAGAGGAAGTATAAGTCTTTGGTATAACTTGAGCTTCTGGCAGCTGTTAAGAAAGTAAGAATACTTATGTGAATTTAGTAATAAGAGATTTTATTACTAAGTCTCAGGTGGCAAAAAATTGAGAAGCTTAATTATTTGGGGATGAATACTACAGTTGTGACTGTAGTTTATGTTATAAAATTACTTCTTGATCAGAATACTTTTTTGTTTGTCTTTTTATTAATAGAGAAAAATTGCCTGTTGATAAAGTTGGGAATATTCCTCTAGATATGAATCAATTCCGAATGCTGTTTTCCACCTGCAAGGTTCCAGGGATTACTAGAGATTCAGTTGTGAGTTATTTTAGGACTGGTAAGTAGAAAATGCAGATACTTTCTTTGGTAAAGTCACTGGGATTTGGGTAGTTTTGCTGTAGTTTCTACTCAGATTGTGGAACAGACTATTTTGAAGATATTTCTTATTGGATTTTGACTAATCAAAAGCTTTCTATGAACCTGTCTTTCAGGCATTCTGATTAATTGGATTTGATTTAGGGGAATGGATTTTCTAAACTGCATCTTATATGGTTTTATACAAACCTAATGTTTATGTCGCATCATTTGAAAATTTGAATTTTAGTTAAAGAATAGGATTATGAATCAGAGTATCAGGAAATCTAGAGCATATGATTGGAGCCTTCTATTTTCTACTTTCATTCCTTCTTATTTGAATTCTCTTTTTGAGTGTTTGCTTATATATGCTTTTTCCCCCGCTTATATGAGGTGAGAGCCTAATATCAATCTTCTTGAAGGCACTTGAGTTCAGAATGACCCATCAAAGTTTTGTTTTTCATGTCAGTTTAATGGCATTTTCTGGTAGGCATCCTTGCATATCTTGAAATGGAAAATTATTTTGTAGTAACTGCTCGTTTCATTACTTCAGAAATTTTACCTTTCTGTAAATTTAATAAATCATAATTACTATAGAATATAATTACGAATGCTTTTTACTTAAAATTTTATTTAAAAGTAAAATTTCTATAGCTAACTTTGCTTGTAGTGAGGGGTATGAGATTGTTGTCATGTAGCACCCAACTCCTCTTTGTAAACCTTTTCAGATGCTTGAAATAAATAATGTTCTCAAGCCCACACATGTTTACTTTGATACTGAAAGTGAAAGAATTAAAAGAAAGGATTAAGGAACCTGGTAATTTATAGCATAGAGTGTAATGCTCATATATGAGTGGAAAAGATGAACAGGAGAAAAGTGGTATGTGAATAGCAGTAGCAAAGAGGGACTATATGCACATCAATTAAGAACTAATATCTAGACCTGATTTCGAATTCAGTATTTATCATGTAGTTGGCATGTCCTTAGATGAGGTAACTCCTTTAAATTACAGTATGTAGATGGGGATTTATTAATTTAATAATGTATCTCTTGATTTAAGCTTTCATGGTTAGTGAATTCTTGAACTTACGGCTGTGTAATAGGTATAGATAGGAATAATGCTGAGGTAATGAGTAAACATGAAAAAATATCAAAGTTAGTGACAAATACAATATAGAGAATTCAAATAACATGAGTAACTGGGTGGCTGTTTTAGATTAGATAGTCAAGGAAAGGCCTCTCTGAGGATCTAAATGGTAAAATGATCCAGCACAGTTTTTTGGCTTTTTATTTTTGCTTTTGTTTGGTTTGGTTTGTTGTTTTGTTTTAGTGTCCAATTGAGCCATAATAATGACTTGTATTAGGGTGGTAGCATGGAGGTGGTGAAAAGTTATTAGATTTTGGATATATTTGGATTTGGGCTTAGCAGAATTAGCTTTTTGTTGTTGTTGTTAGCTGTTATACATTCATGTATTATGAATTACTCATAGATTGGTTGTGAGCTTTAAGAGAAAAATGAATTAGAGATGGCTTCAAGATATTTGGCATGCATAGCTAACAGGGTAGACAATTGTGTTGTTGGTTCATGAGGTGGGAAAAATTAGGAGGAGATATTTAGGGAGGAAAATCAAGAGGTCTCTTAGACTATGTTAAGTTTAAGAAGCCTTTTAGACATTTAAATGAGAATGATAAGTAGGTACAAAATTTGGAGTTTGGGAAGAATTCGGGACTGCAGGTAAAGATTTAGGAGTCATTGTTAGCAGGCCTAGAAATTGTTTTTAAAGCTGTAAGAATAGTTAAGGTTACTTTTGGAACACATATAGATGAAGATGATTTGGGAACCAGTACTGATTTTTATTACCATCAAATACAGTATTTGGTGATTAGAGGAGGAGGAACCAGCAAAAGAGACCAAGGTAGGACGAAAACAAGGGCGCTGACCCCCTAGAAGCCAAGAGAACGTAGTATGTTATGTAATGCTTCAGAGAGGTCAAATAAGTAAAAAGTTAAAAGTGACCACTGGATTTGTCAACATGCTGTAGATAGAGGCTGCCCTTGACAAGAGCAGCCTTAGTGGAAGTTGGGGAAAGGAGCTCTACTGGAGGAGATAAAAGCAAACAGAAGTGGTTACAACATCTGGGAATAATACTTGTGAAAAACTTTTGTTCTGCAGTAGATTTAAAAAAAAAATTTTTTTAAAAAAAGGATGGATAATATTATATCATAGGAATGACAGGAGAAAAGGAAAAGTAGTCTCGAAGGAGAATGAGTAAGGAACTAAAGTCATTGAGAAGATAAGAGCTGAGAGGGTCAAGAGCAGACATGGTGGAGGGATTGGTCTTTGACAGGAGCAAGGATGAGAAGGAATGCAAAAGGTGTGTGTCTGGTTGCCGACAGATTGGCCAATTTTGTTGTAGGAAGTTAAGGAGGTCCTGTGTATTCTTTGTATTTTTCTTGGTGAAATAAGAACCGAGGTCATTAGCTATGGTGAAAGAGTTAAGGAGAAAGGAGAAGGTTTGAAATAGTCATTTTGGAAAGTGGGAAAAGCAAACATGCTGTGGAAATGTAGGGTGGCAGAACAGTGTTGAGTACCCATTTGGAATGTGTGTTTATGAATTTAAAGTTAGGCTAGATGAGATGTTATGGTTTTTTCTTCAGCAACAGTCAGGAGCAGGTGCAGAGGAAGAGGGTGTGAATGATTTAAGGGTTTTTTGCAAAGGGAAATTATAATGCTGGACCCTGGAATCTATCCTGAATAAGGAGAAAGTTGAAGAAATTATGTGTGTCGAGGATGGGGAACTGCATGTAAGTTGCTGTGGCTAAGAAACTAGTCTCAATAAGGAGACAATAGTGAGAACGAGGTGTTTTGTTTTTTTTTTTAACTTATCACCTCAAAAGCATTAAGACTAATTTAGTCATGCCTTTCATCTGTTTACCTCATTTTTCCCAAGAAGTTCGGACTTCCCATGTCATCTCTTGTCATCTGGATTCATGGATTTGTGCATAGGCTGATTTGATCTGGGTTCCCTACTACTGTGACTCACTCCCAACCCTTTCTTCAAACCCCTTTGCTGTACTTTCTGGAGCTCATGGTCGGCAAAATTTATTATTTTCTCAACCTTTTCTCTGAAAGTTCCTGTTTTCTTCTGAAAGATATTGTTACTGAAACCTCATTATCCTTTGAGCTTACTACTTTCCCAATAACCACCTCAAGTGGGGATTTTTTTTTCTCTTACACTTTGTTACTAGAAGGCACGTAGGAGATCTTGATGTCCTTTTTATTTCCCACTGCCCTTTCCAATTTTCCTTCTTCCTTACAGTTTGAGCTCTTGGGGAAAAAATACTACCAAGTTATATCACCACTGCTTGTTATTGTTCCAGTGTCTTTCCTTTTGATCATTCTTCTTCATTGTTTTAACACCAGTTTCACTGTCTTTCCATCATACTTTAGCCACATCATTCTCAATGACTTGAACTTCCAGTCATAGATGATCCATGGCCTCTTCTTTTCTTCACTTTCTTCCTCTGAGAATCTTTATCTCCATTCTCTCACTCAAAGCCACCCACTATCATGGTCATGCCTTAAACCTTGTCATTATAAAAAACTTCATCACCTCTAACATTGCGGATATAAACATCTCAGTTTAATATCCATCTTCTCTTCACAACTCGCTTAGTAGTCCACCTCAGCTGTTTCTCTGACCACTTTGTGACTTACAGTTCAGTTACCCTACAGTTCTTCATGATTTTATCCCTCCCTCCCCCACCCCCCAATCGTCACTTCTTTCTGTGGTCCTTCACTGTAACCACTCCCTTGCATATATATTGTATTTTCTGCCCATCTGCTTCCTCCCCACCACACCCCCACCTTAACATTATTTAAATTTCAGTCTTCTGTTCTGCCTCCACATAAAAAGATACCTATTCCAGTAACTTACTTGGCCAGGGAAAACCACAAAACCTCACTTATTTTTCTCAGTTAAAACTCAAGTGGACCCATAGCACTGTCTTGCCATATTCTTTTGACAGGTTATTCTCATTTCCAGAAAAGACCGTTTCGTGTTTTTTTTTTTCTTATTCTCAGCTCAAGAACTTTTTTCTGTTCTCAACAAATACAAAGCAGTCTTTCCATCCCCAAATTTACGTCTATCTCGTAGGCAGAATATGTCCCTTCCCTCTACCCCCAGGATGTCTGTTCTAATCCTTGGAATCTGCTGAATGTGTTAGGTTACATGGTAAAGGGGAATTAAGGTTGCAGATGAAATTACAGTTGCTAATACATTGACCTTGAGATGAGGAAATTATCCTGGATTATTCAGGTAGGCCCAAAGTAATCAAAAGAGTTCTTATAAGTGGAAGAAAGAGGCAGAAGAGAGAACCAAAGAGATGGCAGCATGAAAAAGTCGTGATTCCCCTTTGATGGCTTCAAATATGGAGGAAGGGGGCCGTGAGCCCAGGAATGTGGGCAGCCTCTAGAAGCTAGAAAATCGGAGAAGACAAATTTTCCCCTAGAGCCTCCAGAATGAACACAGATCTGTTGACACCTTCATTTTTGCCCAGTAAGACACATTTTGGACTTCTGATCCACAGACCTATAAGATTATAAATTTGTGTTGTTAGTGGTAATTTACCACTGAATTAGTGGGAATTTGTTACAGAAGTCATAGAAAACCTGCTCATTTAAGTATTTGCCCATTCTCCAACCCCCTTGCAATACGTTATTCCACTGTCATATATTTTGCCTTCCCCTTTTAAAAATGGATGAACTGTTCTGACTCCTTAGGACAACCCTTCTGTGTGGTGCACTGGGCCCTTCCTCCTCTTGCCAATTCAAAGACCTTGCTTCTGGATTATCCTCTCTCACTGTGCTGCATTACCAGTTTTTCCTCTTTTACCAGTTTGTTCCAATACGTAATATCTCCCTCTTAAAGAAAAAAAAAAATGACCTCTTGTTGCCTTCAAGTGTCACACCCCAGTCAAAGCCACCTCTTAGATCATTCTCACCTGGATCACTTCAGATAATTCCTAACTGATCTTGCTGTATATTCTCTCTTATAATCTCTTCTTCATATAGCAGCTGGAATGACCTTTTTAAAGTATTAGATTGCATTATTACTCTTCTGCTTAAAATGCTCCACTGGCTTTCTTCCCATTACACTTAAAACTGAAAGCCTTTTCTAAGGCCAATATGCCTGACTCCTACCATTCTACTTTTTTGTCTGTCTGCTGCATCTGCACTGCCTTGTTTTCCTTTAAGCAAACCAGCTCTTTTTTGTCCGAATGCTTTTGTGCTTGCTGTTTCCTCTTCCTGCAGGTATTTCCATGGTTCGCTCTTTCACTTCACTGAGTCCTCTGCTCACATATCCCCTCTTGGGCTCATTTGGAGGTTTCACCCTTCTCCCAATCATTTATTATTTTGGCATCGGACTTACTTTCTTTTTTCTTTTCCAGCCTTAGATTTTGGATAGGGTGTGGTCAGTAGATGACATCGGTAAAAGGTAGTAATGGTAAATGTAAAAGGATATGGAAGTTTTTGAAGGGGAAATGGGTTGGGAGTAGCCATGAGGTACAAATAAAATACATACCTCAACTCCTAGGACTTGAGGAAATGGGATGTAAGGGAAAAAATAGTGCTATCAGGGGACGGCCCTTCATAGTTGATGAATAGATTTCATGAGATGATGTGTGTAAAGCATTTAGCACAGTTTCTTGTACATAATATCAAACAGTAAATTTATTTCCAGTGGCAATATATGTCTTCTCTAATTTTTCTTTTTCTTCTTTTTTTTCTTAGAGGGAAAGAGCAGGAGCAGGGGTCATATAGAAAGACCTTTGTCAAAGGGACTGGTATTGAAAAATAGATCTGAATCAGAATAGTCTAAGGCTTACCATAAACAACTAGTTCTTGGGGAGTTAAGGTCTGCCAGAGGAGACAATCAACTATCAGGGGCTTACCAGGTGTTATCAGAGCCTTAAGTAAAACTAACAGATTGGGCAAAATTCTTTGTCCTTGCCACTCAGGCATACAGTGCCCTTATTCTACTGAAAACTGTTTTATTAAGAAATCAGAGCTAGATAGTACTGCAATTAAATTATCCAATGAGCAATCAAATTAAAATAATCCCAAAGAGAAACTTGTTAAATCAAATAGCTCTCCTGTAGGATTTCTCTGCTACCGTTTTCCCCTTCCCATTTCTCTCCATAAATAAAACTAGAAAGCCCTTTAGTAGTTGTATTATATGGTTCTGAAGGTGTACAAATATTTGAAACTCCCATGGATTTCTAGATGTTTCACAAGGACAGGTTTCAAGAGCATATGTTTATATCATAACTGAAATTCTATCACCTTATTAAAGTGTTTTTGTTCATATGATATATTTGAGGAATATATGATAAGTAAAATACTTTTTTTTCTATTGGTCGTAAGTATGCAGCTTTACTCTTATTTCACTTCTAGAGGTGTGAGTCTTGTGTTTTCTGTTTCTTTTTTCAGAAAGTGAAGGAAGTTCCCCAAGTCACATTGCAGTATTGTGCCGAGGCCGAGTTTTTGTCTTTGATGTAATATATGAAGGATCTTTGATCACCCCACCAGAGATTCTCAGGTTTTCAGACTACTTTCTTGAATCTCACTAGGTCTTAAGCTTTTACTTGAGTTAAAAATAAATGTTCAGAGTTGCCTATTTATATGGTGACAGAAAAATAAGAATTTTATATATGCTGATTTTTAAAAAGTATTTCTATTTTATTTTTAATTTAAATTAATTTTGAATTTTACTAGACATATATGAATATATTCTATTTGGAGAAAAGGAAAACATTACAAATACCACCAGTCTCATTCCCTGCCTCAGAATTAATCACTGTTACTAGTTTGGTGTATTCTAGCCTTCCAGATCTACTTATATACACATATAGATTTAAAAAATATGTATCTGTATATTTTATATGTAATATGTATTACACATATAATAGATTGTACACATAGTAGTATATAGTATGTATATATGGTATTATTTTGTATGTGTATATTTTTATAGTGTATAATGGAAAATTGCAAAACTTGGAGGGAATTATATAATGAAACTCTTCCATGTACTCATCCCTTAGCTTCAAGTTATCAACTCTTAGCTTTAACAATGATAAATTCATAGTCTTGTTTCAGCTATTCCTCCATGCTGCCCCTTACTCCTCCATGGTTATTTTAAAGAAAATCTCAGACATAATATCCTTGCACAATAAGTATTTTAGTATCTCTAAATATATATCTCTAAATATTAAATATCTCTAAAATATAAGGACTCTTAAAAATATACATGCACAGTACTGTACCATCATCACACCTAATGACTTGCTGCTTCGAAAAATTAACAATAATTCTTTCATATTATTAATATATAAGCAATTATTCAAATTTCCTGGATTGTCTTATAAATGTTGAGTTGTAGGTACCTATATTTATTTTAAATTTTTTTATTAAATGTTCCAGACATGTGCAAAAACTCACACAGAAGTATACAGCTAAATACTCATGCAACCACTACCCAGGTCAAGATGGAGAACATTTCCAGCACTTCAGAAACACCCCTGGTAGCACTTCCTAGTTACATGCTTTCCCTCCTTCCCAAGAGTAATCAGTTAGGTTGCTTCCAGTTTTTATTAGCACAAAAAATGCTGCTGTGAAAATTCTTGTACAAGTCTTTTGATGCACATGTATCTGCAGTTCTGAGGAGAAGATGTGCTGAGTCATAGGATATGTGGACCTTTGGTAGGTAATGCCAGTTTTCCAGAATAGCTGTACTGATAATAAGCACTTCCACTAGTGTATGAGTGTTGTAGGAGTTCTTCATTTTCATTGGTTTAACGTGTTGAAATCTACAGAGCAGATTTTATAAATGTCCTTTCGTTCTATTAAAGGCATCTTTTCAATCAACAGAAGTTCTTAATTTGAATTTAGTCCAATTTATTAAATCTTTCATGGATTGTGCTTTTTGTGTCCTTTTTAAAAAAAATTTTCCCTAACCCTATGTTTTCTAAAATTTTATTGTTTTATCTTTTACATTTTCATTAACAGTCTGCCTAGATTTAGTTTCTGTATGTGACATGAGGAAGGGATAGTTGCACATATTTTAAAAAGTGCCATTTTAGCTATTTTCTGCAGTTTGTTTCTTTTAGTCAGTAAGTAGTAAGACTGATATTTTCATTTTGGAATAGATATATCTACCTTACTTTTTAAACTGTTGCATAGAATTCCATCACATGGACATATAGTTTGGTCATTTCTCCATTAACACATTGAGGTAGTTTCTATTTATTGCTATAACAAACACTGAACATTTTCAAGCGTGTCACTTTGCGTATTTGGAAGAAAATATCTGTGGTTTGATATTAGAAGTGAAATTTTTGGATCGCAGGATATATATATATTTTAAATTAACTCAAATTGTCATCCAAAGAAGCATTGTGTTCCCTGTCAGTATTTTATGAGGCTACCCACTTCACATCATTGCTGAAATGGTGTAATTAAACTTAAAACATTTAAAGAACTGACACATGAAAAATGGTTTTTATTGTTGCTTGAATTGGCACATCATTAGTGAGGTTGAATATTTTTATATATGCTTATAGGCCATTTGTATTGTCTCTTAGTTACTTTTGCCCATTTTGTTTCTGGCTATTTTTTTTTTTTAATTCCTATTGATTTGTACCAGTTGTTTATATGTCTAGACACTAATCCTTTATAAATTATATGGGTTGCAAACATTTTCTTCCAGTTAACTTAAAAAAAAGTTTTGGTGATTGCACAGGCATTATTAATTTTGATGTAGGCAACTTTATATATCTTTCAGGTATTTTGCTTTTGTGTCTTGGATAATATTTATGTATGTTCCAGTTATATTTTTTTAATTTGGTCCAAATTTAATGTATGATTATTAGATCAGGCTTATTTTTAAAAATTTATTATTTTAATTATTTTTTAATTACAGTTGGCATACAGTATTATATTAGCTTCAGGTGTACAATGTAATGATGAGACAGTTATATAACTTACAAAGTGATCACCCTGATAAATCTAGTACCCATCTGACAGCAGACATAGTTATTACAATATTATTGACTACATTCCTTATGCTGTATTTTACATCCTCGTGATAAAGCTACTCAGTTTGTTTTGTGGGACACTATAATGATAACTTTCAGAAAAGCAGTTTCAAGATAATCACGAGGACAACACCAGATTACAAGAAATTAAAGAGTGAGTGGAAAGTAAGGAAGGCAGAAACCAGATTGTGAGGAAATATCAAGTGTAGAGTATTTTTAAAGATACATGATTAAATGTTATTATAAATCTTTGTGCTTTTAAATATGAAAAATTGCATGTATAGCTGAAAAACAGGTGCATAAATAGCCAAATTAAAGGAAAAGAAGGGTTATCCTGGTCACCAAATCTGTACCTCTTTTTTTATTTGAACAGAGAATTATTTATTTTTTTAAACCACTTTATTGATGTACGATTGACATACAAAAAACTGTACATGTTTATTGTGTAGAAGTTGTTGAGTTTGGAGATAAATATACACCTATGAAACCATCACCATAATCTATGCCGTAAACATATCCATCATCTCCAACAGTTTCCCAACTTCTTTATTGTTAATAATTTTTTTGATAAGAAACCTAAAATCTACCCTCTTAGCAAATTTTAAGTGTACAATAAATACAATATTATTTATTCTAGACACTATGCTGTACAATAGATCTCTAGGATTTACTTATCTTGTATAACTGAAACTTTGTACCCTTTGACTATACCTCTCAGTTTCCTCCTTACCCCAGCCCCGGGCAACCACCATTACATTATGCTTCTAGGAGTTCGACACCTCATATAAGTGGAGTCATGTAGTATTTGTCCTTCTGTGTCTGGCTTATTTCACTTTGCGAAATGTCCCCCAAGTTCATCCATGTTGTTGAAAATGGCAGGATTTTTTTCCTTTTTTAAGTTGAATAATATTCTATTATATGTACATATATTTATTTATCCATTCATCCATCGATGGATATTTAAGTTGCTTCTCCTCCTTCGCTATTGTGAATAATGCTGCAATGAACATGGGAGTGCAGATGTCTCTTAAAGATCCTGATTTCAATTCTTTTGCATAAATACTCAGAATTTGGATTGCTAGATCATATAGTAGTCCTATTTTCAATTTCTTGATGAACCTCCATACAGTTTTTCATAGTGGCTGCACCAATTGACATTCCCACCAACAGTCCACAAGGATTCCCTTTTCTCCACTTCCTTACCAACACTTTTAAGCTCTTTCCTTTTGATAATAAAGCATCCTAACAGATGTGAGGTGATATATTATGAGGTTGGTTTACATTTCTTGATGATTGGTGATATTGAGCACCTTTTCACATACCTATTGGCTATTTGTATATCTTCTTTGGAGAAGTGTCTATTCAGTTCCTTTGACATTTTTAAAATCTGATTTTGGGGGGTATTTTACTGTTGAGTTGTAGGGGTTCCTTATATATTTCGGATATTAACCTTTTCAGATATATGGTTTGCAGATATTTTCTCATATTGTGTAGGTTGCCTTTTCATTTTGTTTCCTTTATTGTGCAGAAGCATTTAGTTTGGTATAATTCCGCTCATTTATTTTTACTTTTGTTGCTTGTGCTTTTGGTGTCATATCTAATAAATACTTGCCAAGGCCAATGTAGGAAGCTTTTCCCCCATGTTCTCTTTTAGGAGTTTTATTGTTTGAGGTCTTACATTTAAGCCTTTAATTAATTTTGAGTTGATTTTTGTCTGTGGTATAAGATAGAGGTCCAGTTTCATTCTTTTTTATGTGGCAATCCAGTTTTCTCAATACCATTTTTAAAGAGACTATCCTTTTCCCATTGTGTATTCTTGGTACCCTTAGCACCCTCAGTTGACCGTATATAAGTGGATTTATTTTGGTGTTCTCTATTCCATTGGTCTGTGTGTCCATTTTTATGCCAATACCATACTGTTTTGATTACTGTAGCTTTGTAATATATTTATTTTGAAATTAGGAAGTGTGATGCCTCCAGTTTTGTTCTTTGTACTCAAATTGCTTTGGCTATTCAGATTTTTTTGTGAATTTTATTATTTATTTTCTATTTCTGTGAAAAAAAAATGCCATTGGAATTTATAGGGATTGCATTGAATCTGTAGATTGCTTTGGGTAGTATGGACTTCTTAATGATTAAGATTTGGGCAATTATTATCTAATCTTTTATTATCAAATTTAAAATGTCATTTCAGATTTAACACATTTTCCTAAGTAATTTCTCTCTGAAGATGACTACCTTTTTTGAAGTGGTCGTTACCCACTGTATGTGAAAATGGTCATATCAGAGAACAGCAAAATATTTCACAGCCAAAGCTGGTGCTTTGAGATGGTAAAGGAAAAGCAGCAACTGGAGATAGAGTGAGGTAGATTTTGTTACTTTAGCATTCAGAATTTATGCTAGTTACTATGCCCACCATATAACCATAAGCCCACCATATAACCATAAACTGTAGAAACTTTATTTGTAATCGAAGCATAATCAGAGTTAGCAAAGATAAGTAAGCAGGAAGAGGCAAGGCAAGTTGCTCCCACCATAGATGCAGATTGTTTGGTGAAGAAGCTGTCATGTGCTCCACAGGACACCATTATTGTTCAAATAAAGAGGGAGGAATTTTGCAGCAAGGACTTTATTTCTTCATCAGTATTATAGAAGTAGTTAAGGAACAAAAGAAATTATGCATATCAACCATTGTATTTTCCAGTTTTGAATGAAAAAGCCACAAATGAGTATGGCTGCCAGTGGTACCTTTAGACCATTTGTGAAACTATTTTAGTTCACTTTCTAAGAAACCCTTGGAAGCTTTTAATTGAAGTAATATCCTAGCATGTGCCATGAGGAAGTAAGGCTGAAACTAAGCCTCTGTGGATTTTTAACTGATGAAAATTTCTTTATGGAAGAACCCTGTTAAGTACTTGCCATATTTTTAAAGATAAATGAAACTCATCGGACTGGGAGTATAATGCGATGGGAAATAATTTATCCTTAGCTAACAGAGTCTTTAAAATATAATGGTTATAAATATCAACAGCACATGTGAAAACATTTAAAACTGACTCTGCGATACTTATGTTTGTTGGGTTGAACACAAACATTAATTGGATAGAGAGTAAATCCTCTATTAAATATATATGCATATAGGTTTTAGTTAGATAAGATGTGCATGATATTTGTGAGATTATTTACCAGAATATATTCAAGTTCTCCATTGTTTAAGGGGTATTTACTTGGAGCCCAGAAGTGCATGTAAATTTTGAAAGTATATATTATATCAGCCAAACACCAAATTTATTTACTTAAGTTATTTTCAAATACACTTTTAATGTTAATAGGCCACATAATCACGTTAAAAAAAATGTGGTGTGGAAAATAATTGCTATCGAGATCATAATCCTTTTCTTTGGATAATATATAAAAACATTGGAAAACATTATGACCTATTAAAGGCCAAAGTAGCTAGTGATTTTGCCTTGCTCTTTTTGAATCCTCTTTCTTTATCTCCCTTAAGACAATTGACATACATCTACAAGAAGTGCCATAATGAACCTGATGGAACTGGAATAGCAGCATTAACTAGTGAGGAGCGAACTCGATGGGCTAAGGTTATAATTTACACTTTGATTTTTTTTTACTGAGGTATAATTGACATATAACATTATAATGTTTTCAGGTATACAATGTAACGATTCATTATTTCTATACATTGTAAAATCATTACCACAATAAGTCTAGCTAACTCTGTCACCATGGTTACAGATTTTTTTCTTGTGATGAGAACTTTTAAGATCTATTCTCAGCAGCTTTCAAATATCCAGTACATTATTATTAACTGTAATTTACATTTTTCTAATGAAGTTTTCTCTATTTTGAGATTTTCTTGGATATTTTATATTTAATTTATAACATTTAAGCATTATGCTTTTGTCCTTTAGGCACGAGAATATTTGATTAGTCTTGATCCAGAGAACTTGACTCTGCTAGAAAAAATTCAGAACAGTTTACTGGTATATTCTATAGAGGATGGCAGTCCACATGTAACACCAGAAGATTATTCTCAGGTACTTAACTATCTTGTTATGTTATTTCTTCCTACCAAATTTTCTGGAGGACTCTTGTATATATTGAACATGGGAAAATTTTTTTATTATATGCAGGCTCTTGAAACTTTTCATACCTGTGATATATACATGTACCAAATTGAAGCTTACACATAGATAAATTATGCTTGGTAAATTCTTTCCACATTGTTTCCACATTTAGATATACCTTGTATGTTGTATAAAGAAGTGTTACTATTGTTTGTGTATGACATGTCAATGTTTTACACCCTTTTTATTGAATGCATATACAGAAAATTTGCACAGGTCACTGGGCTAAATGAGCTTCTCGTGCCAAAGGTGACATGAGAACCTACCTATAACTCACACTAGTGTGCCTTGACACCTTAGCTGGTGAGATCTAAGAATTATATTACTCTACAATTATAAGTAATTTTATTATTTGGTTTTATTGAACACACTGTAGTGAGTTTAAGGATGAATGTTACCTTACTTTGTTTTTGTTTTTTTTTACCGTCTGTGATAATATTATCATTTCCTGGGAAATAATAAGAGATAGTAGTCATACTTGTAGAAGTCTCGTAGTCTTTTGAAAACACTTAAATTATTTTAGAATGCAATGTTAAATGACAGGAATAAAATAATATAGGACTGAAAAACCTTGTAGCTAAAACTAACTTTTCTTCTTCTTTAGCTGTATTTTTTTAATACAAGTATCACCAAACTTCTTGAGGAAAAATATGTTTTAATGCGGTGTTCAAACTTTTTTTACTGCAGTCTACAGTTAAACATACATTTAGATTGTATCCCGGTACACACACATATGTAATAGAAGTTTCACAAAACTAATTACTTTTACTATCTGTGACATACTCTGATATTTATTTTATTCTTTCTTTTTGTAAAGAATGTTTACTGTGATGCATTAAATAATTTCATGACTCACTATTGGGCCACAACCTACCGTTTGATAAATAGGTTTAGTGGGATATGAATTCTCAAAATATTTTCCTCAAAACTAGACTTTAATAACTAAACTTATCAAGGCCTCTTACACTGTTCAACTTGCAACATGCTGTCTGTTCAATTGTATCTTCTCTAAACATCCATGAATATTCTACCAGCATTCTCTTTTATGGTAGTGTTTTCTGAGATTTTAAGAAATATCTAAAGTCAGGGCCAGAATTATTTTTACCTCTTGAGTATAACTATTATCATTTATTAAATTTGGCTAACCTGAAGAGGAAAAATGAGACTATACACACACACACACACACACACACACACACACACACACACACATATGTATACACACATATATATATACACATATGTGTTTAAGATGTAAATACTTATAAACCAATATTAAAATCTTTTAATTTGGAAATATTAAATTTATTTTAGTTAACTGCAATGACCCTTACTGGAGATCCAACAGTACGCTGGGGTGACAAATCCTATAACTTGATATCCTTTTCTAATGGAGTATTTGGCTGTAATTGTGATGTAAGTAAACTACTGAAATTATTTTTGCCTTTCAATCTTTTAGGTTAATTTAATGACTGTAAACTACAATACTTATGCGGTGATGTGGTAGTATGAATAAATACTTCTTTTGTTTTATGGCATTATAATAAAAGGTTTAGTTATGAATTCTCAGTGAAAGTATTGGACAAATTATTTTCATCTGTAGTAAGGCTAATAGGTGTGTATCTGCAAAGTGGAATTTGCATATATTTTTATGTAGTATAAGCTCTTTAAAATCTACTGTTATCTGTTGGTTGAGAGTTACACCCTATTTTAAAAGAGATTGGATAACATATGTTCTATGCACAGAGACATGTATTTGGACATATTTCTAGATTTACCTAGTAATTTTATAACTATTTTCCTAAAATGACACATGATATTTGGAACATTATTTATTTACACCATGGATACTAAAATGTTTGATACTTAATACCTTCTTTTACCTTCATTAAAAAAAACTTGTTTCTATTCTGTTCTCCTGTGGTCTTCCTCATTAGCTCTACCCTGCCATTTTCTGGTGGACATTCAGGAGGTCTATGAACCAAGAAAATTTAAAAATCAACCTAAGTGAGAGTTGCAATACATACTTGTAATCTTGTTGTAACACTTTTCATAAAGTATATAATTGGCGTAAAGCAGTATCAGGTAGATTTTTTGTTTGTTTTTGGTAGCTTTTCTCTAAAAGCATTTAGTGACTAAAATACTAAAAAGACCTGTTACATTGATCTGGGTTCAATAGTTGTATTAATTAGTATTATTCAGTTTTAGGTAATAGAAATCCAAGTCAAACTGCCATTAGCTTAAAAAGGTATTTGTTGGCATAGGGGTGCAACTAACTTTGAGTAAGGCTGACTTCTAGTATCCAAATGCTTTCATTAGAAATTACTCTTTCCATTTTGGGGTACTACCTTTTTATGTTTGGCTTTATCTTTAGGTAGACTACCCCATAGATTAGTGTTCTCCATGGAAATAACCAGCTTCCTTCCCACATCACCCACTGCTACACACAGACAGGGTTCCAGCAAAAGTCCTGGGAATAATGCTCATTGGTTGTGATTGGCATATGTGAATCATGTGCCCATTCCAGGGTATCAGGTGCTCTGATTCACCTGGTCTGGGTTACATGCCAAACCTTGGGATCTATGGGGTAGAATCACTCTTTCAAACCACCACAGAGATATGTGGTAGTTTCCATAGTTATTATCACAGAAGAAGCCAGTAATAAAACTGGATGTCTATGAATAGTGGCTTATCAGAGTGAAAGGCTCCCATGAGTCATTTTGAAGATTTGTTGTCTTTGCTCTTCCTTAGAGTGCACTGTTGACAAAATATTTCTTGTTAATTACTTCAGTTTTCTTCAGTGCCTTATTTGATTTATTTTACTTCCTCAAACTGGTTTATGTCCTCACTGTTCCTTAGAAACTATCTTTTGCAAAGTAGCTGACTGCCTTTTGGCTTTTGCCCTCACTTTTTCTTTGACCTGTCAGCTGCAGTTCATTACCCTCTTCTTACTAATCTGACACTGTCTCTATCCTCTTAACAGTCTTTCCCTAGCTAAACTGACCTTAATATTCATCATACTTTCCCCCGTGCCTACTCTCTTTCCTGGTTTAGTAGTTTCATTGGCCATTTTTATATAGGTAGTTTGCAGTTATACTTTTCTATTTTTTACCTATTATTCTCATTTTGACAGTTTTGTTTCACTATATATTAAATTGTTCAAACTGGATATTATATTGTTACATGAGGGTAAGTTGCTCTCATTGAGAACTCATCGTCTTGCTTTTCTTCCTCATTCCTAACCCCCCAAAAACCTCACACTACTTTGATTTTTACTAATACCACTAACATCCTGCTGTTTGCTCAAATTCAAGATGAAAATAACTAATGATCTTTTCTATCTCTGAATAAAGAATATAGGTCCCATAATAAGCATATATCTCAAGCACAGCTGAGTTGCTTTTCTGTAGTAAGTGTATGGACATACTTTATGTGCATGCATTAACACCTATATATTTTAAAAATCAGTTTGATTATCTCTACTTGATATTGATTATCTCCCCTTGATATGCTTTTAATTCAATGTAGGTTTCCCTTGTAACCTAAGATGATTACAGAAAATGCAATTTAACCTATAAAACATCATTAGTAAAGTATATATACTATAAAGCTGTTCTTAATTCAGTGCCATGTTGCTACTCTCTTCCATTGGTGCTTGAATATTTACTTTTGTGATTATATTAACTGCATTTCCCTCTTGGGATTTAAAATCCTGGAGTCAACTAGTTTGCTGTATATAGGCCTTACTATAGAGCTTCATGAAGGGAAGCATAATAAACAGCTGTTAGTAGTAACAGCAGTTACTAATTATTGCTGTGTGCCAGGTTCTTTAGCAAGCACTTATAAGCATTGTTAAAATCATTTTTCACAGCAACTGTATGAGAATAGGTATTATTATCCATACTAACAGATGAGGTAGTTTCCTTGAATTAAGTAACTTTCTCATAGTTGCACAGTTGGTAAGTGGTGGGTTTGGACTCAGAACCCAAAGTCCACATTTTAAAACAGTATGTTACACATATTATCTCCATATAAATGAAAAAGAAACATAAAAATTATGTGAACAAATAAAGCATCAGGAAGCATTTGAAATTTTTATATTTCCTAACTTTTTTTTTGAAACTGATTATTAGCTTTCCACCAGGAGATGGGTGGGAGAAGAGACATATTCTTCAGTCTTGCTCCTTCTTAGTGGTTCCAGTAAAATAGTTCAAGATTAATACTGTTGTCTTAAATGAAATAATGTATGTGATATCTGAAAATTCTTTGTAAAGCTAAAATGTACTATATAGTTGTGAGATGCAGTTAGAAAAGGGGTTTGTTAGTGACCTGTGAGTCGTGTTATGTTGTGCCGTTCCTGACAAGTGGGATGAGCTGCTCATGCCTCTTGTACTGACCCCTCTCATGAGCCTTTCCTGATGTTGTGGCTACCACCTACTTGATAACAGTATACACTGTGCTTCTAGGCTCTATTGGGCCATGATATAGAGCAGCAGAGCTGTGTAATGTTAGGGTGATATTTAAGACACCTAATTATTCCCTCTGAACCAGGTGGGCTGGGTTTATATCTTAACTCTCTCTTCTTTCTCCCCAAAGCTAGCAGTGTCATATTCAGTTCATAAATGGTAACTGTGTTTAATGTAAAGTGGTAGCAGTAACAGGAGAAAACCATCTGATGTAATTATCATCAAAGGAACATGGAGAAAATAAGGCAAAAAGTTTGTCCTTCAAAATAAATGATGGAAAAATGTACTAGCTGCACTTCCTTTCTCTAAATATAGCTGTCAAACCTATAACACCCTGTATCTCAGCCTGTCTTTCCCACATTCCTTAAGCATTGAGAATTACTTTTGCCACATCTGCACACTTGTAGATACATACACAAAATCGTTATGCTTTTTAATACTCATCTAGTGGCCTATTGTCTTTATCTAAAGAAGTTCATACTCATCCTCAGTTTAGCCTTCAGATAGTCTGCCCTCCCTGTCCACTTTTCCACAATTCCAGAACATCTTAGCACTGCATACATACATATCCCTGTTTTGACTACCAGTACAAATAGCAATTATTTTCTCCAGATGGTACATGGTTTATTTTGCACCTCTCCTCATTTACCTCAAGAGCCCTAACTAGGTGCTTCCAACTTTAAATATTTGTTTTTTTCTCAGAAAATAAAATATAGCAGTTACTTACTGTTCTGTAGAATATCCATATCTTTATCATTAGGAGGTAAGGCATTTGAGAATGCTGCACTTTATTACACATTGAGACTGGCGGAAAAGTGAAAATAAAATATTAGATAAAGTTCAAATTTGATAAAAAGTATTCAGAATCTTGTGTATTTTCATTTTAGCACGCTCCTTTCGATGCAATGGTTATGGTAAAAATCAGCTATTATGTTGATGAGAAGATTTTTGAGAATGAAGGAAGGTGGAAGGTATGTTAAAACAAATATTTTATCCCTTTTCTCCTCATGTTTTTATAGATATAATATTTTAAATTCTTCCCTACTTTTAGGGTTCAGAGAAAGTACGAGATATACCACTTCCTGAGGAGCTTGTTTTCACTGTGGATGAGAAAATATTAAACAACGTCAACCAAGCTAAAGCCCAGTATCTCAAGCAGGTAGATTTTCACTTTTCTCTTAGATAGTAATGCTTTCTCTTAACTACTATACATAAAAATTTGACTATCATCTAAGCATGACAGCATGAAACATTTTAAAATTATAGCTTTAATACCTTTATTTATGTCTGATAATTACTTTAATGCAAATGATAATTGGTTACCTTTAGAGTATTCTCCTTAGGTCATATTTCACTGTTCCCATTTAATTCTTTTTGTTAGGCATCTGATCTACAGATTGTGGTGCATCCTTTTACATCTTTTGGCAAAAAGCTAACCAAGAAGATGAAGCTTCACCCTGATACATTTATTCAGCTTGCACTTCAGCTGGCCTATTACAGACTTCATGGACGGTGAGGACCATTTAATTTCCACTTTCAGAATCTTGAACTCCAAGGATATATCTTTATCATAGCTATTTCATCCTAACTCACAGTGTTTTTCCCTACTTTTTTTCCCAATTGGCACCATGTCCGAATTTGTACTTCCATCAACAATAATTCCAAAGAATGGCAGATTTCAATTTGTGACACTTTCATAGTCATTCCTTGTTTTTCATTACCTTAATACTTTTGAAGTGTCTGCTGTCTTCTAAGAGGGGTTTTCACATTCTTTGGAATTCAGATCACTTGGTTTTCTTGCAGCTTAGTTTTCAGATGGAGTCGTGAAAAGGTATGATTTTGTAGATTATCTAGTCTTTACTCATTTTTAGGATAGATAGTATATTGTGACTTTCTACATCCTAAGCAGAAATGGAAGCTTCATGATCTTGCTTGTTTTAATACAATCTGAGACTATCTGTCTTTAAATGGGATGTTTAAATCATTTACATTTAATATAATTATTAGTAAGTTGGGTGTAAGTCTACCATCTTGCTGTTTATTTTCTCTTTATCTTATCTGTTTTTGTTCCTTTTTACCTTCTTTTGAATTCATAATTTTTTAATTGTTCCATTTTATCTTTATTAGCAGCTATATGGGGTTTTTTCTTAAATAAAACTTGCCATTTTAACCATTTTTAAGTATATAATCCAGTGGCATTCACTAATATTCACAGCGTTGTACAAACATCACCACTATCTTTTTCTAAATTTTTTTTCATCATCCCAAACAGAAACTATATGCATTAAGCAATAACTTCCCATTCCGCTTCTGCCCCAGCCCCTGGTAACCTCTAATCTACTTTTGTCTATCTGAATTTGCCTGTTCTAGATTTTTCCTATAAATAGAATTATATAATATTTGTCCTTTTGTGTCTGACTTATTTCACTTAAGTATGTTTTGAAATCTGGAAGTCGGAGTCCTTCACCTTTGGTCTTTTCAAGATGGTTTTGGCTATTCTGAGTCCCTTGAAATTTCATATGAATTTTAGGATGGGTTTTTCATTTTTACAAAAACATCATTAGGACTTTGATAGAGATTACATTGATTCTGTAGATCACTTTGTGTACTATTGTCATCTTAACAATACTGCCAGTTAGGATTCCAATCCATGAACATGGGGTCCCTTTCCATTTATTTATGTCTTTTAAATGTTCTTTTAGCAATGTTTTGTAGTTTTCGGTATATGAGTCTTTTCACCTCCTTGGTTAAATTTAATCCTGAGTATTCTTTTTGATACTATTGGAAATGGAAATGTTTTCTTAATTTTCTTTTCAGATTGTTCATTGCTAATGTATAGAAATTGATTTTTATGTATCGATTTTGTATTTTGATACTTTACCCAATTTATTAGTTCTCACAATTTTTTTGTAGACTCTTCAGGGTTCTTTAAAGATCAAGTGTCGGTGAATAGAGGTAGTTTTGCTTTTTCTTTTCCAATTTGGATGTCTTTTATTTTTTTGCCCCCTGGCTAGAACTAGTACCATGTTGAACAGAAGTGGCAAAAGCAGGCATCCTTTCTTCTTCTTCATTTAGGTGGAAAATTTTCAGTGTTTTGTGTTAGCTATGGGTTTTTCATAAATGCCCTTTATCATGTTGAGGAAATTCCCTTTTCTTTGTAGTTTGAGTGTTTTTATTGTAGAACAGTGTTGGATTTTGTGAAATGCCTTTTCTGTATCAGTTGAGATTATCATGTAGGTCTTTTTCTGCATTCTATTAGTGTGATTGATTTGTTGAACTACTCTTGCATTGCTGGGATAAATCCCGCTTGATGATGCTGTATCCTTTAAACTGCTGAATTCAGTTTGCTGGTAATTTGTAGAGGATTTTTACATCTGTTTCATAAGGGATATTGGTCTATAGCATCTTTTGTTGTAGTATCTTTGACTGGTTTTGATATCAGGGTTATGCTGACATCATTATGAGTGAGGAAGTGTTCCCTCTTCGTTTTTTTTTTTTTTTTTTGGAAGAGTTTGAGAAGATTTGGTGTTAATTCATCAATGAAGCCATCTGGTCCAGGACTTTTCTTTATTGGGAGGTTTTTGAATACTGATTAATCTCCTTGTTATTGGCCCAGTCAGATTTCTGTTCTTGAGTCATATTTGATAGTTTGTATTTCTCAGAGTATGTCCATTTCATCTACGGTATCCAATTTATTAGTATACAGTTGTTCATAGTATTATAATACTTTGTATTTCTGTAAAGTCAGGAATAATGCTCTCTTTCATAGCTAATTTTAGTCATTGGAGTCTTATCCTTTTTTTTCTTAATGTAGCTAAAAGTTTGTCAGTTTTGTTGATCTTTTCAAAGAACCAACTTTTGGTTCAGTTAACTTTCTCTATTTTTTATTTCTGTATTTTGTTTATCTCCACTCTATTTTCTTCCCTTTGCTAGCTTGGGGTCTAATTTGTCCTTTTTTCTAATTCTTTAAGGTGTGTAGTTAGTTTATTGATTTGATATCTTTCTCCTTTTTAATGTAGGTGAATACTATAAATTTCCATTTCCAATAGTATCAAAAAGAAAACTATAAATTTTCCTCTGAACATTGCTTTCGCTTAATCCAATAAGTTTTGGTGTGTTGTGTTTTCCTTTTCATTCATCTCAAACTATTTTCTAATTTCCCTTGTGATTTCTCCCTGACCAATTAGTTTTTTAAGAGTATGTTTTAATTTCTTTATATTTGTGAATTTTCCAGTTTTCCTTCTATTATTGACTTCTGACTTTATTCCATTGTCATTGAAGAAGATACTTTGTATTTCAGTCTTTTAAAATTTATTGAGGCTTATGTGGCCTAATATATATTGACTTTTCCATGTGCATTTGAGAACTTTTATTTTGCTATTATTGAGTGGCATATTCTATATATGTCTCTTTGATCTGGTTATTTATAGTGTTCAGGTCCTGTTTCCTTATTGATCTTCTGTCTACATGTTCTATCCATTATCGAAAATTGGGTATTGAAGTCTCTAGCTAGTATAGTAGAACTGTCTAGTTCTCTTTTCAATTTTGTCAATGTTTGCTTCATATATTTTAGGGTTCTGTTGTTTGGTGCATATATTTTTATAATTGTTATATCTTCTTAATTAAACCTTTTCAATATATACTGTCTTGTTTTCCTCTTTTAATCTTTTAACTTAAAATCTACTTTGTCTGATAATAATATAGCCACTCCAACTCTTTTCATTACTATTTTCATGAAATATCTTTTCATCCTTTTACTTCTAACCTCTTAATATCTTTGTATCTAAAGTTAATTTCTTGTAGACAGCATATAGATAGACCATGCTTTTATAATCCATTCTGCTAACCTCTGCCTTTGATTAAAGAGTTCAGTCTATTTATATTTAAAATAATTATTGCTAAGGAGAGATTTGCTTCTGCCTTATAGTTATATTTTCTGTAGGTCTTACATGTTTGTTTCTTCCTCAATTTCTCCATTACTGCCCTTTTTTGTACTTAGTTGATTTTTTGCACTGTATCATTTTGATTCCCTTCTTTATCTCTATATTCTTTAGCTATTTTCTTTGTGGTTACCTTGGAGATTACAGTTAACATCTTAAATTTATAACAACTTGGTTCGAATAATACCAGCTTAGTTTCAATAGTATACACTCTGCTTCTATACAATATGAACTACCCTCTTTATTTTGTTATTGTCACAGGTCATATCTTTTTACATTATGTCCCCATTAACATAAATTTATGTCAGTGTTTTGTTCACTTGCTTTTAAGTTAAAAAATACTGTTAAATATGTTGCTGTCTCCTGTTTTCCTTATAAACTGGTGTTTAGGTCTAGAGACTTGAGAACAATAATCAGTTATTTTTATTATTTTTTACAACAAAAAATCAAATAGTCAATGTTACTAATTTTCTGTTTTATCCTTTAAGAATGAGATTGGGTTCAGTTGTTAGCCAACATCCATTATAAAGTTTACTCTCTGAGTTTTTTACCTAATATCTTAGTAACCATTGAGGATTATTATCAAGATCTGTTATTTCGTTAGAGGTTGCAGAGTAGTGATATTTTGTCATTCATTTTTATTGCTTTTATTTTTAATGTTTTTTAAAGAATGTTATTTTAGCTCTGTTTTATGTTTTTATTTGCACTTTCTTCTTCACATTTTAAAAGGATACTATTTTATTTCAGGAAGAAAGCCTTATAGAAACATGGAACAGAAGAGGCTCAATTACTCTGTTAGAGTCCTCTTAGATCCCACATTCCAACCTTTTACTCTCACTCCATTTAATCTCTTTAACTCAATTCCAACTATCAAGAAAGTAAGAGAGCTTTGTATCTAAAATTGTTATGTCATTCTCCAGCCCAGGAAAACAGTTATCACTCTAGGGAACTTCTTAAATCATGCTTTTATTTAGTTCTACAGTCATTCATGTTTTATATAAAGGAACGAAAGGCTAAGGACTCTGTATTACCTATTGCTGTGTGACAATTTACCCCAAAACTTAGTGGCTTAAAACAATAAACATTTAGCATCTCACATTTTCTGTTGGTCAGGAATCCATTTGCAACTTAGTTGGGTGCCTCTAACTTCAGGACTTTTGTAAGGTTGTTGTCAGGGTGTCAGCCAGGACTATGTTCTCATCTGAAGGTACTGCTCAGAGAGGAACCACTTCCATCCTCACTCTCTAATAGTTATTAGTAGGATTCAGTTCCTCTCAAGCTATTGTCCAGAAGCCTTCTTCAGTTTCTTGCCATCTGAGCCTCTCCATAGGGCAGCTTTCATCATGGCAGCTGGCTTTCCTCAGAGTATCAGGGTAAGAAAGTGAGAGCAAGACAGAGTTCTCTTTGTAACCTAATTTCAGAAGTGACATCCCATCACTTTGGTCATATTCTTTTTATTAGAAGTTAGTCACTAAGTTCATCTCCAACTCAAAAGTGAGGGATTATACCAGGGCATAAAATAGCAGGAGGTAGAGATCACTGGGGGAGATTTTAGAGACCATCTACCACAGACTACAGTTTACTATATAAACTGACAGCAGCTAAGCCTTTGAAATATTCCATATTATACCAGGCCCTGTGCACCAGAGTAATTTTTGCTCCTTGATTTTGAAAATGGCCTCTTTGTTATTGAAAGTCTCAACTGTAGTTAATATTGTAGAACTTAGTCTCTGACCCAACCAGCTTTATTAAGCAGACTCTCTTTGTAATAACATTAGAGCATTTTCTTTCTTATGATAAATTCTCTTATTCTTATTTTTTTTTTTTTTTTTTTTTTTTTGTAGCCCTGGTTGCTGCTATGAAACAGCTATGACAAGATATTTTTATCATGGTCGTACAGAGACTGTGCGATCATGTACAGTAGAAGCAGTCAGGTGGTGCCAGTCCATGCAAGATCCTTCTACCAGTGTGAGTATTTGAAAAGAAAAAATTTACAGCATTTTTTTAATTGTTCTAAAGAACCTTGGCCCTTGAATAACTAATTCTTTATCTCAATTCCCCTGGATCAGTAAAATACTTTCAGACATTCTTCCTTAAGTTTT
The DNA here is from genome assembly GCF_000151845.1 of Pteropus vampyrus. Taxonomy (NCBI): domain Eukaryota; kingdom Metazoa; phylum Chordata; class Mammalia; order Chiroptera; family Pteropodidae; genus Pteropus; species Pteropus vampyrus. The sequence continues at coordinate 19,721,222 of NW_011888785.1, read as the reverse complement.
CAAAAAATTTGTTCATTTTCCAGTTGACTATATAGTTGGAAGGATAGGAAATTGGAAGCCCATTTGTATCATTTTCTAGGCAAAATATCTTCTTCAATACCTTGAGAATTTTGCTACTATTGATCTATATTTAGAATAACACCAGTAAAATACAGACTCTCCCAAAATTCCTTTTAAAGAAATCTTTTCTTAATGTGGTTGAACATTTTTGAAATCACAGATTCTTGTTTTCATGTATTAGTATCAGAACAGTTTTATATGTTTTATTTGTTTTATTTATATGTTTTATTTATTATATTTGTTTATATGTTTTATTTACTGTTCTTTCGGAAGCATTTAGAAAACAGGGTAGTTCTTTCCCAGTGCTATTTTGGCATTGCATTTATTTCTTTAGTTTTGATAGACATAGTTAGGTACATGTCAATTTATTTTCGTTTCATGGAACTGCTTCAGTATCATTTTTGTACAACTGTTCTCTAGTTTGAAATCATAGTTGCTTCTTTCTTTACACTTGTTAATGTCACTTCATTGCTGCCCACAAGTTTATGTTTTCTTGTACCGGGAAAGAAATAATCAAGGTACAGGGCATATAGGGAAAAAAAAGGTAGTGGAAGCAGTGAGGAAAAGACACAGAAGTATGTGTCTCAGAGGTCTTCCTAAAAACTTTTTCATTCCCAAATTACCCAAGTCCTAATTACTTTGAGATCAGGTTTTTTATTTATTTGGTTTCTGTACAGCTTGTTATTGAAGCATCTCTTGATTTTTAACAGCTTTTTGAGCGGCAGCAAAAGATGTTGCAAGCTTTTGCAAAACATAATAAAATGATGAAAGATTGTTCAACTGGAAAAGGTACTTGTATTGGAATTATTTTGACTTAAAAAAATTCTCAGGTTGAAAAATTTTTTCTAACTGCAGATTTGGGGTTTCATTGCAGGATTTGACCGTCATCTTTTAGGTCTTTCACTCATAGCAAAAGAGGAAGGTCTTCCTGTTCCAGAACTCTTTACAGATCCACTTTTCTCCAGAAGGTAATATATTGTAGTGCTTTATAACTTTACCAGTTTCTTTCTACCTGAATGTTAAAAGCTCTTCAGAAACAATGTAAACATCTGTAAGCCTGGTATAATATCTTTTATTTGTGTTACACAGTGGAGGAGGTGGAAACTTTGTTCTCTCAACAAGTCTGATTGGTTATTTAAGAGTCCAAGGAATGGTGGTTCCCATGGTACACAATGGCTATGGATTCTTCTATCATATCAGAGAGGACAGGTGAGGCTGCTCTTTTTATTCTTACTGTGCTACAGAGTAAGAAAGCTATCACTTTTGTTGTTCGAATTATTTCCTACACTGTGATTCTGATTGTATTGTTAGCTGTCACTTGCTAATGGGTAATTATTTTTACCACTAGATGTTTAATGTGTATTTGTTTCTCTGTCCTGCTTTTGAGACATTTGTCAAATCAGTCCTTTAGGTGTTTTGTGCAGAACACCATTTAAGGTTGAATCAGCGATCATATCATCATCCTCCTCAAAAAACCAGTGTACATATTAGCATATTTGTTCTATCCAAGGTATTTTATGGTAAGTTCAGGTGAAGTTAGCGTGCAAATATGTAATGGTTCATGGAGTTATAGACAACGCTAATGAGACCAAGACAAGAGACTGGTTGTATGTTTTTTAAAAGGTTTTACCAATTCAGATGCTTTTCATTTGGGTTGTATGAGGTTTGATTTAAGTTCGTGGCAAGAGTAAGAAAGAAAATATTAACCTGGTAGGGGAAAAAGAGAGTACAAGGTAATGTGGGATTGATAGGCATGAAAAAAGGTCCTTGTTCACGCAGTCTGGCAGTGTCTTCAGGGGTCTTTCAAAGCATGGAAGGTTTTATTATAAGAAAATAATAAAAAAAATAATAAAATGTTAAAAAATAAATAAATTTTAAAAATGTGGCTACATTGAGCACTGAATAAGAAGAGTGCAGGATTAGAAGCACTTCCAAAGGAATGTGAAAAATTGGAATGATAATATATGTATGAAGTATTTCAGTTTCTAATATATTGTTTTTATACTTTTCCCTTTTTAAAGAGTTTATAGTGTTATTTTTTCAAAATTTTATCATCTGCTTTCATGTCAAGTGTGACAGTCTGTTATACCAGTGATGCGTGAATTTGTTGGCATCTAAATCCTTGGATTATATATTCCCATGATATTCAGTTTGTGTATATTAATATACAAATTAAAGGTTGAATGATAAAGATTAAACATTGATCTTATTAATATTTCTCATAATAAAGGGTCAGAGGTCTAAAATTATTACCAAATACAGAGAATAAGTAAGCATTCTAATAGAGTCCCTGACAAGTAGTGGATCCCATATTGCATGCAATGATAAATACCTTGGCTCTGATTTTTTTAAAAATACATTTTTAATGATCCTGGGGCAGAAGTTACATTCACTCATTCAGAAAGTATTTAATGAGAATATATAGTGTGCCAAGGATTTAGGTACTAAGGACATAAGACAGATAAGATCCCCCCCTCTTATGGAGTTTTATATTCTTTTTGAGAAAAAGGGACAAAAGCAAACACATAAGCAGGATAATTTCAAATACTGATGAATGCTGTGAAGGAAATAAGCAAGTTGATGTGGTAATAGAGACTAACTGGTGGGGAGATGGAACACTGCTTTATATAGTGTGGTCAGGGAAGGTGTCTTAGGAGTGACAAGGAAGATAAGATGTTAAGGATGAGAAGGACTTAGTCAAATGAATATCCAAGAAAACAGCTCTCCAGAATCTGATCACTGCTTACTATGCCCAATGCTGCCACCCAAGCTGAGCCACTGTCTTCTCCCACTTAGGTTATTGCAACAGGTTCCTATGTGATCTTTTTCCACCTTTCCTTCCCTACAGTCTGTTCTCTACACAACAGTCCTAATGATCCTTTTAAAAATGTAACTCAAGTTATATCATTCTTCTAGTCAAAACCCTCCAAGGACTTTTTTTTTTCACTCACAGTAAAATTCAGAGTTCTCCTGTGAGATCCCACATGCTCTAGCTCTCACCTCACTGACCTTATCTCCTACAGTTCTCCTATTTCACTTTACCCCAGCCACACTGGACTTCTTGTACCTTGAACAGACCAAGCAAGTTCTCTCCTCAAGGCATTCACAGTCATGATTTTCTTGGCCTACTATTCTCTTCCTTGAGACATATGTAAGAATCACTCCCTTCATTACAGATGTTTGCTGTCACCTGACCGTTTAAAATAGCACATACCTGCGAGGAAGGGGGAAGTGCTATTTTAACACTTGAAACTACCCACTGCATCTGTGTGTGTGTGTGTGTGTACATTGTGTGTCATTTATCTCCCTCCCTAGATTATAAGCCCACAAGCTCTGTAACTCCCTCATAAATGCGGTACACTCAGTAAATGTTTTCACAGTGATATTGTTGTGGGACATAAGTTTACAAGTCCTGGTGGAGGGAGGAGCTTGGCATTAGCAATTGAGTAGGAGGGTGGTAGAAGCAGTTGAAGAGAGATAGACAAGAACTAAATCCCGTAGGGCAGTGTTTTCAACTCGAGTGCCCATTAGAATCATCTGGAGAGCTTTAAAAGTAACGCTCCTTGAGATACTGATTTGTTGGGGTGGTCAGTTGTTGTAGGACCTTGTAACATGATAGGGAGTTTGGATTTTCTCCTAAGAATAATAGGAAACTTTTAACAGTTTTAAGCATGAATGTTACCTGTTTTATTTACATGTAAAAAGGACCATAGGCTGCTATACAGAATATAAATTAGGTGGACAGTAATATGGGCAAGAATGAGATGAGAGAAATCAGGAAGCACGGATGATAAGTCGAACAAGGCAGTTGTAATAAAGCGGAGATAAGTGGAGGGATTTGAAATATATTTTGGAGGTAGAACCAATAGTACTTACTGACAGCTTGCTAATTTTGTTGTTGGCATTTACTGGGATGGAGAAAATTAGGGAAGAAATTGGTTTGGAGACACGGTAGAGTGTAACTAAGAATTCTGTTTTGTACATGTTGACTTAGAGATTTCTGCTAATTCAGGAATTTATTATTTATATTTACATATAAGATGATTTGTCAGTAGGCAGTTGTATATATGAGCATGGAGCTCAGAAAAGAGGTCAGGGCTAGAGGTGTACATTTACGAGTCATTACTGTGAATATACCCAAAATAATTTTCCAATGAAATGCACAGAAATGGTTTGGAAGGGATTTTTTCATTCATTGTTAATTGTGAAAGTTGTATAACTTAAGAGATATTGGTTTATTTTTGAAATAGCATTTTATTTTAAACATACTACATGCTCATAAAAATTTTGTAAAATATTGAAAAAATTTAGATCATATTATAAATATTTTAGTGTTCTTTTTGTGAATTCATTCTCATTTATTATTTCAAGCAATTCCCAGTGCTATTAAATACGCTTTGAGATATCGTAATGGTTGAATAATGTCTAAAGGATTTACATAATTTAACTTCTTACCTACTATTTCCAGTTTTTCATTATTACAAATAATGATAATATATACTTTTTTATTTCATCACATCATTTCCAACTCTAAACATTATAAAACATTCTTTACCAATTTATAGGCAAAAATAACAATTTCTTATGAAATAAAACTTTTGTTACTGGCATCTGTGTATATTCTTTTGTGAAAGTACTTATTTCCTTCTATAATTTAGAAAGATAACTGATTTTTTTAAATTAACACTTAAATAGCAATTGTTCATCTTTGCAAAGAAGTATATTTAGATGTTGCTAAGTATTTGACACTTATATGCATAGTGTAGCTAGAAAATAACTAGTGACATGAATCACTAAGTGTAAAGAAGGCAGGACTTTTGTAGGTCCCTGTATATCTTTCAGCACATATGATCGACTCAAACATTAGTTTCATCATTGTATAATGAGACAGAGCATGGTCATCTACAAGCTTTATATCACACAACATTTTGGTTTTAACTTGAGCTTAATGCATGTTTTGCTATAGAAAATTTGAATGTCTGGAAAGGAGAAGGCTAGGGCCCAGTTTCTGCTCTGAGCCCACTGGAAGCCAGGTTTCGTTCCTATTTCCTTCAGTTTCCGGGGCCACTTTTATCACCCGCCAGACAGGGGATTTCTTCATCAGGACCTAGAAGGAGATAGTTCCAAGAGAGTTTCTCTCTGGATTTCTAGAAATAGCTTTTTCTCCACTTATACTTCTCTATTTTATTATTATTTTTTACTCTTCAATTACCATATTCTTCTTTAACCCATTTCTCATTTAGAAGAAGAAAGTACAGCTTGCTGCCAGCGTTAATTTTACATAAACACACTCTTTGAGGCTGACCCAAATCTGTCTGGTTTTCAATGTGAAAATAAAATATAAAAACTATTCTTAGAGTTATTTCTAAACAGAACCTGTCTCTAATCCTAATTAATAGAAATGTATACATAAATCGGATTCATCAAATGAATATTTGGCTAACAACTGTTTGAAAACAAAGTTAACATCACGTGTAGGAATGCTGCCTTTTCTAGGATTTGACATCTTCAGCGATCGAGAATTACTATATTTTGTAAATGGAAATACCACTACTAAAATCAGAATGCTATAATAGAATGATGTCATTTATTTCCAAAGACTATAGATATACTAGAGCGAATTGAAAATAATAAAAGTGAGAGAGTTCATGGCAAATTTGGGGAGTAAGGTTAGGACTGTAATCTGTGAGTTATCTTGGGGTAAATGCTGCAGCCACAAGCGCCACCAGCGAGTATACTCGGCAAATGGGAAATGGGTTAAAAGTAGTTCCAATTTTCATTGCAAACAGTGACATGAATTTATATTCCACCTCATTCCATTCAGAGCACCTTAGGAAGGTGTTTTTTAGGAAGAGGTGGGTTTAATACAATAAAACCTTATTCCAAAGCACTCTTGAGCTCTGGCTAGTTTTTATTGTTCTCTTTTGTCCTTAGTCTCTAGTCATAGTAAATTAGGTGTTCCTAGCATTATGTATAAATATGGCTTTACTTTCCATTGTGTCAGGTTACATTTATCTAATGTCAGCAAGAATTCATATTTCATATATGAACAGCCAAATAGAATAAAAGTCTTGGCTGTAGTCACCATCACCATCTGGAGTCTTTTTGCGTTGTGATTTTTGCATAGTACTTAATCACTTATTATTTGTGCTTCACAGGTTTGTCGTATCCTGTTCAGCCTGGAAATCATGTCCGGAGACTGATGCAAAAAAGCTAGTTCAGCTGACTTTCCATGCTTTCCATGACATGATGCAGCTGATGAACACCTCTTATCTTTAGAGATTATACATTAAGCACTTAACCAAAATATATCATTTAAACTGGGTGCTGGGAGTAGGGTGGTGAGGTGAGATAGGAAGGAGTATTGACTTGAAGGAAACATGTTAAATGTAGAGATTAGTAGAATCATGCTCTAAATTTACTGTGACATAGAAAGTAGAAATATTTTTAAGCTTCCTTTGATGCAGCAGCAATGCAAATTATGACATAGTGAATATAGAACAGTGCAAAGTTTAAGATAAGCCTCAACAATGCAGATCCACAACTTTTAACAACACAGGTCTTACTCTAACTTTTCAATACAGGTTGGTACCTGTATAGTTTATAAATTCTCTCTCAACACCATTGTAGAGTCTATCTTTCAAGCACTTTAACATTTTCTAGTTGCCAAAGGGTATGAAGTACATGATTGGATATGAATTACATGATTGGATGCTAATTTCCCTGAAATCAATGTCTTCCACTTTCTCTACAGGCATACAAGCCTACTATGTTTAGAAAAGACTACTACAATTTAATAGTTATCTTAAAAAAAAAAAAAAAATAGAGCCTATCAGAAGAATTAGATTGTAGTAGAGAGGTTTATACCGGTACTTTGACACATGGGAAAAAAAAACCCCTAACAAAATGCATCATAGTATATTGTAATTAGTTTTGTGAACATAAAATGAAAGCACTTATATTTAAAATTAGTTGTCGATGACTTCGAAATGATTAAATATTGACTATCAGATTCTCAGGGTTTTACAGTTCTTTTTCTTCTCTGTTCGATTTTGTAGTTTTCTACTACAACTCAAAATCATATAGTTTATCGTGTTTAAATAAGTGATTCATTCCTGTTTGACCTTATACTTTCTGATCTAACTTATGTATTGTTATATAATAAACTGCCCCAAACTTACTGTCTTTGAACAATTTATTTTTTCTCATGATTGTGTCTGTCGACTTCCCATTTGGATGGTTCCACTGCTGTCTTGCTTGAGTTGTTTAAGCAGCTAGACTGAGACTGGTAAGTTCAGGTGGCTTCACATACTGCCTGGGGACTTGGTGGCTGGGACTCTCCACGTGTATCTGATCATTCGGTATTTTAGCCTGGACTTCTTCTGTACTTGGCAGAGGGAGTGTTCTAAGAGGGAAAGGTACACATAGCAAGGCCCCTTGAGGCCGAGGCTCTGAAGTCACATTGAAGTCACATGATGTCACTTTTGCTTTCTGTTGGTTAAAACAAGTTACAAGGGCAGTGCAGATTTAAGAGATGTTGGGGGGGGGGGAAACTCATCTTTTGATAAGAGCAGCAAAGTCATTTTGTAAATAACTGTAAATGTAAATGAGTGGGCATAAGAGGGAAAATGAATAACTGGGGGCCATTTTTGTAGCAATCTACCACATAAAGATTACAATATATTTAGTGTGCTGGTTATAGATGTTCTTTCTGTTGTTCTACATTTTCATATGTTCTGAATTTGATAAGACTGGTTTTTTTTTTTTTTTTTTTTGGTGAAAAGAGTTGGCTTTTGATATGTCCTTAACAGTTACTATAGAATAGGAAGATGAAATCTGAACTACGGACCCTTTTCCTCACTAGTACAATTTCGTAGAGTAAATTGCTAGGCCCTTTGGAATCATTTAGTTGTTTTTAAATAATATCTAAAGACTTGGGTATTTTTGGAAACTGATCACCTCCTACAGAAAAGCATCTTTTTGCTCATGCTTTAACACGCTTCCTTGCATTGCCTAAAGTTAAAAAATCACCTGCAAAGCTTTTTACAGAGAAATAGCTGGGCCTCAGTCCAGACCTACTGAGTCAGACTTTCCAGGGGCAGATGCCTCACGATCCTCATCAGGTAAGTTTGGGAATAACTACAGAAGAGTAAGGTGAACTCACCTTTGGTCACTGTGCTAATGTACCCCTTGCCCCATTCTCTTGGTTAATCTGAAATTTAGTCTGATAGACCTGGTCACATTTGAAACATTTTTTGGTAATACAATATGTGGTTTATTATAGATTGAAGAACTTGGTTTGAATAGTTTACTGACCTAAACAAGATGTCACTGCAATGAGAATTGATATTGCTGCAGTAAATTATGGAAAAAATGCTTCAGTGTGATTAGTTTCCAAGTGTTGCTTAGAATATTTTTTTTTCTTCATCTAAACATATTTCTTCCTTGTTAGAAGTGGACTCATATTCTGAAAACAATTGGAATTATTTGTTAAAAAAAAATGCAGTTGCTATGTAAATAGCATTTTATTGTTGATATTTCCAACATTACAAATTGCACTGAGATAATATGTGTAATTTTTGTGTTTTAAACATTTTTTAAAGAAATATGTCTCTTGCTTTTTGGAACGAATGTATGCCTGCAAAGTTGCCTTGTATAAGGAAAATTTCATTTTCTCTTGGACTTTGATGATAAAGCTGGGGATAGTCACTTTTAAAAACCTTAATTCCCCCCAATAGAATAATTTGGAAACCTACCAAGGGAGACAATAGACTTTTTAACAATTTATTTTCCCTTTGTACTTGGGAAAATTGTTCCCAAAATATCCTGTCATCTACAACTATTCAGGACCATAAGAATTTTCCCTATGTCTGTAACTTCTGTACTACAGCTTTATATACTTGAACTTTGCTCTTCTTTCTCTGGATATTTCTGATAACTCAGGAAGAGCTAGGTTATTTTCATATTTCATCAAGAAAGATGTCATTTTTAACTCTGAAATTTTAAATGCTGTAGTATCAAACCCCAAACTGGATGTTCTAAATTGGTCTGGTGTAAGATGTACTTTTATTTTTCGATGTCTTAAACATTTTTTTTTTTACAAGTCTGCAAAAGCTGTAGAATGATTTGAGTTTCTTTTTAAGGCATACTATAACAAGAGTTCATAAGTTCTGTGTGCCAGCCTGGACAGTGACCATGGAAAAATAGATGCCTTTCTGCGCCAGCAGCTGTTGATGTGTGCCGTGCTCCTTGATTTTGCCATTCTGAAACACCACTATTAAGTCTGCATTCTGGATGGTGGACAGGCGGTGAGCGATCACAATGCAGGTGCGGCCTTCTCTGGCTTTGTCCAGGGCTTCTTGGACAATCTGTTGATAAATCAGAACAGAAGCCTTATCTTAAAAAATTGTACATATAAGTTTTAACATGAAGGGAAATTAAACATTTTATCATCTAAGCAAGAAAATTTATTTTTTGTTTATCTCTGAATCTTTGGCTCTATGCATGTGTATTTATATAATTTGACATGTAGTTTTGTTTTTAATTATAATAAAAATGGATTCTCACTGTAAATAATCACAAATATTTAAAATTTCTAAAAGTAATAGGTGATCATTTTAGAAAAGTTGAAAAATACTGAAAGAGATAAAATATTCTACCTCAAAATAACCACTGTCTAAATTTCTATTTACTTTTTTCTATGCTTACATTTTTTTTTCATGGTTAACAGCACAAAAACTTCTATTTTACAAATTAAATGGAACATGAGATGGGAGGCCATACTTTTTCGCTTTCAGTATCCAGAGCTGATGTAGCTTCATCCAAGAGCAGGATTCGAGGTTGTCTGATGAGGGCTCGGGCAATAGCAATCCTCTGTTTCTGACCTCCTGAGAGCTGAGTTCCTTTATCTCCCACTCTTGTTTCATATTTCTGCAAGTTGCCATTAATAAAATTAATAAAGTTCTAACTCTGAATACTAATGCTATATCAAATAAACTTGTACTTCTTAACATTTGATAGTTCTATGTATAAGGAAAAAATATTTGGAATCAGAAAGTTCTATAACACCTACATAGGTGTCCATTTAACGTGTTTTCCATTTAACAGAATGTTCATTTTCAAAATCAAAATAGAAAACTAGTGATTTCAGATCTCAGTGTTATTCTGCAACAAAGTCTCAAATTCCTACCATTACCATGTCAGTTGATCTAATGTCACTGGAGTACTAAAAAGGTTAAATGTTAGTTTAAGCTTTAAATTTTTTTTTTTAATTTGCTATATACATATGACCCAATAGAGCCTAGTTTATTCTCTTAAATGCATTTATTCACCTAAATATTACTGAGTATCTGCTATGCTCAGAACTATGGGCTGTACAAAAATGAATTCAACTTTGTTCCTACCCTGAAGGAATTTATAATTTAAGATAAAAAACACATAGAGAGCATTCACTATAAGGTCAAGAAAGTACCAAATCAGTAGTATACACAACATTCTATGAAAGATAAGAGGGAAATAGAAATTGTGGAGATAAGGTGGGAGAAAGAAGAAAGAGGAGATAAATTAGATACCTTTGTAGAGAAGTTGGGAAGCTGGATATTGAGAGAACATTCTAAGCCAAAACATGGAATGTATAAAAGTACAAATTGAGTCAGTTCAGTTTAGAGTGAACTGAATTCAGTGTATATCATGTGAATTAACGTCCTAAAGTCCAATGTCAAAGCTTCAGTTCAAGCTGAAGCTTTAAAGTTTTTTCCATTCACAGTTAAGTCCAATACTTGACTGAAGTCAATAACTATATGTTAATGATCG
>NW_011888785.1:19700973-19709565 GCF_000151845.1 Pteropus vampyrus | reverse complement strand
GGAAAAACTGGCAAAGATACAGAGAGACTATCACTCATACTTGCTGGTGAAAATGTAAAATGGCACAGCCACTCTAGAAAACAGTTAAGCAGCTTCTTACATGAAATTAAACATGCAATCACCATATAGCCCAACAACTGCACCCTGGGCATGTATCCCAGAGAAATAAAAACTTAGGTTCACACTAAAACTGGTACATAAAAATTTATAGCAGTTTTATTCTTAGTAGCCCAAAACTGGAAACAACCTAGGTATACTTCAACAGGTCAATGGTTAAAACAAACTGGCACATTTATACTATGGAATACTTACTACTCAGCAATAAAAAGGAATCAACTATAGATACAATAACTTCAGGGGATTAGTTAGGAAAGCTAATTTCAAAAAGTCATGTACTGTATGTTTATATAACGTTTTTAAAATAGAAAATTACAGAAATGGAGAATAGTGGTTGCCTGAGGTTGGGGGGCGTGAAGGCAGGGAGGGGCGTGTGGCTTTAAAAGGGCAACATGAGGGATCTTTGTGCGGACAGAAATGTTTTGTACCTTGACTGCAATAGTGAATACATGACTCTACACATGCAATAAAATCGCATAGCATAAATACACTCATATACAAATGCATACAAGTAAAACAGGAAATCTGACATCAGTGGATTGTGTCCACGTCAATATCATGGCGGTAGTTTTGCAAGATGTCATTGGAGGAAACCAGGTAAATGGTACATAAAATTTCTATTCTTTACAACTGCATGTGAATCTATAATTATCTCAAAATAAAGTGTTTAATTAAAAAGTACCATAAACCAAACATGGCCACAGTCCGAATGCAACCCCAAAATCACCAGTTTGCAACCTGAGATACGCTGCATTGACTTAGTATCACCTTATTTGCTTCTCACTACATTTGTATGAGATAGGACATAAGAAAAGTTGGTATCATGGAGTTCAGGGTCTTATCCAAGGTCACAGTGCTAGTAAATAGACACATTCCATTACAAGACTTTGTTGGAGTATAACTTCAGGAACTGCTTTGGGGAGAAAAACTGTATAGTTGATTCTGATTTCATCCTAAAAAATTATCAGTTAACTTACATGGGGTAAGGTCTCGATGAAAGGATCTATGTTGGCTGCTTTGGCTGCATTCACAATTTCATCCTGTGATACAAACCGGCTATTGTCTCCATAAGCAATATTCTCAGCAATGCTGCAGTCAAACAGGACAGGCTCCTGGGACACAATTCCGAGCTGGGCTCTGAGCCACTGGACGTTGAGTTTCTTTGCTTCTTGACCATCTAAGAGCTGAAAACCAAAGTCCACAAACTATAAGAAGGGCTTAAGAAGAAAACAAAAAAGAAAAACTAAGCAGTAAGTTACTAGATTAACCATTTGGAGGATTTTGTTGCATTTGGGCATCAGTAGTTGGTGAAATAGCAAGCCTCACAGCCTGTAAGCACTTACACTGTTGGAGGGCAAAAAAGCCAATAAAATGATTTTTATGTTGATTAGGCTATCCCCTTCTTGGTCTAACTGGCACAAAATGGTAGTATATTTGGCACTGTCTTTCCACATTCCTTTCTGTCCTTACCTGCCCCTTGCCAGGCAAGTATACCACCTCTGCCTTTCTGCAATTAGTTATCCTACTCACATCTGCTGTCCTCGGAACTAATTTTTCATCTTGACTTTATCCCCCTCCTCCAGGCACATCAGAACAAAAGGCAGATCGGTAGCACAGCCCAGATTTTGAAAGTTGGTTATTTCATATCCACCTCTACCTCTTCCCTGAGAACTACCAGCCTAAACTTTTCTCTTTTTCACAGCACTAAGGACAAAAATTCAATGGAAAGTTAACACGCTCAAAGGGCAGTGTCTTTGGGAGAATGGTTTTGTTGGTGATAGTTTTATTTTTTATTTGCTATGTGCAGGAGGCATGATGCTTCTACAGGAGCCTTGTGATGTGGTGACTGAGAATGCAGCTTCCTGAAAGGTTAAATTCACCAATTAAGGACTAGACATAAGTCTAACTAGTCTTGACCTCTCAATTAAGGAAGAAATTCCCACTGTAGTGTTAGCACAGCATACCTACAGACTGTTGAGCTGGTTTGCCTGCATTTATACTTGCAGAGCAATTGTAACAGTGGAAGCATAAGATTTCCCGAGAAGAAACAACTAAACAAGATTTAACACTTTGGTGACTCTCTAACTGGGGGTGGGCTCCCAGAGCTAGGTCAGTGGTAATTATCAATAAGAGCCAAGCCTTCACTTATGGAAGAGAGCCAGGGGCTAGATACTAGAAAATCATTGATGAAAGCCAAATATGAAAGGGCTGGAGGTGAGGATAAGAGTCAAAGCCAGAGAGCCTGGAGTTCAAGGTTAGAGAGAGAAGGCGAAGCAGAAGGAGGTGAGGAGGGAATAGCAGGCCTTTCCTGGGAGCCTGCTTAGAAATCTGGCAGGAGTTTGTGGCTTACCTTTATAAAACAAGAATTGAGAGTTCACTTAGGAGAATCAGGCTGGCTCAAAAGGCCCGTGACAGGGTAGAGGTCAACTTTATATTCAGCATTTTCTGAGCTACAATAAATTCCAGATGTTCTACCCGATTATCTCCATATATTTGTCTGACTATGGGAGACAGTTCAGGGTTTCTACAGTGTGGTCACTGTATCAAGGAGGATTACGATCTTTACTTGTCCAAAGTTTTCCATTATGGGAATATTGGTTTAGCCACTTAATTACTAATTTAAGAAAGTGTGCTCACCACTGTTCCAGCCAAGGGGTCGTAGAACCGCTCGAGGAGCTGGACCACCGTGCTCTTCCCACAGCCGCTGCTGCCCACCAGGGCCAGCGTCTGGCCCTTCTTCACCTGCAGGCTCAGCCCCTGAAGCACTGGCACGTTTGGCCGGGTGGGATAGTTGAACATGACTTCATTAAATGTCACATTTCCTTCAAACTTATCCTAAAAAAATTTTTTAATGTTGCTATTATGATGGATCTAATAATTATTGTAATAAAAACGATTATTTCAAGGAAACCTTACCAAAAACTAGGAGAGAAACATAAAACTCATAGTCATTACAAATGCTGGTACCAGTTTTAGTGATAGGAAGTTGTTATAGAAAATGGAAGATGGGAGATACAGTTAGGGGTTAGTTTAGGTAGTCATATTACAGAGAGTTGTTATCTAACCTCAGTTTCTGGGTCATTTAAGATAAATATTTAGCTTTCTTAAATGATGATTTTGAGGCTGGAGCCAAATCAGTGGCCAAAGGCTCAGAAGCTTGGGAAATTAGAACAGTTGCTACCTGCAGTCTCAGTGGACAGCCCTTGTCTCAAGCCCTGGCAGACTCTTTCTGTCTCCTTCACTGGGCATAGCAATTTTCTTATATGAAATACCTGGCAAAGTCCCGGAAAGATTGTGTAAGCCCCCATCTCTTCACCCACAGTGGTTTTTTTGATGCATTAAAATGTGCCGCAGCTTGTGTCATGCTAAGAACACTTAGATCTAAGTTTGGGTTAACTTTGGAGATAGTAGAGTATAGGATTAGTACTCTTACTGTGAATAAAGTGGCCTCCTTACTAATTATAACCCAGTCACTATAAAATGTGATTAAAGCCAAATTGCTAGTTGCATTTGCATACAGAATTATATACACAGAGCTTCATGCAGAAATGACTAACAGTTTTCATGAAAATTATCCAGTTCCAGTATATCTGGATTTTTTTTTTTTTTTTTTTTTTTTTTTTTTTTTTTTTGGTGAACTTCAAAATCCTTGAAACATCCTATAAAATTTTAAAATGCCAGGAAAGTTGGTCAAATATTAGCCCTATAAATATCATAAAGACAAATCAATGTCAGTGGAATCTCTTCATATTTATCCTGTGGTTACAATCTAGCAGATAGCAAACCTTTAGGAAAAAATTAACCGAGTACTACTCAGGCAGCAGAGAACTCACAGGCCGCAGACCTTCTTCACTATAGCTGTCAATCAAAGGCTGTCTTTCAAACAGCATGAATAAGTGGGCTGCAGAGAGTTTGGCTTTAGCATAGTCTGGAGCAAAGGAACTAGCATGTCCAAGAGCCACTGCACCAAACACAATTGCTGAAAACACCCTAGACCGGAAGAAGAAGAATTAAAAAATTAGCTTAGATAATCAGCTCCATGACGTTTGAAAGTCTAAAGGCATACCGCTAACCAGTATTGATTTTTTTTACCCCCACCCCACACAACACTCCCATGGAATTCTAGTAACAAAGGAAAGTTAGAGGAGAGGCAGATCATTGCTGAGAGTTGCTGTTTTCCTCTATGGGCTTCTGGCTTCCCTTATGAGCCTCTAATTTCCTAGAGTTAATGTAACTTTGGAAAGTTCTTCTCATTTATAAAGTGGCTTATGAGTGAATCTGACTTGTGATCTCGAGTAATTTTAATAGCTAGTTGTACCCTTTTGAGAGCTGAGGGAACTAAAGCACAGAGTGCCCCAGGGCCTTGATCAGCACCAGACAAGGAATGATATTTCCTTTTGATTTGTGGCCTTGACTTCCAGTTCGTGGTTTCCACAATCCTACACAAATGACAATAATCAATGTAGTAAAGAATTTTTGTTAGGGAAAATGAGCATTTACTAGAAATAGCTTTTCTCTTACAATTAAAATAATTATTGACACTGCCCTGAAAAAACAATTGTCCTAAGCTATTTTCAGTTATATATTCTTTAAAGAATGAATATAGGTTATAACAGCTTTTAGGAAGGGTTAAAGATTCTGAGGATATACATTTCCACAAAGTTATTTACTTCTGACATCAGAGCTCCCCCAGAGAAAGGGGAGGGGAGGAAAATTTCTATCTAATAATAATGGAGAACTTAAATATTTTATCTCCCAAACTTCTAAATCTAAGGTATTAACATGTGTTTTAAATACATGGGGACAAGAATGGTAGGTATAGTAAGTCTCTCCTCTAAGTACTTGGTAAAGTTGGTTACCAAAAATTAAATTTTAAAATAGTGATGAACAACTGACATACAGCTGCCTAGCTTTTCTGTACAGCCTGTCATCGAGCTTTAGCATGGAAGATTAAAAACACTGTCGTCCAATTATCCAGAATTTAATATTTTAATGGTAAAAACAAAACAACAAAAAAGCAGGACCAATTTTCTCAGTGATATTTTTCTAGACAATAAAAAAAGACTCCAACGTTTAATTCCCAGAGCCGGATATTTCTGTTTGACCCTCCAAAACCACTTTCTACTCTCTACCCATCTCTATTTTGTACCATCACAGTCTGTCAAGAAGCTGACCTTCATGGAATGCATCAAAAGATTTTCTTGTCCTCTGGCTTCTGATGGGGTTTGGCAATGCAAGGCACCAGCAGAGGATGGGAAGGCTAGAGGAGGGTGAGTCCAGGGTATTTGGTCGGCTTCTTTCTTGTCAGATTGTTGTGTTGTTGGTGTCCCTCCACTGTAGACCACAGAAGGCCTCTACACTGAGTTATGAAAACCTTTCTCTTCTCTTGCCCTTTAGGTTTAGGATCTTAGCAGTTCCTAGCTGGGAACCAATGAGGTGTTAACAGCCCCGCTGGGTGCTTCTGTCCTTAACACTTCTCACACCTTTGTAAATACATCCTCTAATAAACTTTCCCCTGTTATCCCATTTGCAGTGCCATTTGTTTCCTTTTGAGATCCTGACTGATACAAAGATTATATGTAACTTTTTCATGGTTATTTTAATTTTGGATGCAAATAAAAGCCCTTAAACATTTTTACTTTCTTTGTCTTGACCCTGTTCAAAAAAGTTCACTAGTGCTTTAAAATCATCCCATTGGAATAGAAGTATGCCAAGTGATCTTAAAAAGAATGGCTTTCCTTTCTCAAGACTAGACTGCAAGCTAATTGAATGTATTTAGCATATTTTGAAAGGAGGAATGCATCATTTCGTAAAGACCAGAGGTTAGTCTTGAGAACCAATAAAATAAGAAAGGCTGATAGCAAATGTTGGCAGAGTCATCCCAAGCCTGGTTACCAGAGAGACTTTGCCAGACTTCGGTCAAGCATTCCCATCCCATTGTCAAGGCCAGCTGTGGGTGCAGATAAATAGCAAGCGATTTAACCCTCAGTTTTGAGTCTATGGTCACCAGCAACTTTCTAATTATGATTTATTTCTGCCCACATTCTACAATAAGAAAATTTGGTGTCCTCTTGACTAGAGTTCTATGTACTACTAAAATTCTGGTTTATGATAGTTTTCATAAGCTGAGTTAATTTTAGCCCACTCAAATGATTAAACTGTACTTGGAGAATTGACAATATCAGATTTCTGTGGTTGATTCAACTCTGACCTCATCTTAGAACAAAAGAGGTTTTTTGCTGCTCTAAACTTTTGCATAGACCTATTGAAACCCTATTATAGAATAATCTTAATATTTTTTAAGTTACTTACAGAATAACATCTCTGAAGAGCATATGTCCATTCACAATGAGATAGGCACCAAATCGAAAACAACCAGCATAGGAAAAATACATAAATGCTTGTGAAATACTAAAAGTAATTCCATAGATGTGTGCCTTTCGCACAGAATTCCTGAAAAGCAAATTAAGTGTATTCATTAACCATTTCTTCGACCACTCTTAGCACTGTGGTATGGAAAGAGCACAGCTTTTAAGTCTAGTTGACCTGGGCTTAAATTCTGCCTCCAGTTATAGTTGAGTAAGTGACTTAACCTTTCTATATATCTCTTCTTATTTGTACAATTGTGATAACCAGTATGATGTGGAATTGTTTTGAGAACTAAATAAACAATATAAATGTCTAGCATAGTACCTAGCTCATAGTGGTTATTCAACTGATAGTTGCTATTATGACATGTTGATATCTGATAACCCAGAAATTCAAACTCTATGATGTAAACATGATTATTGTGTCAAAAATATCAAGGATGTCAAAGTTAGGATTAAAGTTTGAATTGTCTGAATGTGATTTCTTTAATATTACCTTGTCTTCTGTGACTAGTTATAGTCTCTTACGTCAAAATTCATGTTTCAGATTCAGAAAAGTAGGGTGACTGAGGTTTCAACAGACACATATCAGAAGTTCTTCCCTGAGCTAGATCCGACCAGGTCCAATATAAATTTTTTGTACCATTTATAATTAGACCTTATGCTCTACTCTATTAGTATAGCTACTTTATTATTATAAATCCTCGAAAATAACAATTTATTTACTCTCAGATTAGAAGGAAGGCATTTGCCAAGAGGGAAAATTCAAAGTATTACTGATTTAGATGGTTTAATTTATGTGCTGTAAGCGTGGCATTAAAATATTTAATATTACTGAAAATTTACACTGCTACTGAATCTTTAAATTATAATCAAATTAGAAACTAGTTCCAGCTTTCTATTATCCCCTAATTCTCATTAAGTTTAAAACAAACCATAAGGTCACAGATAATAATACATATATATTTATATGTCAAACATCAAATGGACAGAAAAATATAGCTGCATGAAGTATATACATACATAAGGAGATGAAATAAATTGAGAATTTCAACTATCCTTTTACAAATTTGTAAATGCTCAAACTATTGTACTAGTCTACAGGGTTATAATCTAACTTGTATTTAATTTTGTTGGTGTTAAAATATATTCATTTATAAAAACAGGCCCTGGTTGGAAACAAGTGGCAAATAGTGCCACTGGAAGTTTCTTGAATTGCTCAAGTATAAACCAGTAAAATAGGCTATGTGTCTTTGCTTTCAGAGCAGGTTGGATCTGGTCCTCATCCAGAGAACAAATGGAATACAGTAGTCCCCCTTATTCATGGAGTTATGTTCCAAGACTTCTAGTGGATGCCTGAAATCACAGACAGTACTGAACCCTACATATTTTATGTTTTTTCCCTATACATACATATTTATGATAAAGTTTAATTTATAAATTAGGCATTGTAAGATATTAACAACTAATAATAAAATAGAACAATTATAAAATATACTGTAAGAAAAATTATGTAAATGTGGTCTCTCTCTCAATATATCTTATTGTGCTGTATTTCTCCTTCTTATAATGTTGTGATGTGATAAAAATGCCTCTTTAAGAAACTGGACCACCTTCTTATACCATATACAAGAATAGACTCGAAATGGATTAAAGACTTAAATGTAAGACCTGAAATCATAAAACTTCTAGAAGGAAACATAGACAGTAAACTCTCTGATATTGCTAACAGTAATTTATTTTCAGACATATCTCCTCAGACAAGGGAAACAAAAGAAAAAATAAACAAATGGGACTACATGAAACCAAAAAGTTTTTGTACAGTAAAGGAAACTATCAACAAAACAAGAAGACAATTGACTGAATGAAAGATAATCACTTATGATACATCTGATAAGAGATGAATATCCAAAATATATAAAGAACTCATACAACTCAACAACAAAACAAACAATCCAATTAAAAAATGGGCAGAAGAGCTGAACAGATATTTCTCCAACGAGTAAATACAGATGGCCAATAGACATATGAAAAGATGCTCAAGATCACTAATCATCAGAGAAATGCAAATTAAAACCACAATGAGATATCACCTGACACCTATCAT
>NW_011888785.1:19692004-19699343 GCF_000151845.1 Pteropus vampyrus | reverse complement strand
GGAGCTGGTGGATGCCATTATTGCACTCTCTACCTAACCTGCTAACTCAGGTGGATGAGCAGTGGAGACACTATCCCACTGCCTTGTTGAAACCAGAGAAGAGTACAAGTGGTTACAACACCTTCCCACTCTCTGGAAGCGGTAGGTGACTGGGAACACTGGGCATTCTCCCACGCCTTAGCTAAAGTCTGCCAGTGCCAGTGGTTGCGAACTTCCCATCCCCACCTGCTGGGGCTGGGAAACAGTTGTGGCATTCTCCCATCCCCAGCCTAAAGCCTGAATGCACACAAACAAAGCACTCTCTAGCTGCACTGCTGAAGCCCATGGACATAGGCAGTGGAGATGTTTACCCAAGGTCTTCCTGAAAGCAGCAAGTGAGCCCCACCCCCTACACTATACAGCTACCTTGCTAAAGCCAGAGGGTGGGTGCAATCCACACAAGCAATACCCAGTGATGCCTGACACTGGTGGCTAAGAGGGCTGGCATAACTGAGCTCCACTGGACTGTAAAAATCCAAAAGACAGTTGTTGGCTGGTTGCCACCCCCAGGGCACTGCATAAACAGCAAACTAAAACCCAAATCCAGTCTTCCTGTGAAAAGGCCTATTAGCCTGGAGCTTCAGCTTGAAAAATAGGCTTCAGGTTTCCCACATACCCAGAAGCTAAGGGAGGTGCTTTCAGGGAATGAAAACAAGACACCCTCTTGACCTCATTACAGCTCAATGAGACTTCTGAAAGCTTAACACTTGTCTGGGGTCCCAATTTGGGCAACTGTCACCCAGGGGACACCTCCAGGTCTCCTGATCTGAAGGCCAGCAGAGATAAAGATTGTAGCCCAACAGGACTATGTAAGTTTCTATACTATAAAAGCTGCTGCCTGAGGGTCTGGCTTCCAATCAGCATGAAACAAGGTGCAAAATGAGATTTCTTTTCTTGGAACACTGACAGATCTTGGTACACTCTCAACATTGGAGGCGTATAAAGAATAACTCAGGAAGACTAGACAATCACAAAGGTTCGAGAGACAACCAAGAGCTAGGGCAAAGGTGAATGAGAAAGATCATTGCTCACACAAAGCCACTTCGTCAACACTGAGAAAGGTAGCTATTTTACCTAATACATAGAAACAAACACAGAGAGTCAAGCAAAATGAGAAAACAGAGGAATGTGTTACAAATTAGAGAACAAAACAAAAACCTAGAAAAAGACTTTAAGGATATGTAGAAAAGTAATCTACCTGATAAAGAATTCAAAGTAATAGTCATAAAGATGCTCACTGATGTTAGACAAAGAACAGATGAACACAGAAAAAACTTCAATGAAGAGATAGAAATGTAATCAAGTACCAAACAGAATTTATAACTAAACTGAAGAATACATTAGAGAGATTCGAAAGCAGAATGGGTGAAATAGAAACATGAATCAGAGAACAGGAAAATAAAGCATTGAAAATCACTCAGAGTAAACAGTAAAATGAAAAAAATAATTTTAAAATGTGAAAATCATTAAGGGATCTCTAGGACAACATTGAGCAGAATAATAGCATTATTGGGGTTGAAGAAGAAGAAGAAAGAAGAAAGAGAGGAAGAAGAAAGAGAGGAAGAAGAAGAAGAAGAGGAGGAGGAGGAGGAGGGGGAGAAGAAGGAGAAGAAGGAGGAGAAAGAAGGAGGAGAAGGAAGGAGGAGAAAGAAGGAGGAGAAGGAAGGAGGAGAAGGAAGGAGGAGGAGGAAGGAGGAGGAGGAAGAAGGAGGAGGGAGGGGGTAAAAATGTAAAGTGTTGGAATGTGCTTAAATTTGAGTTACTATCAACTTAAAAGATCCTGTTATATACATAAGATGTTATATGTAAACTTCACAGTAACCATGAAGAAAAAAACTTATAGTAAATACACAAAACAAGAAAAGTATCTAAACACAAGTTAAAGAAAGCCATCAAGCCACAAAGAGAGATAAAGAGAAGATGGAAGGAACTGAGAGGAACTCCCAAAACGGCTAGATAACAATTACAAAATGGCAATGAGCATATGCCTATCAATAATTACTTTAACTGTAAATGTACTAAATTCTCCAATCAGAAGATATAGGGTGGATGAATGGATAAAAAAACAAGACCTATCTACATGCTGCTGAGAGAGACTTACCTCAAAACCAAAAACACACACAGACTGAAAGTGGAGAAATGGAAAAAGATATTCCTTGCTAATGGAAATGAAAAGGAAGCTGGGGTAGCAATAGTTATATCAGACAAAATAGACTTTAAAACAAAGAATGTAACAAAGACAAAAAAGAGCATTATATAATGAATGGTAAAGGAGTTGATCCAATAAGAAGATATAACATCTGTAAATATTTATGTACCAACATAGAAACATCTAAATATATAAAGCAAATATTAACAGAAATAAAAGGAGAAATTGACAACAACACAATAATAGTAGGGAACTTTAATATCTCACTTATGTCAATAGATAGATTTTCCAGACAGATAATCATTAACAGAAAATCATGAAACATTGGCCTTAAAGAACACAGTAGAGCAGGTGAATTTAATTGACATATACAGACCATTCCATCCAAAAGCCACAGAATACACACTCTTCAAGTACACATGGAACATTCTTCAGGATAGATCACATTAGGCCACAAATAAGTCTCAATAAATTTAAGAAGATGAAATCATATCAAGCATCTTTTCCAACCATAACAAATGGTTGTGAAATTAGAAATCAATTACAAGAAGGAAACTAGAAGAAACACAAACATGTGGAAACTAAACCACATGCTATTAAACAACCAATGGTTCAATGAAGAAATCAGAGAAAATTTAAAAAGTACCTTGAGACAAATAAAAGTGTAAATACAATTTTCCAAAATCTTCGGGATGCAGCAAAAGCAGTTCTAAGAGGGTAGGTAATAGTGATACAGGTTTATTTCAAGAAACAAGAGAAATCTCAGTTTAAAGTTACATCTAAAGGAACTAGAAAAAGAAGAACAAACAAAGCCCAAAGTCAGTAGAAAGAAGGAAATTGTAAAGATCAGAGCAGAAGTAAATGAAATAGAGACTAAAAAAATAAGAAAAAATCAATAAAACTAGGAGCCGATTCTTTGAAAAAACATTTTATAAACCCTTAGACAGTCTCATCAAGAAAAACGAGAAAGGGCCCAAATAAATAATTCAGAAATGAAAGAGGAGAAATTACAACTGGCACAGAAATAGAACGGATCATAAGAAAATATTATCAACAATTATATGGCAACAAATTGGACAAATAGATAAATTCCTAGATACATATAATCTTCTAAGACTGAATCATGAAGAAATAGTAAATCTGAATAGACCAATTACCAGTAATAAAATCGAATCAGTAATCAAAACCTCTCAACAAACAAAAGTTCAGGTCCACATGGCTTTACATGTGAATTCTACCAAACATTTAAAGAAGAGTTAAGACCTAGCCTTCTCAAATTATTCCCAAATATTGAAGAGAAACGAAATTTTCCAAACTCATTTTAAGAGGCCAGCATTACCCTGATACCAAAACCAAACAAAGACACTACTAAATAAATAAATAAATATATTAACTAATTAAATTACAGGCCAATATCTTTGATGAACATAGATGCAAAAATCGTCACAAAATATTAGCAAATCTAATTCAAAAATACATGAAAAGTATCATTTGCCATGATCAAGTAGGATTTATTCCAGGGATGTAAGGATGGTTTAACATCTTCAAATCAATCAATGTGATACATCGTGTTAACAAAATGAAGGATAAAAATTATATGATTATTTTAATAGATGCAGAAAAAGCGTTTGACAAAATTCAACATCCATTAGTGATAAAACTCTCAACAAAGTGTGTACTGAGGAAACACACCTCAACATAGTAAAGGCTATATATGATAAACCCACAGCTTTAATCATACTCAATGGTGAAAAGCTGAAGTCTTTTTCCCCTAAGATCAAGGATAAGATAAGTATGTCCACTCTTTCCACTTTTATTCAACATAGTATTTGAAGTCTTAGCCACAGAAATTAGGCAAGAAGAAGAAATAAAAAGCATTCGAAGTGGAAAGGAAGAAGTGAAACTGTCATTATTTGCAGATGACATGATACTATATAGAAAACCTTAATGACTTCACTGAAATATCACTAGAACTAATAAATGAATTCAGTAAAGTTACAGGATACAAAATTAATATGCATTTTTAAAGAAATTTGTTGCATTTCTATATGATAATAACAAACGATCAGAAAGAGAAATTAAGAAAACAATCCCATTTACAATTGCATCAAAAAGAATAAAATGCCTAGGAATAAATTTAACTAAGGATGTGAAAGACCTATACTCTGATAAAACATTAAAGAAAAAAATTGAAAATGACACAAATAAATGCAAGGATATTCTATGCTTATAGATTGGAAGAATTAATATTGTCAAAGTGACTATACTCCCCAAAGTAGGTTCAATGCAATCCCTATCAAAACACCAATGGCATTTTTTTTTTTTTTTTTTACAGAACTGGAACAAATAATTCTAAAATTTGTAGGACCCACAAAAGATCCCGAATAGCAAAGTGATATTAAGAAAGAACAAAGCTGGAGTTATCATATCCCCTTAACTTCAAAATATACTACAAAGCCATAGTAATCTAAACAGTATGATACTGGCAAAAAAGCAGACACATATATCAATGGAACAGAATAGAAAGTCCAGAAATAAAACCACCTACATATGGTGATTTAATCTACTACAAAGAAGGAAAGATTACACCATGGGGAAAAGACAGTCTCTTCACAAATGATGTTGTGAAATTTAGACATGCAAAAGAATAAAACTGGACCACTATCTTACATCATATAGAAAAATAAACCCAAAATGCATCAAAGACTTAAATACAAGACCCGAAACCATAAAATCCTAGAAGAAAACGCAGAAAGTAAACTTCTGGCATCAGTCTTAGCAATATTATTTTGGATGTCTCTTCAGGCAAGGGCAAGAAAAGCAAAAATAAACAAATGGGACTACATCAAACTAAAGAAGCTTTTGCACAGCAAAGAAAACCACCAACAAAATGAAAAGGTAACCTACCAAATGATTTATCCAATATATGGTTAGTATCCAAATATAAAAGAATTCATACAACTAAATATCAGGAAGACAAACAATCCTATTTAAAAGTGGACAGATGACCTGAATAGACATTTTTCCAAAGGAGACATACAGATGGCCAACAGGCTCATGAAAAGATGCTCAACATCACTAATCATCAGGGAAATGCAAATCAAAACCACAACGAGGTAGTCAAATCTCTCAGAATGGCTGTTGTTAAAAAGACACCTCCCCTCAAAACAAAAATAAAAACAAAAAAACAAACAAAAAACAAATGCTGGTGAGGATATGGAGAAAAAGGAACCCATCCATACACTGATGGTAGGAATATAAACTGGTGCAGTCACTATGGAAAACAGTATATTTTTGAGGCGGTTCCACTTCTGGTTATTTATCCAAAGAAAATGAAAACATTAATTCAAAAAGACAGATGCACCCCTATGTTAACTGAAGCATTATTTACCAAGATATAGAAGCATCTAGATGTCCATTAATAGATGAATGGATAAGGAAGGTGTATATACACATACAACATGGAATATTACTGAGCTATGAAAAGTATAAAATATTGACATTTATAACAACATAGACAGACTTTGAGGTTATTATGTTAAGTGAAATAAGTCTGACAGAGAAAAAAATACCATATGATTTCACTTCTATGTGGAATCTAAAAAACAAAACAAATAAAACAGAAACAAATTCATAGATACAGAGAACAAAGTGGTAGTTGCCAGAGGGACATGGAGGTGGGTGGGGAGCTGGGTGAAGGGCATTAAGGGCATTGCTGTTATAAAATAAAAAGTCCTAGGGATATAACAAACAGCATATGGAATAGAAGGTAACTAGACTTCATAATATAAATAAATATCGAATCACTAATCATAAATAAATATCGAATAAATGTTGTACACCTGAAACTAATATAATATTGTAAGTCAATTATACTTCAATGAAAAATACAATAAAATTTGTGAATTGTTTATTTCTTTAATTTGCCATTTACTATTTCAGACCATGGTTGACTGTGGGTAACTGAAATTGTGGAAGGCAAAACTGTGGATAAGAGGGGACTACTGTACTTTAATTAACCAAATAACAAGTCTCATCTTTGGTTCAGTCTATACAATCCAAAGAAAATAAAGATTTGAGCTATTCCCTAAAACAATGTTTATCCTGAATCATCCAGATGGTTTTTTTTTTTATATTGCCTGCACTGATGAACAAACACTTGCATAGAACTGTACCTTTCAGTTCTTGGAGACCCAATCTATTGTTTTCACAGGATATGTAATAATCCAATCTTATGGCCCAGTCACATCAAAAAGCTACTATTTTCAATGAGACAATTATTGAAAAATGTCCTCCTCATAGTCATATCATTGGAACAGCAGAGTTTCGTTATCTTTTGGGGACAGTAATTCAGCCTCAGGAAAGCACTAGGTACTTAATAACAATCATATGCCCATTACCTGTAAGCTCCATACAATTTTTCAACATACATTGATTCAAATTTTCTTTCTTGGGTCAAGGACACAACTGTCCTAATATTTTCTATTGCCTCTGTTGCAATCTGTAATGTAAAGTAGATCTGGATTAGAAATGGGGATTTTATTTCTGAAATAATGAAAAATATAAACCTTAGGGCTCTGTCAAATCCTGAAAGTTATGTTGATGGTTTTAAAAATTCCTCCAATTTTTAAAGTAAAGGTATAATGCATTCTTTAAGATCAACTCTGACAAAACTGTCAATCTTAAAAGCACCTCTGGTGGTGCCGAGTGTGGTGGGCAAGTTCTTGTAGCCCCAAGGAGACTGACCAGCTTAGGGCAAGAATGGCTGGAGCACCAGAAACCTGATTCTATTCCCAGCCCTGTCACCAAGCGGTTACTTAATATAAGTATTAAGTATAATATAACTTAACTGGCTTTAGTCACATCCCTATGTGGCTTTGCTTTCTTCATAGAGTAGGTTCCTAGAGAATTAGACTAAGTGATTTCTAAGGGTACGCTGGAGGTGTCAATCATTTCCTTTGTGAGTATATCCCTCCCTAGAGAAATTGTTTGCCCATAATTAGAAAGATGATTCAAATTGTAAATAACATGACCCTGCCTTAAATCCCTGATTGAACCAGGGACAGACACCTGACTGATCTAGGCCAATCAGATTCTGTTTCCTGGACTTAAGGCAACTGCTTGGACAAAGAAGTCCTGTAGATTCAAAGG
>NW_011888785.1:19644355-19691954 GCF_000151845.1 Pteropus vampyrus | reverse complement strand
CACCAAGCGGTTACTTAATATAAGTATTAAGTATAATATAACTTAACTGGCTTTAGTCACATCCCTATGTGGCTTTGCTTTCTTCATAGAGTAGGTTCCTAGAGAATTAGACTAAGTGATTTCTAAGGGTACGCTGGAGGTGTCAATCATTTCCTTTGTGAGTATATCCCTCCCTAGAGAAATTGTTTGCCCATAATTAGAAAGATGATTCAAATTGTAAATAACATGACCCTGCCTTAAATCCCTGATTGAACCAGGGACAGACACCTGACTGATCTAGGCCAATCAGATTCTGTTTCCTGGACTTAAGGCAACTGCTTGGACAAAGAAGTCCTGTAGATTCAAAGGCTAAGGTCACCAGAGTACATTTGAATATATAGCAAGAGAGAGCTACTATGGAAAACAGTATGGAGGTCCCTCAAAATTTAAAATAGAACTACCATATGACCCAGCAATCTGTGTAGAGAGCCCCAGAGACAATAGAGCTTATAGCTCTAAAATAGGAGATGCTATTGACTTTCCGGTAACATAAACAAACCATGGATATTCCCTGTACTTCTATGTGTCCTTACATCATATCCCTTTTATCCAAACCAGCCAGAGCAGTTTTCTGATTCAGACAGCCAAACCAACCTGGAGTAATGTTAATTGTCTGTGACAGCTAGTTAGTCTAAATCATAGACTGACAGTTGTCATCTACACCATTAGCACAAGAAACTTAAGATTTTAATTTTAGGTTTTTGTTTTATTAACTTTACAACTTTTACCTCACTTCTCAGCTTCTGTAACTAGATGAAAGCAAGATATTTGCTACTTTAGATATTTGGCTGAAAAATCTTATATCTTTATTATAAATGAAAAATCTGACAGTAATAATAGAGAATACTCATTGAGCTTTTACTATATGTCCAGTATTACCTCATTTAACCCAGATGATCTCATTTAGTCTCACAACAACCTTGTGAAGTAAATATTATCATTCCTGTTTCCACGGATAAGGAGCAGATACACAGAAAAGTTAAATGACTTGACTAAAGCTCTTGAGTTAATAAGTAGGCAAGCGAGGATTCTTTATCAGTTTATCTGATGCCAAGTACATGCTCTTAACCCATTATTTTTTGCTACTCTCCCTGCTTTGTAATTTTACACGAGGAAAAACTAGTTATTAATGACTTTACACTCAACTCTTGATTAACTGTTTTAAGGGTTAGTTCTGGTTCTGCAGGTCCCTAAACGCAGTAATCAGGCAGGGCCTGTGTCAAGAAGGTTGCTATGCAGCCTACCCCGCCCCCTTCCCAGGCTAGCCAACAACACCCTCGTTACACAGCCCTTTTTGAAAAATGAAAATGGAGAGACACCCCACATCCCAATGTACTTAACCATGATTACTCTGCACTCACATAAATGACAACTTTTCATTTTGAAAAAACAGTGATGTAGAGAGTTTTCCAAGACTTCTTTCTATTATTCTGTGTTAATCAAGAGTTGACTAAGTAAACAATATTGAACTATGATTAAATTGCTGATAATGAACATTTACTGGATTTCGTTAACCAATGTCACAATAATAATAATAATAATAATAAATATATATAATTAAAAAATATTTAAAATTTCCAACTGCTCATATATATTTTTTAAAAAACACCTTATTAGGTTCAAGTAGCTACTAAAAATAATTTCAGGCTGACCAATCTGAGTTAGTCATTCTCTGATCCCTGGAATGACAAAGTATTCATTAGCTGAAAAGAACTTGGGACATTACCTGGTACAATTTCTTATTTCATAAAAGTGGAAAGTGAGGACTAGAGAAATTGGGGCCTTCTTCAATATCACACATGGTGAGTAGCAAGGCCAAGACTAATAACCCAACGTGTTTTTTGTTTGATATATTGCTCAATTCTAACTGCCCTACTCCTGCTAAAATGCTGGCAACTTTTAGTGTTATTAGCCATTTTTAATAGCATTAAGACTCTTTTATCTCAACTAGATTCAATATGCTTTCTTTCATGTAACTAGTCTAACAAAAATTTATCTTCATTCTAACTACTGACAATTTTCCCTTCTGAAAAGTGAAAAGAAGCAGGGTTCAGAAGGAGAAAGGAAACCAAATGAAAGGCTGTTTTTCGGCAGTTGTGACAAACGGAAGCCAAGGAAATAACGCCCTAAAATACCCACAGCCAGTAGCCAGCAGGATCTTCAAGAACTTTGGACATCCAAGACTTCTTAAGTCTGGGAACCATACACTGTCCTGGAGATCTCTGCCTCCAGGAGAGGATACAGGGTGAACACGAGAAGGAAGCATTCTGATGGAAACCGAGGTTGAGACTGACACAGCATTGAACTCAGCTGATGCTGGTTAAGAGAGAAGGGGCAAGGATTTCATCGGATATAATTGGTTTGGTGGAAATACGCATGGTTGGAATCCTAATCTCACCCCTTACATGCCACATACCTAGAGCAGTCACTCAACCTATGAATTCTTTCTTCTCTGTGAGGTGGAGATGTTATCTGTCCCATTTACATAACTATAGCAAAGGCCAGTTGCAGAAATGTTTGTGAAAGGGCTTTGTAAATTGTTGTGCTATAGAAACTATATCACAATTTATATTCATTAACTGCTTAACTTCCTAATATTTCAATAAAGGATAATATTTACATAAATAAGAGTTAAATTTTCCTAGCTGTAATATACATTTAAACATTTAAATGCATGTACATGTAAATAAAATGTTTACATATAGATTTATACACATCTTAACATATATAAAGGGGCTGTATAATAAAGAGCTTTGAACCTCAACCATGCCTTTAATTTGTTTCTCAAGTTCCACATTTCTAAAATTGGGGTAACATTAGTACCTGTTTTACAGGAATAATGCGAAGACGTAATGAGTTGGAGCATATAAATACTTAGAATAATTGGCACATAGTAAGGCCCAAGTGTTCGCCCAACTGCCATTATAGTTAGGACTACAAATCGAAGCATTACTACCAACTGGTGGCTGCCCACCTCAATTAGAGAAACCATAGCCAAGAAAAACACTGTCTCTTAAGTACCAGTAAATATCATCCCTTGAACAATTCACTTGCATTCTCTGCCTTAAAGACTCCTTCTGTTAAATAGGGGTAACATTTGTCCTAATGATGGCATCAGAATATAAAGTAAAAGGTAAAATGAAATTTGGAAATTCAGAAATTCTTTGTGATAACCATATGTTCAGTGCTAAAAGCTTTACATCAGGGACCCACAACCCCTGGGTCATGGACCAATATTGGGCAGTAGCCTGTTAAGACCTGGGCCACACAGCAGGAGATGAGCGGCAGGCCAACAATTAAAGCTTCATCTGTATTTGCAGCTGCTCCCCATCAATAGCATCAGCACCCCAGCTCCACCTCAGATCATTAGGTATTAGATTCTCATAGGAGTGCAAACCCTATTGTGAACTGCGCATTCGAGGGATCTAGGTTGCATGCTCCCTATGTAAATCTAGTGCCTGATGATCTGAGATGGAGCTGAGGAGGTGATGCTAGCTGGGGAGTGGCTGCAAATACAGATTAACATTAGCAGAAAAATCTGACTGCACAGCGACCTAACAAATCAATTGCTTGCAGACTCATATCAAAATCCTATCAGTGAGTGGCAAAAGATAATCTGCATCTGGTGGCAGGCTTTATAGTGGCAAGTGAGTTAATGTACTTCGATTGTAGAGCTGCATCTGGTGGCATCTGATTCTGCATTATGGTGAGTTGTATAATTATTCCATTATATATTACAGTGTAATAATGATAGAAATAAAGTGCATAATAAATGTAATGCTCTTGAATCATCCCGAAACCATCCCCGCCCTCTAACCCCACCACAGGTCTGTGGAAAAATTGTCTTCTACGAAACCGGTCCCTGGTGCCAAAAAAGTTGGAGAATGATGCTTTACATTAGTCTATGTTCAAGTTCTAGGCATTATTAATACAGTAAACTATTTCACGCAGCGTTGACGATTATTAATTGTAGTAAGCACATTTAACTATTAAAACATGCATGTTGTAATAAACAATTCAAATGAAACACATGTCTAAAAATACTTATACTTACTGAAGCCTTATTTGACCCACCTTTCCAGCAGTTTCCAGTTCTTTTTTATCTCTTTTGGCATTTCCAGCCAACATTTTCATTTCAACAATTCCTGATACAGCCATAATTGGAACAACCGATAACAGCAAAAGGGTTAATTGCCAACCATAGATAAATGATATGATAATACCAGTTCCAAGGTTGGCTGTGTTCTGTGCAATTAAAGCCAACCTGGTCCCAGTGGCCTGGAAGAAAGAGAGGCAGTTGTGTTTTAAGTTGCAAATCCATGAGCTGCAGGTTTAGGCTTCCTGGTTAGAATGATGAGAGGGTTTTGAGCCTCCAGCTAACCTTGCTCCTTTTCATTACAATAAGTCCAAAATTCTTGTACTTAACTCATGAGGCTCTGCAGATTTTTCTTTGTTCATGCCTTTCACTTCTCATTCCTCCCCTGCCCACAGGAATTCAGCATTACAGAATTGAGTAATCAGATGCTCTGTTTTGAGGATAGGCTATAGGGTACACACGCTTTTTCATGAAGGCAAAGTTTACAGAGGAAACTAACCCCAGTGTACTCCGGTCATTTTAAAGACCATTGGCTTCAAATGTATAAGAGAGAAATTTAAATACTCCGAGACCATATGTTACAAAGTGTACATATCCTAAGAAACCATTCACTGTAAAGCATACATAAAGATGAATTACTACTTATACCTTTCAGAAAACAAGGCTGTTGTAGTGAACACTGCGGCTGACTCTCCCTGTAACAGACCACAGCTCCAGGCATAGAGGGGGCAAGCCAGGGAGAGCATGGCATTACCCAGAGAGAGCTATTGGTTCAGGGTCAGGCATATGACCCAAATTAGCCCAAAACAGCTATGGGAAGGGTGTTCGGTGGTTGAGGTACAGGTGTGTACTCTCTTTTACTGGATAGGAAATGAGGAAGCTGGGGATGCTGGTTGCTATTGGCAGCTATCCTAGGGCCATGAGGGAACAAGCCCTAGGATGAAGCCAGTGCTGAGGACTAAAAGCCACTCAGAGCAACAGAGGCAAAAGGAACCTGGGTCTTTTGTGACATATTTGAGCCAGTGGATCAATCAACCCTGAAGTCTAATCTTCCTCTTTATTGTTTAGGCAAGTTTGAGTTTTCTGTAATTTCTAGCTGAAAGCAACTTAATGGATGCAGCTATACCATACGTTTATTTAAAACCATGTTAAAGAAAAACAGTAGTAGAGTCTACCTACTCCTTGTACTTGGGAGGCATCAGTTGCAAGCCTTGTAGAAAGTGCACCAGTACTGTTTTTATAATCGTCAAACCAGCTGATGTCCTACGGTACAAAATACACCTTTAAATTAGTTCAAAATTCAAACAAGCAAAGAAAATCATGAAATTTCTCAAACCTTCAATGCTGAGGAAAAATCCACATTTAACTTGGGTACAGGCATTAGGGGAGCCCTCCCATGCAGCATAGAGCCCTGGTCCCTGCTCTGAGCACACACCCTTGGAGTCTATTAGGATCCAAGCCCCGAGGCTGCTCCATTGTGATAGGGACAGTACCACTGATGGGGTCTGGGTAGGGCTTACCCAGACTGCAGCTGAGCTCCCTGCCAGTTTCACCTGAGGCTGTGGGTACATGTGGGCATTCTGTCACCCAATTGCCACAGCTAGGACTAGAAACATTTCCTCCCTGATATGAGGTGTCTCTTATAGAGGGTGGTGGTGCTGTGCTGGATGTGGCTCTTTCTTATAAATTCTAGGCATAAGAAAATCAGCCTTGGTTTTTCAGCAGGTTTTTGTTTTGTTTTAAACAAAATTAAGAGTGTATCTTAGATATGATTTTATTATAAGCTACTCACCTGCAGTCTTTTAGTTTCATATAAAATAATTTTCTCTACATAGCAACGGTTTAAAAGATACTAGTAAAACTTTTGTAAACTCCGATTTGCTAAACTATGATATCTGCTATGTGCCATTTTACAAATAGGAATGTAATCAATTCCTGTCAATTGGATGAATAATGTTCTGGCTCTCTCTTAAGCCTTTTCTATAAAAATAGAGAATTTGTATTTGTACATTTTCCCACATCCTGCACTAGAGGGCAGATAATGCGTTTTATAGTCCCAGCTACCAGCATACTGTCTGGGACAGAGTAGGTAACAATTATGTGAATTAACAAGTGAATTAATGTGAAAACAGAGCTTAACAAAGACAGAAACAAAACTCAGTTACCACCATTTGGGAAAACCTATAGTTAGTATGGTTGCTTGTGGTACATGAATACTACCAACCACCTTTTCCTATGTTTAAAGGTCTTCTGGAGTCTCAAATTACTCACCAGGGCCTGCATAGAATCCAGAGAAGAGATACAGGTCCTTGAAATGGTAGTACCCACGTGGATATAGTCACAAAATAAGCCAAAATGCTACCTAAATTAAGTCTATTCCCATGAGAACTCTGAGAGGTCTTTGGATATTGAAGGACCAGGACAAGTTGGAGGGCCCCGACCAGTCCTTGCATGAACACTCTGGGGTGGGGGCGTGGGAAACAACAGGAACTACAGCACACGAACAAAAACGGAGAGGCACACACCTACCTGTCTTAGCATTGCTTTAAAAGCCATTGACCGAAGCCTTGTGGTGAGGATCTCGCCAGCTTTCCCAAACGTGAAGCCCTAGTTGAAAAAAAAACTCTTGTCCTTTTTGATCACCACTAGTATTCTGACACAGTGAGTATATTCACACTGACGTTGCATTACTTATGTATTAATCAACTATTCAAATAACAAAAGTCTATGACCAAATACTAATTAAAAGACCCCATTTAAAATTCATATACTGCAAAATCATTAGTATATAATCAAACCGTAAGACCAAAACCCTTAAAAGTGTCCAGTTCTGGCTTCTGAACCATTCTAAATAGGTTTCCTTTTCAAAACTTTCAGTGACAACATCTCAGTGAGAACAATCCTGTATTTAATTACAACTTTCAGTGTGTTCCTGATATTTTAAACAAAACAGTCAAAATAGAAGTTAATATTCTATGCAGGAATATATTTTGGTTCATGTAATGTGGCAGGAGAGAGGAAGTCTGTAGTAAGAAGCTTCAAATGAGTTGGCTGGTTCTCTGCCACAGCTTCACCTGCTCTCAGATTGGAGAACAATTAGGCCACTCTTCCTCCCCAATTTCCCACTTTCTAATTTTATCACGTTCATACTGGAGAGTAGCCCAGATGTCCACAGCTGGGTTTTCTTTCAGGGCACCTGGGATGGATGGGAGGACACACCAGAAGTGTTTACTAAGCCAGGAAGATGCGTGATCAGTGCCCAGGGTGAGTGAGCCCCTGGTGTCCAGGACTAGATTGGCCCAGTCTTCTACTTCCTTCGCCGGCAGATTGCTCAAGGCCAGTGTGGGTACCACAGTTCTCTCCATCAGCCCCCTGTTCATGCAGTCTCCAAAATATATTTATGTAACTAGCTCCATTTCCAAACACACTGGGACTTGGGGTTGGATGGGATCATTGAGTTGCTACTAGCAAGGCAATGATTTCTAAATAAAAAAGCTTGGCTTACTTTTACCATTGGTTCAGTAATGGTAACAGAGAAGCATGCTGGGCCTGACTATGAAAAATTTTGCTGACTTAATGAATTGCATTGGAAATGCCTGTGCAGTGCTCACTGAGATAGACAAAAGATATTCGGTAAAAATCTAGGTAGAAAAGTACAATCAGAGCAAGGTTTGCTAGTTCATTTTGGCCAGTTCAGTGGCCATCAGCACATGAAAACCTCCACCAGGAGAGGCCATGAATGTGACCAACGCCTAAGAGCCAGGCTCCTGTGCCACCTGCCAGCCTCATAGAGGACGTGTCAGGCTGCTGAAGGGCAGGCAGAGAGAGCCCAGAGCAGACTTTTCAGCCACCTGCCAGGCCACCAATAAATCACGCTCAAGGCAGATAAATAAATTAAATAAATAAATAAGTGCAAAATAATGTATGTTCTTTCGAAGAGTTTTTCAATTAAGGGGGAAAAAATCAGAGAAGTTACTCGATATTGTGTTAAGAGTTAACAACAAAAAAGAGCATGCTACTGCACTGATATTTTTCCAGTTTACAACTAGTTGCGTTTAACTGGTTCTTACATTCTCCCATGAACTCCAATCTATTTCCTTGGTAATAAATGTTTGCTGAGGGCAAACCTATAACGTGATATAATTTAGCTCACAGAGAAGTTACAATTCCTTTTGCTCTGGATTCTGCCCTCTCAAAATGCCCTGTGCCAATTGTTTCCGCAAGTCATTTCAGTCTAAGATTTAAAAACTCCACTAGGTCTTGATTAATCGATAATTAATTAATCTATATTAAAAATAGCTAAATCTAATTAATAGATAATTAATTTATATTCTCTAATTGAATGTAGACTTGAGAAGACCAAATCATAGGTACCTACCTGAAGGAAGAAAGTAAAAAATGAAGTAATTCCTAGACCTAAAAACAGCAATGAGATCATGTTGCACTTCTGCTGCTTCACTTCATCATCCCTCAGTCCAAAAATCTACAAAAGAACATTTCAAATACTCAGATTATAGGGTCCTTGTTTATTCCTCCCATAAACGGTGGCTTGAGCATCATGTTTTAAAAACTAGGCTTTGAAATATGTGGTTTATTTTATTGTGATAAAATATACATAACATAAAATTATCATTTTAACCATTTTTAATTATACAAGTCAGCGGCATTAAGTACATTCACAGTGTTGTGCAACCTTCACCACAATCTGTCTCCAGAACTTTTCACCATCTCAAATGGGAACTCGTTGAACAGCAACTCACCATCACCCCTCTCCAGCCCCATCGGAACCACTATCCTATTTCTGTTTCTGTGACTTTGAGGAATACGTGTATTTAACATGGGTTGAAACCGTGCACATGGATTGTCTGTGGCTGTACATTTTGGTGTTTGTTCCTCTTTCTCTGCACTCACTGTTCCCTCAACTTGAACTCCTCCCTGCCCTGGGCCCAGGCCTCCACCCTTCATTCCGCAGGGCCTCTGCCCAGGGAGGCGTCTCCTGACCAATCTACATGAAACAGCAGCCCCATCTCCAGTCCCTCCATTGCCAGATCCTGCTTTTAAAACACTCATTATTCCTTGACACATTATATATTTTCTTTTGTTCTCTGTGTTGTATGTCCATCCCAATAGAAAGTAAACTGAGAACAGGAATTGGTTATTTTATTTCCTGCTATGTCTCCAGGGTTTGGAGCAGTGTTTTGCACATAGTAGATACCCCAAAATATAGATATAGTCCACATAGCTCTTGAATTGCAAGAGAGCCATGAATTGCTTTATTTTTTAAATTTAAAAACATTTGAAGGATCTTTTCTAATTTATTTATTTTTGGGCTTGAGGTCTTAATTGTAGACCAATATCCAATGTCACAAGCATAACAAATTCTTAACATGATGGAAAAGAATTCATCTTTAACAAAAAAGTCTCTCCAAATAATGTTAAAGGTTGACTAAGGTTATACAATACAAATGCTGGGTTTTATGGAACCTTAGATATTTCTGACAACGTCCTATAAATATCCCCCAAAGAAATTAACAGTTGGATAATATGAGTTTTCTTTCTCAGTCTCGGACCCTCCCCGTTCCAAGCCTCGGAAAGATTGCTAAAATAATGATGAGGTGTCTATCGCTTTTTGAATATTTACTATGAGGCAGACATTCTTAAATGCTTTCCGTACGGTTATCTATATAATCTCTTTTGATCCTCAGTCATCCTATGCAGTGAGTTTATTTTATAGATGAAGAAATTGAGGTACAGTTTGACCAAGTCTGCATAGCTAT
Organism: Pteropus vampyrus; assembly: GCF_000151845.1. NCBI lineage: Eukaryota > Metazoa > Chordata > Mammalia > Chiroptera > Pteropodidae > Pteropus > Pteropus vampyrus. The sequence goes on along the minus strand of NW_011888785.1, from coordinate 19,682,042 downwards.
TAAGTGATGAGGCTGCTCTGTGCCCAGACCCTGGCCTCTTAAACGTGTGACTTGAACTCTTCCCTCCTCCACCCCATCCCAGCCTTCCTGTGAGACGTGCATCTTCTCTCCACAAATGGGATGGAGATCACTGCCTGATACCAGTTTCACCCAAATGAACAGCTCATTAGAATGACTACACTGATTTTACAGTTTATAATTTCATTAATACCATAACTTTGAATGGTTCAAAGGCTATTTATTCTTTCACCTCACAGTTTTCCTCAAAAGAAAATTTAAAACATTGGCTTAGTTTAATTTGAGGCTACTTTACTCCCAAATGGACCCAGTAGTGAAGCTGTCATGAGGACTGATTTAAAAATGAAGTGAATTAATGCAAGCTGTTAAGTGATGTTTTCAAACTTACCTCTATCATCTCTGAGAATATGACTGAAAATGCTGGCTGAAGCGCCCCGTTGGCAATGGCACATACTGTTCCCACCACAAAGTAGGGCCACTCTGTTTTATTCAGTTTCAAGACCTTCAGAAAAGATACTGGTGGCACATTTTCATCCTAGAATATATCAGGATAGACTGGTGATAACACAACAACAGCTCCAGAGTTTGTCGACATAGAAAAGGAGCCCATCTCAATGGCATCCCCCTAAAGAAACTTGCAAACTAGGTGCAGAGAATGACCGGGCTACAGCAAACTTCATGCTAGAGAGTAGGACAGTATATTATAAAATGTCAACAATGTTCACTGATTACACAGCATATGAGCACAGAGTATGAATTGTTCACCCAAGAAGCACTCTTTATGGTGTGATCAGTCTAGTTCTATTCCAGCCTCAGCAGAGTGAGGAGAAGCAAGATCTGGTTACAAAATCTACTAGAATTCAAGTCCCAACTCAATACAGGCATGATGTTGGGGTCAAAAGAGGCGATACCCATGAATAGACAGGTAAGTGTCCTTACAATGTAGAACACCATTATGAATCTGAGGACATGGACCTAGTCTCTTCACCCCCAGAACCCTGCTCAGTGCTGCCTTTTCTGTGACATGTTCAACTCACAAAACCAAATTAATTATGCCGCTTTTCTCTTACCACTGTTCCTTGTACAGACTTATCTTGTAGCTTAGCTCGTTTTTTTTCTTTTGTTTATTTACATGTCTCCTTTTCTAATGTGTGAGCTTTTTAAAGGTGAGGGCAACGTCTTTATATCCCTAGAAACCAGTCCAATGCCTAGCACATCTCAGATTCTCAGGAAATGTTGAACTCAATGTCTGGTCAGACATGAAAGAAATAGGTTACATAAAGGAGAATATCCTGACTATAGAGGTAGTTTAACATTAAACTGGATACAAAAGCTGCCTAAGAAATCTCATAGCCATATGGTCATTTAAATAGGTCGTTTTTGTGTCTCTGTGAAAAAGAACATAGTAGTAGGTTGTACTTAGCCCTCTTTTTTCAAATCACCAATTTTCTCAGTATTTTGATGTGCTTTTCTCTTCCCAGTTAACAATGTCTTTAAGTCCTGGTCTCCAGCCTGATAAATGAGCCTTTTCCTCAGGCTGCTGTTCACCACACACGAACAGGTTTCCCCAGGTCCCTCTAATCAGACTTAATTTCTCCCTCCCCTTAGCACATTGTTTATCCCACTGTGACGGTACTTAAGACAGCCTTAATTGATTGTGGCATTTTCTGTCTCTGCCTCTTCTCTCTGCTTTTAGCCAAGAGAAGTGCTCATCTGAAATACCAGACTAATGATTTCGCAGCATAACTCTCAAGATAAATGAGGAATTGAAAAGTGGATACTTTCATAGCCAAAAAAGGAGGAAAGTGTTTATCTTCTTGTGATAATTCAGCTCCACAATAGTACAATTGTTGTTCTTCTTTCTATAAATATATCAAGATTAAAACCTCTAAGACAACCCTTATAATATTTGCAGTAAATAATATTATAGTCAGAGCAAACCAGATTAGATGAATTCTCAGTAGGATTAGTTTCTTCAGGCTAACACAAAAGTAAAAATAAACTCAGCCTTTATTAATAAATAACATCAAAACATATTTTCAAACCATTTCTTGAAATAAGAAAATATCTTTTCTAGGAATTGATTCCTCTCTATTATAAAAGTTTCTATTAATTTGAATTACTATCTCAAGTCTTCAGGTGAGAAATGTTAAAGAATGCACAATTTTGTTATTTCTGGCCATTCTCCTCTCCCTTTTTTTTAGTAAGAGAAATCCAATCTAATTCAGAGGAGCAATACATATAGCAAAAGGTTTGATTTTCTACCCTCCCCTGTAGCTAGGTATGGCCATGTAATTGAGTTATTGCCAATCACATGTATATAAATGTATGGTGTGGGGCTTTAAGAAACTCTCTTTGTTTCTTTTGTTTGTTTACATGTCTCCTTTTCTAATGTGTGAGCTTTTTTGGGGGGTGGGGGCTTTGCATATATTTATATTTTTAATGGTGTCAGGCAAAAAAAAAAAAAGGTGAAGACTACATCTTCATATCTTTAGAAACTAGTCCAATGCCCGGCACATATCAGATTCTCAGCATGTGTTGAACTCAATGTCTGATCAGGCATAGAAGATTTAGGTCACATAACGGAGACCTTGGAATATGAATGTGATGACTGGAGCTTCAGGAGCCATTTTATATCACTGAAGATGGAAGCCACATGCCAGATAGTGAGGACAAAGATGAAAGGAGCCCACATCCTTGGTAACAGCAGAGCTACCATTCTAGTCCTGGGTTTCTCACCCCTAAGATTTTTTCATGTGAAAGAGAAATAAAAACTTTTAATTTCTTAAATTGGTGTTATTCTGGGTTTCCTAGCATAGGCAATCAAATGTAATTCTACCTGATAGAGTATGCCAATACGAGGGCATCTTACTTTAGACTAGCCTTACAGTCATACCTCATTTCATTGCACTTTGCTTTATTGTGCTTCATAGATGTTGTATTGTTCACAAATTGAAGGCAGGACCTCTACCCTAAAAGGATTACAACTCACTTTATTGCAGTGGTATGGAATCAAATCTACAATATCTCAGAGGTATGTCTGTGTTTATCTCTAGATCTCAAAGATGAATGGAATATCTAATTTTAATTTTAAACATCTAACACAAAGACTAAGTTTTTGGATTTTTTTTTATTGGAAATCCATTTTAATTGGAATTGATTTCAATTCATTGTCAAATACATTTAAAATTTGAAATTTCCTTTTTTCAAGAAGAGTATGGCTCACAATAGGAATCACCTATGCCTGCAACATATTTGTAAGGCTAAAAATTTCAGCAGTAAAACTACACAATAAAAGATTTAATCTATGTGAAAACAACTTACAAGTTCGTTGGTTTCCACATCATGGCCATTCTGATACCTTCGTGAATTCCTAAGGCTTTTATGAGTAGAATTCCTAAATAGGTGAGATTTCCAGCCATTTGGGGCCATACCCATGGCAGCCTTTTCATCATTTAGTCCAACTTCAAATTCTTCCGACTGGATCTGGTTTCCTGATGTCTGAAAGAAGAAAATGTTAAAGTGTGTGTGTGTGTGTGTGTGTGTGTGTGTGTGTGTGTGTGTGTTTCCAAATCTGTCTAACTTCCAAGCTTAGAACCATAAAGTTATTTCCAATATTACTTGTGTCAAGACTTTTAGATTCCATAACACCATCTTAATCAAGATTAGCTGAAAAACTGTAAAGAAGTGTATCAACACATGGAAGTTTAAAAAAGTTAAAAACGATAGAAAAGTTAAATTCAATTTGAATAATATAAAAATTAGAGTATAAAAGTGTTTTCTAAAACTAAAAGGCAAATTTTCATCATCCAGCAGGTATGTAGGAATTTCCTCAATATGTAAGAATCCAGAGAACAAGGCATGACCACCAGGAAAGGGAGAAAGAATAAGGAGAAATATTATCAAAGGCTCACTTTTGAAGCTACAAATAAGAAAAATCTAGTCACTCCCAATAGGAGGCAATTAAACTGATTTCCTTGATTGGCTGAGTGCAATCATCATCTCTCTTCCTCATAGTCCTTCTCAGAACCACACTTCGACCTGTAGGCTCAGTCTCAATGCCGGCTTTGGAATCAATTCTCTTCTTAAAGGAGAGGAAAGGGGGAATTTAAGGACCCCTAGCTAGTTTAATGCCAGGCGAGAACATCAAGCCAACCTTGGTAGAGTCTAATTTTGAGTCTGGTTCCCTGTTTGCTCTTCCATGTCCAAGTACACATCTTAATGGGTTGTCCAGGACCTCAGTCCTTGTAGTACTGTCTTGTTCTTGCTCCTCCCCTTCAGATCATGTCATCCAACTCAATCAGCAGCCTATCTTGATCTCTGCATATTATCTGATCCTAGCTTTCCATTTGCACTTTCAACACCTAACAGAATGTTGCCTGTGTACCTTGAACCACACTACAAGGATATGTTCTGTTTGGTGGACTTCTTTACTTGCTTATGACTGAAACTGTTTTATATCATATCCCAACCAAACCCAACCTAGACTAAAGACTTAGTCTTGTAACTGATCCCTGCAACCTCACTTCCATCCAATACCACACTGCTACCAGTGATCATTTCTGTTTAGAAACAAAAACAAGACAAGGTTGTATTAATACTAGTTTGGTCTCTGTAGTTTGAAAAAAAGGAAGCAGCATTAGCTTGAGCATTTGTAAACAAACGAGATCGCTACAGCCCTTTCCTTCATCTCCACCAACAAGTACAAGTTAAGGAAAACCCCAAACGAGAAGTGGGAAAGGTGTGGGCATCAAAGTGGAGAGGTTCAAAGGGCCTAAGAATCATAGAATACCAGAGCTGGTAGAAACATCAGTGATCAGTGCAGTCTCTGCTCATTTAACAAGTGAGGACAACAAAACCCAATGATTTGCCCAAAGCCATTGCTTAATTGGTGGCAGGCCTTTTCTATCACATCAGGCTACTTGTTCAGTCTCTAATTGTACAATTTTTCCTTGGGAAGAAAGCTTAGGGAATATGATATAGAAAGGTCAGAGCTGTCCTTTTACCCTTTGGCAGTCCCCCAGCCTAAGTCCCGAGGGGAGTGGAAGGTCATTTTTTTCAGGGGCACAGAAATAGGCCAGCTAGGGGCGAAAGTGGTTACTTCATTTGAAGACCCAACATATCATCACAGGCAAAACCACAGATATATATATATAGTGTAACTAGTGAAATGATAGAGACCATGTGATAGCTAGGCCATATAAAAGCAATTAGCAAAGACATTGTGATTAATCTCTTCCTGCTGGAGAACATTCTCTGGAAAGTTGAAGCAAGAATTATAAAACTTTCTACCATTTCATTTGATATTTTCACTTTGGAGACTCTGCAAATTTCAATAATAATCATTTCTCATGCATCTATTTTTGTTCAGGTGCTTTTTAAAAATGAAACAGTCTTTTAAGACATAACTCTCATACCATAAAATTCACCCTTTTAAAGTATGTGTGTTTTTTTTGTTGTTGCTTTTTTAGTATATTCAGTGCTTATTTTTTAATCTTATAACACGGTAGGTTATAAGAAATTGTGGAAATTGAGGCTCAGAGGAGTTATTTGTCAGAAAATGAAGCAAATTTTTGTCAACTTTTTTTTTTTTTACCTATGTGTGCTCCAAAATCACACATATTTACAGTAGAGAAATACTGATAACAAACTAAGTATTCAACTTTAGAGAAATGATTAAGCAATTTATTACACATTAATTTAATGGACTGCTAAGAACTCATTAAAATGATCATTTTAAATGATGTATATCTAAAAGGTTAAGGAAAAAGAACAACAAAAAAGTATGTGTATACTAGTTACAGTTATATATCAAAGCAAATATATATATTTTTATAAATATAAGAATCATGTTTATAAGATAAAATGTATTCGGTGTATTTGTTTTGAAAAGTTGCTCAAGCAAATAAGCACAATAAAATGTCTTTTTCAGTAAGACAAATCAATTATTACCAATATCACCTTTTTTAGGAATTAGAGTGAATAACTGTTCTTTTTTTTTTTTTTTTTTTAAGAAAAACAAACTATGGGCATATCTTGCATATCTTGTTTTATCACATTTCACTTTATTGTGCTTCACAGATAGTACATTTTTACAAATTGAAGGAAAGACCCTCCACCAGCAAAAAGATTATGACTTGTTTCACTGGGATACTTGCTTTATTGTGGTCTGGAATCGAACCCACAATATCTCTGAGGTGTGCTTGTATTCATTTCCTATAGCCATGAATCTTGCTATTGGTTTTATTAGGATCATCATGGGAAGCATTTTAAAATCACACAGAATGTCCCCCAACCACTAGAGATCCTGGCATTGCCCTCTTCCCCCTACCACTGCCCCAATCCACCCTAATCCTACGGTGGAAAGGACTTGTTTGAACACATTCCCCGGACAATTAAGAATCTCTGTCCTAAGCAATAAGTTCAAAATGTTTTTGACATTTTCCTTTATTTTCCTCCCCCGTCACCTTCCTCTCAGGATTCTTACACTGATTCTGAATTAAAGTCCCAAATGTATACTTTTAGGCATCTTCCTGAATATTTCTTATTCCTCAGTATGACATTAGCTGCATAATATTTTAATTATGTAAAGAATACTACATTGAGGATCAAACAGCAGAAACCATTCCTGGGAAGCAGATACCTACCTGCATGTTGACAAGCTTGAAGTACAGCCCTTCCTTCTTCATCAGTTCACTGTGGCTTCCTTGTTCCACAATGACACCATCCTCATACCCGGCGATGACATCTGCATTTCTGATTGTAGACAATCGGTGTGCGATCACAATGGTGGTCCTGCCTTCTCTAGCCTAAAGGGGAAAAGGACAAATGTGGAGCAGTGGGTTTACAGTGTCAACGCACTGCCGATTAACATGCACACACAATCATGCACTTTTGTGGTTGATGAGACAGTAGCCAACTCTCCCCATGCGATTAGAGCACAAAAGCATCATTCAACTATGGAAGGTTAAAGCGAGACGAGCTCTGGACCAGACAAGAGGCCAATCCCTTCAATATGAGAATTAATAACTCTGGAAGCTTAAGTAGTGTCAGTCTTTACTCAAGAAACACAAGAAAAGATTTGACCCTTTTCAAGTGTTTTCATACTAGTTCTGAGTTATATGGCATACTAGTGACTTTAGCAGAACCATGTTAGAGGAGTTGTTGATACATACAGCACTTCTGTAGGTTTCTTTTGAAGTGCCTGATTATACCTGTAATTCTAATAGATAATATGAAAGCAATTTAGGTAAAAATGTACCTTGGGATCTGGAATGGTTCGAAATGTGCTTCAAAGACCATCTGAATAACAATCTCTGGAGTGGGGCCAGTAACTCCGATTTTTAATAAGTGCCCCAGGTGATTTTTCTATGCATGCTAAAATCTACAAATCACCCCTCTACATAGTTCAGTGAACTCACATGTTGGCTTGGTAGGTTCCTGAACTGGCATTTAAACACCGGAAAATGCTCATCAAATTATTCATGTTATGTCATTAATTATGGTTACTGTTCTTGATAGTTATTAGTCCTATTAGGCCAATAGCTTCTTAAGACTATTTCTACTTTGAGGCAATAAAACCTCATTGTTAAGATAGTTATTAGAGTAAAACCTAATTCACCTAAGTAGTTAAACATATAAATTAAAAACAAGAGGCTAGATTCAAAATCAGCAAAAAGTGGGAACAATTCAAATGTTCATCAGTTGATCAAAGGATGAACAAAATGTGTAAATTTACAATGGAATATTATTGCACCATAAAAATGAATTCTGATGCATGTTTCAGCATGGATAACCTTAATAATATCATCCTAAGTGAAAAAAGCCAATCACAAAAGACTACATATTGTATGATTCGATTTATATGAAATGTCCAGAATAGGCCACAGCCATCATCAACTGCCAGGCACTTGAGTGAGGCCATCTTAAATGTTCCAGCCCAGCTAACCCTGAGCTGAAAGTAGCTCTCTGAGGGGGACCAGGTGAAACCAACAGAGGAACCACAGCAGCCAACGCACTTAGTTCTGGCTTAAAGAAGCTGATATGGAAATTGGTAATTAGATTGGGATGCCTCTGTAACAAAAACCTAAAACATGTAACATTGGCTTTAGGATTGAGATCTGAGTCAGTGGCTGAAGGGAGGTGTTGATATTGTTAGTGGAAACTGGAAGAAAAGTAAGGAAATTGCTATTCGGAGGCTAGAAAGAGGGTGACCTTGGAATAACTGGAAAAATTACGTAACCTTGGAATAACTGGAAAAATGTTTTCCTGCAGTAACTTGGTAGAAAGATATTTTATCTAATGAACTTGTACATTTAGTTAAGGAGATTCCAGATAGCTCTAAATAGAATGTTGGAAATGCCAATTGGATTCCAATGGCTATATATGATAAGGTATGGTATGAGAAGATCTAAAGAAGAAGCTATTTGTTTTTCAAGGTAAATTTAGAGGCAACACAGAAGATCAGTACTTGCTGGGTTGGAAAATGAAGTCTTAGTCATCCAGTGAAACGAGGCCAAAGATCAAATCAGGATATGAGTATAAGATTTTTTTTGGTTAAAATCTCTGTAAGATTTAAGCAGATTCTAGTACACGCACTCAGCTACATAAAAAGGCTTCTAAGATTCTTAAGTAAGGGTTTTCTCATGGCAGTTTCACATGCAGCCCAAAGTAGAGGTTTGTCTTAAAAAAAAATAATGGGTGTAGCTTTGGAGACTTGAATAAACCACAGTCAGATTCCAAGCAAACAAAGTCTTTAAGAGAGCCCATCAGCTTTGACTAAAAGAGATTGAGAAGAAAAAGAAAAAAATTTTAAAAAAGAGAGATTGAAAAATTCAAAATGTAAAGTGGCCTCTGGGTCCCAAATTCCTATGGGCACAAAGCATGCTGAGAAAGCTAGTTAGCTGCAGACGCAAGCCATTTCTTTTGTAAAAGGAAAGACCTCTCAGAAGGCGGATCCAGGAGCCCAGAGGATAGAGCCCAAAACCAAGGAGAACAATAGACTTAGAGAACCCACTATTAGGGGGCAAAATTGGGCCTCGATCAGGGAACATTACCTTTTCCCGGAGCAGTGGGTAATTGGCAACATGTATCTGACTGCATTTTAGAATTGCTATGAACCAGTAACTGCTGTGTGCTTCCCATTCTTCTCTTTTTTGAACAAGAGTGTCTATTACTATTATCCTGTCCCTGAATCACCATTATGTGTTGGGTGTATGTGTGGAAGATAACTTGTCTCTTTAGTTCATAGTCTCTGGATCAAAATGAGCTTAATGTGAAGAATCTCATCCATATCTGGACCACATACAGATCTTCAAAAATGGGACTTTGATTTTGATGTCATAATTGTGAGCCTGAGGTCAAAATATATGAAGCTTTTGAGGGTCATGGGAAGAGGTGAATTTATTTTGCATGTGGGAGAAATGTAAACAATTGTGGCAGAGGGTGTGCTGTGGAAGATTAAATATGGTCACAGATACTTTACAGCTCACTCATCAAGAGGTGGAATCTATTTCCTCTCTCCTTCTATCTGGGCTAGCCTTGTGACTTGCTGTGACCAACAGAATGTGGTGAAAGTGACATGGTATAAATTCTGGAGTCTAAGCCTCTAGATATCTTACAGCTCCTGCCTCTGGGTACACTGGCCTGAGACTTCCACATAAAGAAACCGGGTTAGCTTATTACATAAGTATGATCATGAGAAGCCACATGAGATGCCCAGCCAACAACCAATATGTGAATGAGACCATCTTGGACCATTCTAGCTAAATCAACCCTCCAGGTAAATGTAGCCATATGCTCAGGTGAAAATAGTAGCAGATCCACCCAGCCAAGCTACAGAATTATTGTTTTACATCTGAATTTGGGAAAGTTTGTTATGCAGCAACAGGTAACTGATTCGGCAGTCAATTAAGTCAATAATAATCATAGTAAAGGTAATCAACATAATAATAGTAATAGCTAACAATATCAAGTGTTTCCCATGTGCAAGGCATGTACTAATAATTTTACATGCAATATCTCATTTAATCTTTTCAATATCCTATAACGTTATATTTCCCTCTCTCCCCAATTACTTCTGCAGTACCTCAGGCTTAGAGGGGCTAGTTAATATGCCCAAGGTCACACCGCTAGAAAGAGACAGAGCCAGGACTCCAACCTCAGCTGGTCTAGCACCAAAGCCTATGCTTTTAACCATGACCTCAAGCTTCTAATGGCTTTTCTTGGGGATTCTAAAAAATTATGAGAGATTTATCAGCTATTTTAAAAGCCATTATGTGTTGGGTGTATGCGTGGAAGATTATCAACTGATTGCTGGGCCATAATTCTACAGAACACAAATTGCTAAAACTGAGTGGTGTAACTTGTGCAAATAAGAATTAAAACTTCCAAGGCCACATGCAGGATCCATATCATGAAAAACAATATCTCTAATAATCCTGTTCTTTTAGCACAGTAAGGGCTAATATATCGAATATTTGTATCCTAGAAAGTATTGGGCCCTGGGCCCTAGGATTGAATGGGACTTTTTGCCCCCATAACTAGCTCTCTTATCCTACTGACTTTATACTAAAAAGTCTATGTTGACACATGAATACCCATTTATAAGTTTTTAGTTAAAACTAATTGTTTAATTTATAAAATTTTTATGATTTATTGCTTTAAGTCACTTCTAATTAACCAACCAAATACCTGTCTCCTATATTTTATACATGTGGTTACTTAATATTGAGACTTTAAATACGCAAAAGCAATATAATTCAGTACAAGAATTTTTGAGAAATAATTATTATCTCATTAATCATCATAAAATGATTTAAGATAAGCCAAAATAGCAATCTGATAAACCAGGAAGCATTCATTAACTATAGTTTACAGCACACAAGCAGTTGTAATTATTTAAGATTCAGGTATAAATTTTCCTGAGAAAATAAGATTTATACAGCTTGTCCCTAAAATTGCAACAGGTAGTTTGGATAGAACCTGTTAAGGAATTTGCACATTTTATTACTAAACTTTCTCAAATCAAATATATTTTATATTTATGTATTTGAAATCCATTTATATGGTGTCATTTGACTCTAGTTTTTATACTGTGTTATTACAGATGACATCATCACTAACTGCAGAAGTGTCCCAAGATTAAAGGACTTCTTGTGAAGCTTCAGCTTGAAGAGATAGTGAGAGATTTAGAAACACTTGACCCAGGTACATGAGGTCAGCATCCTTAAAAGGTGTTGCTTATGTATATGTTTAGACAAACACACAAGTTTAAACTTTATTTCCAGAAAGGCATCCATTCACCTTTGTGAATAGATAAAAATGATGTTACTGCCTACAAAATAAGGCAAGTATTTTAACTGTTTTTCAGTTGGACCAGTATTTAAGTAACTAGGTTTTATAAAAAATATTTTTACACAACTATTTTGGATCAAAGCAATAGCCTATGTGCAAGAAAAAATCAAAGATAGGTGGCTCATTGCACAGGCCTGGATTTGAGCTCTCTTCACCTTAGTCAAAGCAAGCCAGTTAATGGGTCATCCACCTCTCTGCAATATGACCAGAAAGGAGAAATCAATAAAGTCTAATGAGAGAGTTTTATTTGCTCTTATGTTTATGCTTTTCAATGTAGACTCGCAGAACACTGGCAAGAATTTTCAAAAAGTTTCAATCCGCTGGTCCTTCAGGTGTTTAGCATCTACTGACCTTATCCAGAGCTGCCTGTACTTCAGCTTCACTTTCAGTGTCCAAGGCTGAAGTGGCCTCGTCTAGCAGGAGGATCTTGGGGTTGCGAACCAGGGCCCTAGCAATGGCGATTCTCTGTTTCTGTCCGCCACTCAGCTGAGCCCCTCTTTCTCCAACCAGGGTGTCAAATTTCTACAGCAGAAAACATGGAGGAGCTCTTGAAATATTTTAAATAGAAAAGAATATGGAGTCTAGAAATCCAGTAAGACAACATGGAGCTTCATTTTTACTGCCACAATGAGTCAGAAATTATAATAAAATAAATGAATACTGAATTCTAATAAACTACTAACACATACTCTGCATAAAATTTTATATGATTTATGTACCAGGCTATACTCTTTAAATCTCCGACTGAATAATTAATTCAAGGGACTTACGTAGCAAAGTTGCGCCATCTTGCATCTCCAACATTATTAGCTTAACCTTTGCAGAAAGAACTTGATCGCATGAGGCAAAATTCTAATTTTGAGGGTAACTACATTCACAAAGTGTGTACCTGTGGTAATTTCATGATAAACTCATAGGCATTGGCTTCTTTGACAGCTTTCTTTATCTCATCCATGGTTACATTTCCACGGCCATAACGAATATTTTCAGCAATTGTGGTAGAAAATAGCACCGGCTCCTGACTCACCACTCCAATTATTTCTCTCAGATACCTTACATTAAAGGTCCTAATATCCTGCCCATCAATGTTAATCTGAAAAAAAAATTGTTTTCATTAAATATTTTAAACCATTTGATGTCTAAAGCATCAAGACCCTTTCATTTGTTTTGAAAAAGTCTTAGCTAATATTTAACTTATTTCAGTGGTTAGAAATGAGAATTAGAAATAAATGGCAATGTACAAGAATAAAAACAAAAAAGTATATGCTCTCTTTTGATATTTATCGCCATACATATACGGTTTTTTCATGGATGGATCATTCTCCATAAACGATATTGAGTTATATATTTTTAGCATACTATTATTTTTGCTTACCATTATTAAGGTTGAATAAAAATGTCCATTTACCTACCTAGTCTACTTATCGCTTCGATGGCATTATGATGTTTTACTATATGTACTACATCACAATTTACTTTAGCATTTCCCACCTGCTGGACATTTGGCTTCCTTTAAGCAACACTGAAGGACAATCATTGTAGAAGGAGAGAATTACCACGTTGGAGAGTACCATTTCTTTTTCCTTTTCTAATAACAATTGCTTACCTATACAATGACTGGTGTATGTTGGGCATTTATTATTTGCTGAATAAAGGTTGAAAAAGCAACCTTCTAAAAAGATTTTAATAATTTACATTATCAGTAGGAATATATAAATACATCTGCTTCACTATAATTTACCAGCTCTGGGTTTTATCATTTAAAATTTTTTTTTAATTAGGAGGTATGAGGCGGTAGCTTTGTTTTAATTTGTATATGTTTATATGTGAGGCCGAACATTTCTTGAAACTTTTTACAAATCTATATTTATTCTAGAAAGATTTGCATATTCATATGCTATTTCAGATTCTTATTACAATTGACCCTTGAACAACTTGGGGATTAGGGGTACCAAACCCCAACGCAGTCAAAAATCCACCAATAACTTTTGACTCCCTCAAACCTTAACTACTAATAGCCTACTGTTAACCAGAAGTTTTGCCAATAAGATAAACGGTCTATTAACACATATTTTGAATGCTACGTGTATTATATCTTGTATTTGTACAATAAAGTAAGCTACAGAAAAGAAAATATTAGGAAAATCATAAGGAAGAGAAAACACATTTACAGTATTTATTGAAAAAGTCTATATACATAGTTCAAACCTATGTTGTTCAAGGGTAAGCTGTAATTTCTCAAATATTAAATATAATAGTTTTCCCATATATATCATAAATCATTTGTTCCAATTTACTGCTTTCTTTTATTGTAGTTTTACCATTTTTTATTGGATAGAACTTTAAGGAAAAATTGAATGAATCAACCATACCACTGGCATTTCTTCTATTGTTTTAGTAGTAGAAAATTGTTAAATCATGATGTGAACCCTGAATATCTCCAAGTTAAAGAATTTCTAAAGGTTTTTTTTCCTACTGACATGTATATTTTTAAAAAAATATGTATTGCTCCAGTAATAATTTTAAAAATAAGATATTTTTAAATGCGTATCTTCAATGGTTAGTATTTTGCTAAGTTTAATAGAAAAAAATGTTCACACTTTAACCAACTTAGAGTTTACTTTAGTAAATGAGAATGGGCCTATGTTCCTCCTTAGTAATATTAGATTTTTCCAAGAACGGTTATTAATTTTATTAAATAAATAAATAATTCATGTACCCAAAAGACTTTGTATTTATTCCTGTAATCTCTGTTATAGCTCAATGCCTTTTTATGTTTTTTTGTTTTGTTTTGTTTTTCTTTGTAACTTGTGATCTTCTGATTTCATAACAATACATTTTAATGTCAGGTAAACTCAATGTCTCAAAATTGGTACAGGTGAGAAAATTTGTATACTGTGGGCTAGTATTGTATCAATGTTAAATTACTGACTTCGATAATTGTTTTGTAGCTATATAAAAGAATATCATTCTTAGAAAACATATTTTTAAGTATTAGGATTCAAAAAATCATGTCTTTAACTTACTCTCAAAGGTTCAGAAAAAAAATTCGTGTATGTATGTGTGTGTGTGTTCCCTGCACATACACATGAGGAGACAGAGATAAGACGATAAAGCAAGTGGGTCAAAATATAAATAATTAGTAAATCTAGATGAAGGGTATATGTGAGTTCCCTGCTTGCAACCCCTCTGTAAGTCTGAATTTATAACAAAATTTTTAAGCGGCAAAAATATATACCCTCCTAGGCTATTACTTTCCCCATGTCCCCAGAAGTTCCTTAAGAAACTATCCCACTTTCCCCTTCAGCTATTCTAACATTTAAGAAAACTGAACTAATCTTTGATGAATTTAATTACTGTCCTAAGGTTTCTTGTGACCCTGATGACCAGGTTGTCAACAATTTCCACAGGGACTATTTTTGACCAAACAAAATATCTCATTGCAAATAATCCTCTCAGTGGTTTGGATGACTGTTTTCCAGTCATTTAGTGATTATGAAAAGCTTAGTTGGAACACAAAAAAATGTTGTCTAGTTTCTTTGGCTTTTATCATCTTGTATGCTTTTGTTAAATTAGCCCAAGGGTTTGAATGCATTATCCAAAGGCATTGCAATTCCACAGCCCTTTTACCAAAATTGCATTCAGATGCAAATTTGTTACTAAAAAACAATTTCAAAGGGCTAATTGGTACTTCCGCTTTGGAGAACTTGGTTCTTCCCACTTACCATACCCTCAGCAGGGTCATAGAGCCTCTGTATCAGCTGAACTGTTGTACTTTTCCCACAGCCGCTGTTCCCAACCAGGGCTACTGTCTGCCCACTCTGAATCTGCAGGTTGAGGCCCTTCAAGATCTGTGAGAGCAAAGAGAGAAAAATAACAGACTTTACAACAAAACCCTAAAAGGGGAATAATTTAATTCAATTTTAAATTTGAAAAAAGTATCAAATAAGGGAATATAACCCAGAAAGGAAAAAGCACATAAATATCAAAAGATCAGAGACTTCAGATTCTTTAAGATGATAAACAATCAGTCTGAGTTAGGAATCCCTATAAATACTGCTGACAGTACCTTGACATTAGGTCGAGCTGGGTAAGAAAAATGGACATCACTGAACTCCAAATTCCCTTTGATGTTGTCTGGTTTATGTCCTCTCTCTGAAAAACTGTCAATTTTAGGATTCTAAATAAAACAAAATTCAATAACTATTCCATCATAGAACAAATAATTGCAATTTTAAGGAATACGATTCGGCAAATTCCAAAAATAAGACTTGGAATGGCACAATCTCCCTCATATGAGACAGAACCCAAAGTAAACATTGTGTGTGTGTATGTGTGTGTTTAAGGAAATATTCATTCTCAGAAAACAGGTATCTCCTCAAAACACCATAAGGGATATACTCATTTCATTTTATACAATATTTTGCTTTAAGGTTTTGGCACAGCCTTATAAATTTTCTAACTGGTCAGAAATGCATGTTTATACAACTGTAATAACAAAAACATGCCATGATTGATATAGCCTGGTATTTCAGCATTCAGTGAAAATTAGCTTATTCCTAAATAATAAATGTAATGGATTGGGTTGAGAAGGCTGAATGAACAATTCGTTAGAGCCAAGTTATTTAGGAATAATGTAAACTTTCAGCATATTGGGAAGCTGAGCAATTTTCCCATGACTTAGATCAATGAAACAGGAGGAACTGTTTGGATTAAATGATCATACTTAGTTTCTATGTCAAAACTATTTATTTCACTGCAGTCAATACAACTTATTTAATATAGTTGATTCAAAATCATATCGAACATGCAATGATCACTTTTTTTTTGAGGGAGGCAACCCACAGCAAAACATACTGTCAATTTTGGTCCCACCAATAATTTTCCATCCACTCATCCTATATAGAAATCATAATTGTCTCAGTCTGGCTACAACATGAAAGAGAAAGGGGGGAAAACTAGGAAGATAAACATCTTTGCTCTGAACTCTAATAACAACACTAGTGCAGATGTACTTTTCCAAAATGAGATCAATGTTATTATATTACTTAAAAGTAAACTTTTAGAAATATTAATGAAGCATTTTGTTTCATTCATTACTAAGAAGAGGTTGTTGATTTCACATAATTAATTTCCACATGATATTTAACCTAAAGCCAGATTTAATTATCCAAGCCTCAAAGAATTTTTCAGCATTAAAATAATAAAGAACTCACGTTATCTATAATATCAAAGATCACATATGCTGCTCCTCTTGCATTGGCAAAAGCGTCAATACATGGAGCAGCCTGTCCAACGTTGAAAGCTCCGATCAGGATTGAAAAAAAGACCTGAGCAAAAGAATATGAGAAAAAATTATAAGTCCCATTCTGGCATCCATTATTATCTCAAAAATGATTCGTTTGAGAACACATTATACAAAGGGTTGAGTTTAGGTTTATCTGGGGTTTTTTTGGGGGTTTTTTTTGTTTGTTTGGTTTTTTTTGTTTTTTTTTTAGCAAAAGAGCAAAATTTACAAGGTTACTATAGCATTTCATTTCACAAATTTGTTTCTTCAACCTCAAAAATATTTTTTTTGTCTAGCCTGCCAAACTATCTGTTGCTCTTCTCCTGAACTTATAACAGAGTTAGAAAGGTTTTCAAACCTATACTCTTGACTCTGAAGCTAATGCCACTAGAAGGAAGCATTTTCCATCAGTATTATTATTCAGTTCTATATGATTTTCTGTAACGATTTATTGAATTACACAGAATGTTCAAGATGAAATGTGATAGATTTTGACCCCATGGAATTGTCCTTAAAAAGTACCATTTTACATACATATTTTGATAAAATTTTTAATATAAAGAGTAACAATTCACACTATAAAACCTTAAATCACTCCTATGTGCACTGATTAATAATTCTTTTACACAATCATTCTGTATTATAGCACAAAAAGCTTAACACATTTCCCTTCATATACTTTTTCACTAGGAAAATAAGTTGATATAGAAAAGCCAAGACTATAGCTTCAAGAATCTAGATTATTGTGTAACTCAACTGAAGAAAACAAAAATGAATTGTAACTACTCCTTCCTCTCCAGGCATGGTGAAACTCTACACATAGTCTGGCTTTTCTCAGAAGATAGTAACAACAACATTTCATGTACCCAGAACTCAAATATCCCTCATGTATCTATTCACTATCTGCAATACAGGTAAGAACCAGTAAGAAAGCAAGAAAGTCTCTATCCAAATATATGTTATAAAGTTAATGCACTAGAGTACTTGATGCAGAGGGCATTGCTGGGCTCCCTATGCACCACAGGAATCACTCTCCAGCCCCACTGGGGAGATGTCACTGTCCACACACCACAAGTGAGGAGACTATGCCATAGGGGACACACTCATCACAAAAAGTGAATGGCAAAGTCAGGATTCAATGTCCTTTCTTCATAAAATTTAGCAAGTAAGGAAGTGAAGAAAGGTAGAGAGTTTCCAAGTTGATAACCAGAGTAGACCAAAATAAGAGGGGAAAAAACAACACAGCAATTGTTAAAGTTCATCCAGCCAGACAGCTCTCAACTCCTCAATGGAGTATGCAGATACCACTCTAGAAAATATTTTGAAGTCATTCATTTTCTCAATGGCCCTAAGTCATCAGCAAAGGGCCAAATTGTTTCAACATCTGTTTAGAAAGATACTTCTGTTCAGAAAGATAGGGAAGAACAGGTTTTAAAAGACTGCTATTTGAATGGTTACATGTTGTTCTGACAGTCACTGATATGGGCAGACAGTCACAAAATATTGCTAGTTTATAAAAATGGTTACAAAATAGAATCCATAATACAATTCCAGTTTTGAAATAAAAAAAATGGGTGTATATATAGAAAATGATCTTGAAGATAGATATACCAAAAGTTATCACTAAATATGTCAATTATTAGATTATAAGTAATTCTAAGTAACTCCTAATTTTTAAATGATGTATTCTAAATCTTTTTATAACTAGTATACATTATTTTTATAATTACAAAATAAAACTATCTTCATTTTCAAAAAGAAAAACAAACTAAAATAACTTCATCTTGTATTTTAGATAGGTGATGTTCTATATTTTGTAAATTTAACAATTTCTTACACTATGACTTATCTATAATAATGTTTACTTTCTTATATAATGAAACTCAAGGGCAGAATGATGAGTCCAATCTATATTTCTTCATTCATAAATTCATTCAATTTTCATTTTCTTTTATTTATTGTATATGTTTCTTAATTGGTCTTACTACATGCTATTTTCTTGGTCCCACTCATAATTACGCCTTGTGTATTCTAGAAGGCCAGCTCTGCCCACAGGACAGAGCAAAGATTCACCAAAAGAAAAAAATCCTATAATCATGGCTCGTCCTTCAAAAAAGAAGGAATATGAACGTAAAGAAAAGTTAGATGAATAAACAATATTTATAGGTTCTTCATAAATATTAGGAAAAGTACTCACAGTCATTGCATTTCCAAGAGTATATTCTTTTGATATAATTAGAGTGGATCCATACCAGAAGGCCAGAGCATATGATGCATATATTAATAGGAAGGCAATGCCCATGGAAATGTTTGCTGAAATAGCTTTTTTAATTCCAATCTCTTTGGCATTTTCTAGATGTTTCTGATACCTACCAGAAAAAGAGGGGAGAAACGTTATCATAAGAAATCAATCCGTAATCTGAGCCATATTTACCTCCTATGTAGTTGGATGTTTAAGGAACAAAGTCATCAAAGTAAGAAACCCCTGGTGAGACCCAGCTTCCTGGGAACTGAACCAATTCAGGATCGGCCCCGACTGGAGCCAATCTGAGCCTTCTTTTACTGGCCTGGACCCATCTCCCTCGGTCATCACCAGTACAACCACTGTCCCTGTAGCTGTTCCAAAACTGAACTCTCACTCCTGGGATAGGGAAGAACATCATTATCACCTTCCTGGTCAGCATCACAAATCAAAGTTAAGGTGGGAGAGAAAACCAAGGCAACCAAGAATGGCACCAAAATGTAAATACTATTCAGGACTCTTAAAATAGATTTCTTAATACAACTCAATTTCTCTTCTCTAGAGAAAATAAAATACTTCCTCTATTGCCCTATTGGGTGAGGGACAGAAATTTTACATGTCCTTGTACTTAAACTTGGGCCTTTGCTATTTTGTTTTGTTTTGCTTTATAGTGTTTTGTTTTGTTTTTGATCAGGTTGACCTTCAACTGTCAAGCCAAGATACAAGGTTATAAAGTAGTCACTACTTGTGGGATATGGGTTCTTACTCAATGTTTGTAGATTTTAGTTTCATCATTTGTAAAATGAAGTGAATAATGCCTCCCTTGCAAGATAATTGTGAGGCTGACAGATTCTTAAAAGTAGTTAGTACAGTGCTGGCATATAGTTGGCAAAACCTGATAATTCCTATTTCTATTATCATTACTATTATTGTTTTAGAATTGATCTCTTTCTGAACATTGCTCATTCTGTTATTAAATTTTTGAATAGAATTAAAATTAATGTTACTAGCATTTAATACAAAGGCACAAATGTCTAGAATGGTTCTGTTAAATTACAATTCTGTTAAATTACAAATGTCTAGAATGGTTTGGTTAAATTACAATGTTTTTTACATCAATTTAAATTAAATCTGCCTTTCCACACTAGACACAGAGAGGGTGTAATATTTAATTTGGCTCCCTAAATTTGGGGAAAAATCCAATGATATACAATGAGACTTTGGAAAAATATCATATAAAATAAGGTATTTCTGTTTATAACAAAAAACAAACAACATATTTTTTAGTTTAACCAAAAGAGATGTTGAGAATTTATTAATTTGTAAAGAATGTACGCAGCCACCAAAAGTATGTCTTTTTAATTACTGAAGCACCCAACTCTTCAGTGTAGTTTCCTCAGTGTTGGGTATTGCACTCACTTAGCAGAGCTGCGTCCCTGGGGAGACAAACAGCATGCCAGGCCCAACACTAGGATGAGTCCTGGGCTGGGCCTCAAGGCCTGTGCAGGGAGATTTACATTGTCCCCAATGTGACGCAAAGCTCCATGACAGTGGTGGACATGCTGTAATTACCTTCACTTAGGCGGCTTGCTTATTGCAGCTAATGGAGCGGCACTGATTACACTCACATCCTGAGGTCCAACTGAGGGTTAGTGTGGTCTGTGTGGACTATTGTGTACAGGAAGCAGCGGTAAGAGAGAAAAAGGGAGAGGTTAGAGAACCAAGAACACGGTGGTTTTGAAGAGGGCTTGAGGAATAGAAAATAGAAAATGAAATGGTGGAAATTAGAGAAACTTTGCTTTTAATGCTGGAGAATTTTCAAGAATTTCTATGTTAAAGAGTTCTGGGTACCAGGAGCCCCATAGAATGGCAAAAGAAAATACACAGAATTATACTTTGACTATATATTAGGAGATTTAAAGAAAACTGGTTGGGGACATTTAAGTAAAGTGCAGGGAGGAGCCTTTGGCAGTGGGCGTTGTTCTGGCATTTAGGTTTTTGTATATCAAGTTCCTTTAGAGCAGGAGTACTTGACCTGGGATCCAAGATCAAGGAACTTGAATAGAGGGAAAATTACTTATTTACTTTCATTAACTTCTAATTGAAATTTAGCACCTTCTTTCATTATCAATACAGGCAACAAACTGCTTTATTAGCAGTAATTGTGACTTTATTGCCAGTAGAAATCCCAGATCATTTTTATGTCATATTACGATTGATGCAATTATCTTGAAATATCTTTTACCCACATCTCTACTTTGGAATTATAGTAGCTGTGAGACCTATAGTTAGCTCTTATCATTTACTGTGTTAACAAAAAATATACATATTTGCTCTATCACGATTTAAAAGTATTTCGATAACTGAACTTCAATATAATTGGTTTCCTTTGTAATCCTATGTATTTTGTTTTATGCATTTAAAATAATTATTCTAAGAAGGGAGTCCACAGGCCTCATCAGACTGCCAAAGGAGTCCATGGAACATAAAGGGTAAGAACTCTGCTTTAGAGTCTGACATCAAACACTAGCCATCGATAAAGGGTGCCTATATTTTGTGGGGCAGATAGTAATATTAGGAAAAGGAAAGTAGTGAACGTATACCACAAAAGAATGAGCAACAAAATGTAAAAGTGGGTTTTTTGAACCACTGGACAAAGAACTTTCCTGACCTTTCCTGCTCTTTGTTCTGGCCCCCAAAAGCTATCACGGTCCGGATGGCCCCCAGAGCCTCTTCTGCCACAGCACCTGCTTTTGCATATGCAGCTAGTTCTTTGTCACTATATGCCGAGAGTATCTGTACAGAAGAGAAACATTCATAATTTTGTATGGGGAGAAAAGTTAAAAGACAGTCTGACCAACTCTTAAAGTTACTTTTTCTTCCCAAATCCTATCTTTTACCAAACATTGAAATCATGAAGCTAACAACACTCAGTATACCAGGTCCAAAGGCTTCTTCCACCCCTACACAGGCCAGATCTGATCTACCCTTGTGATATACTCCTCCAGGAGTAGTCAGGAAAAGGAAATAAACACATAACTCTCTACAAAAAGTTTTTGGGAACAGTTCAAGTTCCACAACTACTGTTTTTTCCTTTGCTAATTGCAAAATAACCTAAAATAAAATCATATTGTTTTGAAAGGATTCCCCATCTTTTCCTTCACTGCGTCACAATTTTTAATTACTATGAAAACAATACTTTCAGATCTACTCACGAACATTCTACTGAATAATAAGATGGCTATGCACGATGTTGCAAGAGAAAGGTAAAAAAAGGAATCCAAACAAAAGAGATCCAATAGTTTATAAAGTAAAAACATCAACTCCGGAATGAGCAAAAATTGCCAGTAAAATTTCTCAACTTTCCATATTGGCTGAAGCAGAACAGGTTATGTGTATTTTATTGTAAGGCAAAATTGGCAGAGTGCCACTTAACTATCCATTAAAAATAAATCAAACAAATCCAAACTTTATTTAAATTGTTTATATTCACACAGGAGTTTGAAGAAATGTATATTTTAAAATTTTTTCCTTAAATAAGGATATAACCATATATGTAATTTAAACTACTACACCAGAGGATTTACTCAAAGAAATAATAGCAGTGCAAAAAAAAAAAAAATTATAATTGAGGTAATAACTGTAACATTTTGAATCACATTAAAAATAAATTTCCTTATTAAAGCACCATGTTAACAACATGCTTCAAACTGTGGTTTTAACTGACATTTAACACAGATTGACACAACTACAAATACCAGAACACTGTAACTTAAAAATAACTTTGCGTGTATGTGTGGGTCAACACACACAAAAATGCCCAAGTTTCACATACCTTTGCCCAGACAGCTGCAGACAGTCCCAGGACAGGGCTGATGGCCATTATCACAAGGGTGAGCTTCCATCCTCTGATGAACCCCACTATGAATCCTGCAAAAAACGTGGCTACTGCTTGAAAGAACATTCCAACCTTGTCACCAATTCCTTCACTGATTTTGGAGATGTCACTAAAAAAGATCACACTTAAGTGGTTACAGGCAGGAGGTCTTTAGTTAGAAAGGTGAAGCAGACATCTAACAAATAAACAGATAAAATTTATTCACACTACTGCAAGCCTCTTTCAGAGTCTTAGCCTCTTGAATGATATTTTTTTCCCACCTAATTACTGTACAAAGGGAGAGATCCTGGATTAGTTCCTTAATTTCTAAGAAATCAATGTAATTAAAGTTGATACTATTAAATTCGTTAATCCTATTAGAGGAGCATTAACATTTTGAACAGGAGTCAATTTGTTTAAAAGCGGAAGTTAGAAAGAGCTCCTTGCTTTTATCCTTAGCCATATTCTCAACACTGTCTATTCTCAATACAGCAGCTAGTGTGATCCTTTGAAAACTGAAGTCTGCACAGGTTACTCTTCAATCAAAAATGTGCAGTGGCTGCTCATTTCACTGAGTCAATGCTGAAGGCCAACCAGGTCCTAAATTCCTTGATCTTCCCTCCTTTTTGAACTCACTACACTCTTACCAGGACCTCCAATAAGAAAAAGTTTATCATCTACCTCCCCCTGCTGGAAAGTAAGCAACTTGAAGACAAAATCTTTGTCTTACTGGTATATCACAAACATCCAAAACAGTGCTCAACACATAATGGGCCCTCAATATTTGTTGAATAAGTGAAGAGTCAATAATTACTAAGACAAGTCTCTTTGTGAAGTCATTCAATCATTCATTTATTCAATCATCTTAATTGAGTACATAACATCTGTAAGGCCTTGTGGTAAGCTCCATGAGAGAAAAACAAATATTTAAGGTGAGCTCAGCTCTCAAATAAACCTACTAACTGAGGAGAAAAACTAACAGAAAAGGAAAATACACTGTGGCATAGGCTGTAAGTGCTATAAACAGCTGTCACATGTTCTACTTCCAGTAAATAGCAAACACCTAATCTATTAACTTTTTTTTTTTCATTTAAAACCTTCACACAATTAGTGGTTAATTTCTTTATGAAAGTATGACATTAGTAATATACTTACTCTGTTAGCCGTGTATTGAGTTCAGTGATGTCATTGGTGTCAAACCAACCTATTTCTTGTCGCAGAATAGCATGAAAAAATTCTTTCCTAATTTTCCTAATCTGTCGGTTAGCTGCCAAAGTCCAGAATGACACTTGTATATAGGCGGCAATGAAAACTCCAGCACCTAATCCTGAGTAATAATATGCATATCTGGAAAATAATTAGAAAGTTGCTTTTAAGTATTGTCCTTTACTCATTTCTTTCAGGAGTAATCTTCGGAATTGGGAATTAATAAGTTTACTGAACTGACCACAAGGATTATATAGGACATTATAACAAATACACATTAAATTTTTTACTTTTCTTAAATTATAAGAGGAGAATAGCACATTTATTTGAATTATCAGCTAAAGAAAAATAAATTTCTGCGGTTATACAAGAAAAAAATAGCAGTGTTAGCGAAACACTTTTAAACTGATATTGACAATTTGTACATACAATTTGATATTTCTTTCATAATTAATGTTCTAGACTTGCGTATCTCATACTAAACATTTTCACTACTATTCACATATTGCAAATGTAGGAATAAACAGATTGAGCATAGGTAATGGTTCTTAGTCTAAGGTTTCTCATATTGTTTACACATAGAACCCAAAAACACCTCTTCCTATTTGGCAGAATTTGAAAAAAATTTTTAAATAGTATGCTAAAATGTCATGAATTCAAACATGACATTTGGAGTGAAGGCTTAACTATATTAGAGGAAAGTTAGTATCTCCAAAAATAATAAATTTTGTTTCCGTACTTTCAAATATATTTTTAATATAATTTAAAAAACTTTTTCTGGACGGAATCCTTTCAGGCCTGCTATAGCATACAGATAGTACTCATTTATATCAGCAACATTAACTGATATGTAAACATACAAACATTATGTTCCAAGCTTAATAGACATTAGCCTGTCTATTAAGAAGGCTAATGATGGGGGTGGGGAATGCCATAAATGACATTATTGGATCAGCTGACAAAATTGGAATACAGATGATAGATCAGATCAAAGTATTGTTATCGATATTAAATTTACTGAAGTTGTCAACTTTACTGTGGTTATGAAGGGCATATCCTGTTCTTAGGAACCACACTGAAGTACTTATTAGTAAAGGGCCATGATATATTTGACTTACTTTAAATGGCAGGGTCAGGAGTGGTGTAAATGATAAAAATAGGTTAAAGAGTATAACAAAAAGTAAAGAGTATATATTAGCCAATTACCTAGTCATTTCTTCTTCCAGAATTCTGCCTGGATTTAACATTGACAATGAAAAATTCACTAAATAAAAACAAAATGAAACAAAAATAAGACATTTTTGAAAGGTTAAACTATTAATAGATATTGCCAGGTTTTAAAAAATCTTTTCACTTTTCTCTTTTCATTTTCAAATGCATTCTTTTCACTTTACAAATAAAAAGCCCAAGGGTTTAGGCGCAGGACATCTAAGGTCTAGATGGGGGAAGATAAGACCTCTCAGGTTCTTCCCTCATCTTGGTGGTTTGGGGCCTTCAGCAAAGCAGCTTCCTAAGGAGCCACAAAAGGCAGAGGAGGAAAAAATAAATGGTCCAAATAGAAAATACAGGATTTAAGCGGCACTCTTTTTCTTAGTGGTTCAAGTACTTTACAGATACTTGTGAGTGTAAATTTATTTTAATATGTGCTTCCTTATGACCTAAGTAATAGAAAGATTGAATTACATCCATTGTAAAGGAAGAAAAATTAAAGACAAGGAAGATAACTGAGTTGCTCAGAGACAAGTCAGTGGATCAAATAGTCATCATTGTCATGTATTCCATGTCTTGTTTACTAGCAAAACTGTATTCTGGTATTTTTAAAGCATTATTAATTAGAAAGAAATACATTGTCCATTAATTTGGGCTAATATGATAAAAATGTCAGTGTGTCTTTCCTGGTTTTCATAACAGCTGGCATTTATTATTTATTTTATGACAGGCTCTGTTCTGAACACTTTACACATATTAATTCATTTACTTTTCATACAACCTATGAGTAAGACTATTTTAGAGATCCCCATTTTACATATGAGGAAGGAAATTGAGGCACAGAGATAAATTAACTTACCCAAAGTCATACCGCTAGCAAATAGTCTGCGTGCCCTAACACTATGCTATACAGCTCCTAACACTATACCATACTGATTAATTCGTGTGGTAATGACTTATTTTAACTTTTGAAAACACAAAGTGAAAAATAAAAAGAAATAGCTCATCTCTACTGTATTCACAAAATAATAGGATAAAATATCAACACAGCATTGCTAAGAAAACATACTAATGTAGGTAGTTCTCGTTTACCATGATGCTGGGAGAGAAACTAGTCTTTGTTCCTTTATCATGTGTAAATAACCCAGAGGTCATGTTTTCTGGGTGCTGTGTATCTTTCTTATCTTCTTTCAAAGAAAGATAAGGTTGACATTTATTTAAAACTTAAACTACTGTCAGGGTCAATTACCAAGCATAATTTCCCCCTCAGGACTGAACTTCTACTGATGTTCACAGCAAAGTTTTTCTTCTTATTACTCTTGCTCTTTGTCAGCTATCAGATCCTTGAGAAATCATACCATTTTATTTCTGTTCTTATCAGTTCAGTTCTGCAGGCTGATTTCCTTCCTTAGTTCTTCTTAAATATGTACTTTTGATATGCCAAATCAGAACTGAGTTTGGAATTAGAGGCGGACAGGCTATCCTAAAGATATGGTATTTGTAGAAATCATTGTTCAAAACCTTGGAAAACCTCCAGATATATGTGTTGAGGGTTGGTTGTTTCCTTGAACTTAGAAATCAGGTGAAATCTTAAATGAGTTTAACTCTCCTCCTACACCTACCTCAAACTTTTAAATTCTCTCAATAAGGATATAAAATTCAGATTGATCTTCCCTACTAGAAAATAAGAATTTATGGGCATTCCGAACTGGAACCCCTCCTTTCAGAGTCCATTCAGAGTCCCAGGCCAAGAATGGCAGTCTAGTACTAGGTTAGTAACCCTAGGAGCCCCAGAAATCCCAGGAAACCAGGATGAAGGTGAGGCAACTATATGTTGATGTGTTCCCTAAAGAGTCATGGGACTCTAGATCTGGAGTTCTAGAGCTGGAAATCTCATGAGATTTTAGATCTAAAAAGGGCATAAACCTGGTCTTCTCAGGTGCTACCCATTATGCTTCAATCTCATAAAAAATTTCCAAATAGTTTTCTGGTTCAAGGATTCTCAGTGCTATCTGCCTGTTAGAATCACATTAGGAGCTTGAAAAATACAGAAGCCCAGGCTCCACCCAAGAGCATAAATCAAAACTTTTGACTGAATCTAGAGATCATATTTCTAAAAATACCCCAACCTCCACTTGATTCTAATATGGAGGAGAAAATGCCCACTCTCACTCACCTGGATGCCTCCCAAAACAAGGAAATGGAGAATTCTTGAAGCTGCCTATTCATTTTATAGAGCGCCCATAGAATTAATTCACTTTATAGATGAGTAAACATAAATTTATAATAGTTGTTTCATTTCTAAGTTCGTACAGCTAGTTTCCCCCAATATTCATTGATCATTTACTAAGTTCTAGACACTTTACATAAATCATCTTATTTAATTCTATCAGTAAGTCTATGATTACTTTTCAAAGATGAGATCAGTAAATATAGAAGTTAAGTAACTTTCCCAAGGTCATACATCTTGTGCATGAAGGGCCTAAATAACTGTACAACTTAAGGCTTACTTAAGGAGACACTACATAGGGAGTACTGATGATGATCACTTTTGAGTCTCAAATTAAGTCAATGTCTCCCTTCCTGAATTTTGCCTAAAACTTCCTTTGTCATATAGAAATATTCAGTACAAAACAAAGAGGTGGTGTTTGTCCATGGGGCTTATGCAGTATGGGCAGTTAATTAAGGTAACAAGGGGCTCAAAAGTGCCTTTTTTCTCTTAACTCCAAAGCCATGCGAGGACATGTAGGATATATCAATTTCCTCACAGAATTTCCTAGATTATTACAGTCACATAGACTTGGGACAAAATATATCAGGTTCTTGGTACTCTGCAGAAAAACTGTTTCCTATGACTCTGTCCTTAAGGTTTGGATGCAGAATGTTCTACGCATAGTTTCTGCACAACTGAGTCATTGTGAGGGAACAACCTTGTCACGTAGTGGCTTTATTCTGTTGACAAGGATGGGCTGTG
This sequence comes from Pteropus vampyrus, assembly GCF_000151845.1. Taxonomy (NCBI): domain Eukaryota; kingdom Metazoa; phylum Chordata; class Mammalia; order Chiroptera; family Pteropodidae; genus Pteropus; species Pteropus vampyrus. The sequence continues at coordinate 19,653,874 of NW_011888785.1, read as the reverse complement.
TTCCCAATAAATCATTGTCAGACGCTCTTGTAATTTAAGCCATTTTCATCTAACATTCTCTTCTCACTTGGCTCCCATTAAGTCTAGCTGTCCAAGAACGCAACAATTCTAAAGACTAGACTCTAAATAAACATCATGTCTATGAGACGAGCTAGTAAGCTCAGCTCTATCTTTCATATTCTATCTTCTTTCAACCTCCATGATTGTTGCTAAACTATGACTCTAAACATATCAATGAGCTCTTTGGATTTAGAGTGAGTATGAAATTTAAAGATTGCATTTCTCCAAGGAGGAATGAGAATATTACTTTTAAAAATTACCAAAGAGTAGACATTGGATATTAATAACATTAGAGGGACTTCCCATTCTAATCCTCCGAGATAGTCAATAAGGCCTAATGATAAATGTGGCTAAAAATGTCGTAACGTTTGGAGGCTACTGAAACTAAGCTGGCAACTCTAGAGGGTTTAGCGTTCCAGCAAGCACAGGTCTGTCAGTGACTTGTTCGTGCCATTCCTCAGAAAGACCTTGAGTTTGGCCCTAGGCACAGCACATGGCACCTGCCTGCCTGTCCAACTTCACAGTAATTAGGTTGCATAATTAGAAGCAAGTAAAAAACAAGCAAACTGCTCCAAATAAGAAAACTGTGGAATTATTCTGGTGTTCTAAAAACAAGACTAGTAAAAGTAGTACAAATGCTAACTTATTTGTGATAAATGTGTTGCATTGTTTTAATCTGATTTTTTAAAAAAATTTAAGTGTGATAAAATACACATAACATAACATTTACCATCTTAACCATTTTAAGTGTATGGTTCAGCAATGTTAAGTATATTCACATTGTTGTACAACCAATCTCCAGAACTTTTTTTACGTTGCAAAACTGAAACTTTATGCATTAAACAACTCCTAATTTCCTCCTACCCCCAATCCCTGGTAACCATTATTCTACTTTCTGTTTCTATGAATTTGACTACTCTAGATACCTCATAGAAGTGGAATCATACAGTGTTTATCTTTTTGTATTCGACTGGCTTGTTTCACTTAGCATAATGTCCTCAAGGGTCATCCATGTTGCTGCATGTGTCAGGATTTCCTTTCTTTTTAAGGCTGAATATTGTTCCATTGTACAATATATCGTATTTTGTTTATCCATTCATCCATTAATCTGACTTTTTTTAATCCTGAATTGAAACCAGTTTTTGACTGATGTGTCTGAATATGAGCATCACCCTGCTTTATATATATATAAAGCATAATAATCTATAGAGCTTCTAAAAAGTCAAAAGAAAACAAATAGAAAATTCCCACCCCTCATTTCCTTAAAGGCTTTCTAAATGTCTTATATTACTCCAACTTTACCTTTATGGTGTTTATGTTAAAGTTTTGGTCACTGGTTAAACACAGTAATCCATTTAAAAGTTTCCCAAACATATTTTTTTAAAAAGAGAAAGCATAATTATTTACATTGGCAGTATCATGTATTTATATGGTAATGAGCATGGTTTAGATAATAAGAAAACCTGGATTTGATTTCTGTCCTAACCCTCACCAGCTATGTAACTTTGGACAAGTTATTTATCCTCTCCGAGCTTCAGTTTCCTCATATGTTAAGAAGAACAGTATTACCTACTATGTAAGACTGTTTTTATGAGGGTTAAGTGAAATAGGACCTAGCAGATAAGAAATACAATGAAAGATTACTATTATTGTTGTTACTTTTATTATAAAGAGGGTCTTCTCAGAAACAATAGTAATTGAGAATACATAAACTGTGTTTTTGTAGGAGCTTTTTTTTTTCTATTCAAAGGATGCTTTTACTAGTTTTCTAAAAGGTATTAATGTTTATCAATATTTATGTATACAGGTCCTAGTGTATAAATCAAGCAATCATATTCTCTTAGGTAATTACACATAAGCCCTATGCTGCTAACCAAATATACAGTTCTTAATCTGTGAACACTGAAAACTCTTACTGAATATTATCTAAATTATAGGGTCCACTTTTTCTCAGGCATCTTTGCTATGAAAGCTGTCTTTTCTTTATGGGTATTTTTTCCTTATATTCCACCATCTGTGGACCAATAAATCTCCACTCAATCTTCTCTAATCTAGTGCCCAAAAGGTTGTTTGGAAGGAACTGAGCCTCAAGCCTGGTAGAAAGTTGAAACTGCCTTTCTTTCTATGTGTAATAAAAAAAGACGGGAGGAAAAGAAAAGGAAACCAGAAACAGATCTACAAGCTGGACACAGCTAAGAAGTACTGCCATGTTAACTGGTATCTTTTGAAATTTACCAGTAATCACTAATGGGATGAATATTGAATAGGTATACTGTTACAGTTCCACTGTCTTCATGTACAGTGACTTCTCTACTTTCTATATATTTCCTTATCCTGTCAAACAGCATACACCCAGTTCTTGAAATTTGAGTATTCAAGGAATTTTCTGAGAATTTCACAATTTCTTCTGTAATACCTAGAGTCTAAATCAGATATCTAAATCATTAAACAAGTACATGATGAATAGCAAAATCAATTTCTAATCTTTCACCTAGGTAAAGGAGTACGATGCATTAAAAAAACAAGTAGAGAAATGCTTACCTGGAAAGGATAAGTTTCCTGAAGTAATAACAAATCTGTCAGTCATGTCTCCAAATACTATCATCATTAGAGGGAGGCCTGATCCATGAGCAATGGCCATGATTGTGCCCAGGGACATAAATAATTTATCCTGCCAATCAGAGTATCGAAACTGAAAAAAAAAAAACTTATCTTACCTTGTGGTATAGAATTTATCTTTTCCACAATTATATGTTCTTTGGATTTTTATTTAAGGTCAGTACATTTGTAATAGTTGCAAATAAATGTATTAGGTAAGAAGGAGAATTTCAACCCAGATCATTGACAGACTAATTTCATGATTCTATTTATTTTATATTCTGTGAAGAAATCAATCTGATTCTGTTTAATCAGTATCTTATTTGCTTGAATGACTGTAATATAATCAGAAGGGATAAAGGTTTGATTCTAAGAAGAAATGTTGTTTGATCTTCCAGAACTCCTGATGTAGTGAATTAAGGACAACTAGGAGTACACACACACACACATACACACACACCCTAACAAACACATGCACATATGCACATGCACACGCGCATCACATCCTTTAAAATGACATTCAGAATATTTCAGAGGGAGAATTACAAGTAGGGGAAACAGGACTTCTGAGTTTTGAGAATAAGATCCTCCTAAAAGGTTTAAGTTCGCTTTTGAAAGGCAGCTCAGTAGTGAAGTGAAACAAACATTATGGAGTACCTATCTGTGTACGTTAGAGCAGTGGTCCCTAACATTTTGGCACCAGGGACCAGTACTCCTACGAGAATCTAATGCCTGATCATCTGAGGTGGAGCTGAGGTGGTGATGCTAGCACTGGGAAGTGGCTGCAAATACAGATGAAGCTTCACTTGTTTGCCCACCACTCACCTGCTGTGCGGCCTGGTTCCTAACAGGCCAGACCTGTAAGGATCCGAGGCCTGGGGTGTTGGGAACCCCTGCTTTAGAGAATTCTTGCTCATGGGGAGGATGCTCATTACAGAATCTTAAAGAGTAGGAGGAGTTAGTTAAAGAATTGGGGAATGCACAGGAAATAGGGAATGTTTAGGCTTAGAAGAGCAAGGTGACTAGAAACTGCATAGAGTTTTCAGGCAGCTCCACATGGTGGAATTCCTGAAGTGGACAGTACAGAGTGTGGAGACGATATTAGAGAGAGGTAGAAAAGGCCTCAAGGGCCATACCAGGGATCTTGGTCTTATCTTAGTATCATCCATGTACAATGTACTTAGTACTATCACTTAGAGGGAGGACACTAGTTGTCACAGTGAAGTACGCAACACCCACAAATGAAAATAGCTGATCAATGTCATAATACTCCAAAGACTTTTCCTTCACTGTTTTTCAGTCTTCTCCAATTTCTCACTTTTTCTTCTCATTTTTGATTAACTGTTCTTTGGCTCTCTTTGTTCTCCTTTCCTCCTCTTTCTGACTACATCGTTGTCTTATTTTTCCATTTCTATACCTTCCCCTCTGTCCCTTGCATCTCTCCCCTCTTTTAAACTTTTTCCCTCTATCCATTTTCCTCACTCCACCCCACCTGCTTTTTGGGGACAAGGGACAGTCATCAGGAGAATGGATGAGTCAGACTTGGCAGAGTGGGGTTTTTAAGAGCTGAAGCTGAGTCAGATAGGGTCAATACCCCAGGGCAGGATGAGGTCAGACACACATGGTGAGGTGGGGAGGGGGAGTGTGTGTGCAAACTTTCCTCAGAGAGTTCCAGAAGTTCAGTAAGGGAAGGCCAAATTCTATCATCAAACACACAGGGCAAGCAAGAGTGCCAAAAGAGACAAAGGGTCAGAAGCCAAGTGAAATTTGGAACAAAAAAAGGGGAGCAAGTGAAGTCAAGAGCAAATGGGGAAGGGTCCCTGAAATTGCTATAAAAGAGACTAGTGTCCCCAGGGTTCAATTCTGTGGTTCCTAGGGAAGGGAGTTAGAACGCTTGGGTCTGTCCACTACAGTTTCAAGCACAGGATCAGGTCGTCATGTAATGTTTTCTTTACTGAATATTTACATGAAATTGAGGAATATTTTAAATGCTTTTCAAACTACTTAAATAAAATTTCCTTGTTTCTAAGCAAGGTACTAAGTATAGCTAGATTGTTCTCAGTGATTTTTCAACAAAACAATACATTTCTAATTTCTGATGAAGTAGTTTTGTAAATGTCTAGTCACTATGCAATACACCTGAAACTAATATAATATTGTAAGTTAATTGTAATTGAACGATGAGAGAGGGAAGTTTTTTTTAAAAGTACAGTATTTTTCCTGAATCTCTTTTGAGACAAAAAAAAATCTATTCAGAGTCTGAAAAAGATTACATTTATATTTAATTTAAATTTTAGCTTTTATATTCAAGAAAATTTCCACATTTCTACTTTAAGGTTCATGGTATTTTATTTTATGTAGGAGGCAGATTGAAAACCTATGCAACAAAACCAGATTTAGTTTTACAGTTTATCCTCTAAAGCACTAAATTAAAAAAAATACTCTTATTGATACTTTTAAACAAAAACATCACGAGAATAAGGAAGAAGAGAATAAATAGGGGCTTTGTGGTGACTTGAGAAATCTGCAGCAATGTTCAAGACCTAGGATGTTTTGGTGTCTTTTCAGCCATTTACTTATTAAGTTGGAAATTTCAGCTGACATGCTACTTAATATCAACTTTTTTTACTACTGAATAATGGCTATCATAGTTTGAAACACATCATATTTACCACAAGTGGGCAAACACTTTCTTGGGCCGCCTCTCTGAGACAAATGAAAAACAGATTAGACTTCTTGAAAAAATATGTTGGCTTGCCTCGTGCCAGCAGAAAGCCACTGAGAATTGTGCTGAACATAATCTAAATCTCTAATAGTTACTCTACATTTAATCAATTATCTTGGAAGCCAAATGTGAACACAGACTTCTTAATTGTCTTAAAATTTCTATAGTTAACAATCACTTTACATGCAAGCTTATTTTAAGCTAAATGTGTGGGGGTTTTGTGAAACAAATGTAGAGATTCATTTTTCTGAAATTGGTTAGTTTGTCTGGTGCTACAAACACAAATCCTATTTTCAATTTCACTGTAAACCAGTTAGCTCTGTTCTGTTTCATAGCCAACCTACCCCTACCTCTTTTATCATCCATCTTGGGCCATGACTACAATGAGCCAACCTCAGCCAGCACAGGTGTAGCAGGGAAAAATCTGTCACTGCCTGTAGACAATCTTAAAGTGCTGGCTCTATAACTATTGATTCTACACCAGATTTGAATGAAGGAAAGAATTATTCACATTTATTATTTTACAACTTACCAGTGTTAATGGTCCAATCAAATTCACTTTCTTTTTCCTGTCTTGTTTGCTGTAAAGAATATAATTGTTTGAATTCGAAACTATTACAAAATGTTTCATAGTCAACTGAATATAAATTTGAGATGTTATCACATTCAACTATTATAATATTTTCAAATATAAAACAGTGATGTCCACAAATTGTCAAAATTATCCAGTTCAACAAATATTGCAAGGCAATCACCAAGTAACTGAAGTAACTGTCCAAGGTACTACAAGGATATCTGGATAAACAAGAAATGGTCACTTTCCTTACAGAGCTCACATACAGGGGGAAGATGAATGTATTAATAATGTCTGCCAAATCAATTACACTCCCCCCTTACCTGCAGTTTTGCTTTCCCCAGTTTCAGTCACCCATAGTCAACTATAGTCTGAAAATATTAAGTGGAAAATTCTAGAAATAAACAATTCAAAAGTTTTAAATTGTACACCATTCTGAGTATTGTAATGAAATCTCTCTCTGTACCGCTGAGGACATAAATCATCCCTTTGTCTAGTGTATCTATGCTGTAGATGCTACTCACCTCTTAGAAGCGATCTCAGTTATCAGATCGACCATGACAGTATCACTGTGCTTGTGTTCAAATAACTCTCATTTTACTTAATGGCTTCAAAGCGCAAGAGCGGTGATGGCAAAAATTTGCACTTGCCAAAGAGAAGCCTTAAAGTGCTTCCTTTAAGTGAAAAGGTAAAAGTTCTCAACTTAATAAGGCATTTTATCATCTCACATCATCACGAGATAAGGAAAGGTGAATATAGTACAATAAGGTATTTTGACAGAGAGAAAGAGAGGGAGAGAGAAAACATTCACATAACTTTTATTATAGCATATTGTTATAACTATTCTATTTTACTATTAGTTATGGTTGTTAATCTCTTACTGTGTCAATTTTTATAAATTAAACTTTATCACAGGTATGCATGCATAGGGAAAAACAGAATATATGTAGGGTTCTATACTATCTGAGGTTTCAGGCTTCCACAGGGGGGTCTCGGAGTGTATTCCCCATGGATAAGGGGGAACCAGTATAAATTCTTCCTTTGCTGAAAAAAATACATGTTGATCTAAATATAGTAAGGGTCACTCTTCTGAAGTTTTATGGCGAGTGGTGTCAGGAAGTCTTGTTTGCTCTACATTCAAAATACATCCTGAATTCAACCACTGCTCACCAATTTTACTGCTACCCCAGTAGCTCAGGAGAACTCCTGTTAGTCTCCCCACTTCCACTTATGCCCCTTTTAGTCTATTCTCAACACAACAGCCAGAGTAATCATTTAAAAACTCGAATCATATCACACTACTATTCTCACTTTTCTCAGAGTAAAAACCAAATCTTACATTGGCTTCTAGAGCCCTACATGATCTGTTTCCTCGTAACCTCTCTGACTACCTTGCCCACTTCCATGGCTGCTTGCTCTGTTCCAGCCACCATGGCCCCTCTGCTGTTCTGTGAACACACCAAACATTTTCCCATTGCAGAGTCTTTACATTTTCAGTCACCTCCACCAGGAATGCCCTCTCTTCAGACACCCACAGAGCTCTCTTCTCTCATTTCTTCCATATCCGTGCTCAAATATTGCCTTCTCAATAAGACCTGCTGCCTTATTTAAAATTGTAAACTACTTCCTCCTTGTACTCCTGATTTCCTTGGCCTCAATTAATGTTTTTCTATAGCATTCATTACCTTCTAACATTTGTTGTAGTTTACTTATTTAGCATGTGTATTATTTATGTCTGCCTGTCATACAATAAACTCCATGAGGGCAAAGGTTTTATTTTATTTTTGCCTAAAATGCATTTATTTAGCTTAAATTTCCAGATAGGTGATAAAGTTTTAATCATAAAACTTGATCCCAAATTATTTAGAACATTTGCTAAAATCAAAGGACAGACATCTGCCACTAAGTATATTCAAAGGAATGTGCCACAGGCAATAGCAGCATGATTAGAATAATCATATAACTAACTCTTAATTTGCCCTAAATAACTAAAGTGAGTTTAACTTCCTTTGAATGTATAAGCTTTGGTCTGCTTTTTATAAAAATTAGTCCCATTTCATTTAATTTCATAATCTTACAGTCTTAATGTATTCTTAACTTTTCATATTCCTCTTTTGAACTGTTTTCTTCTTTCCAGCAGAAGGCTGTGAGCTCCACTTCTGCGACCTTCCTTAGGTTTTGGAGTGTTACTGCATTTTTCACAGGGATAGCTCCTTTGTACACTCATCAAATGTTCAGCCAGGGCAAGACATAAATAGCCTTCCTTGTGAAAATGCCATCTATTTATAGATTCACAGTCAATCCCTAAATTGGCAGTTGATGAACACCACATCTTTCTGGTAGAAATACTACCATCCATCGGTTTTCCAATTCTATATGGCAAACTAAATTTTCTGTGAATGAGCACCATAGTACTTAGAAGGAATAGAGCAATATCACTGTATGAAGAAGTTAACAGTCTAAAATAATGCTTCTGTTTAAACATCAGATAGGCGTATTGCAGTTGGCTAATCAGTTCCCTTGCAGCTTGAGGATAGACACACTTGATAAATTTGTCCCTCTGGGTGATTACTCGATGACACAGGTCAATTAGTTCTGGATGGCCTGGTGTGAACTCAGAGACCATAACAACTTCATAAACTATTTGAAGCTAAAGGAGAAAATGATTCACTATTCCCACAGTGAAAGAGGAAACAGAGACAACACACCATTGAATAGTTGCTTCTGCTCCTACTAGGGCCAGTGAAGTGCTCTTAACAAGGGCCCCTGGGAATCAAGAAGCCAGCGCCGGGAGAAAGACGCGCACGCAAAGGAAACACTGAGGTTTCCGCCTTACATTTGAACAACATCTGATTTGGAAGCGCAGGTTACAGAAGAATAGGCTGCCCGAGGACCTCCTCCCTATCTCACTGCCCAGAACGAAGAAATACGGAACCCGGCTAGCGCTGGGAGGAGGGGGAAGGGGTAAGAAAAAGAGGAACAGGAATGAGGGAGAGGAGGGAGTTTTTGCTTCACGACCTCTGTTCTAAAAAGCACAACCATCAACAGCAGATGTCTGGTGCTCTATAAGCATGAAAAATCAGATGATGTTTATGAAAGTTATTTGTAAAAGTTTTGAGTTATATAATGCAAGGGATGTTATACAACGCAGATATTCATCGAATCACCCTGCACAAAGGGAAGCGGGCACTTTTAAAGACAGCCTCTTCTTCCTGAGCCTGTTGCAAAAGAGGCATCTGTAACATTCCTTAAGAAAGGTCAGAACCTCAGACAAGACTCTCCAAAGAACCTCCAAAACAAAGGCCAAAGGCATCAAACAGATTTTTCTCAACTTCTTTACGAGGCCGAATTTGGCCCCGCTGATTCCCGGGTAACGGAAAAACGGTGCCGGATGATGTACCTGCTGCTGCTCAGTTCAAAGTCACCTTCTGCTCTCACCCGGCGCCGGGCAGTTCCGTTCCTTCCCGCCTCGGGATCCATCTCAGCCTGGGGAGAAACCACAGCTTCAGGTCCAAATGCACTCACCCCAGCTCGGGGAGGACAGCCAGCCTCCTCGCAGCCC
>NW_011888785.1:19634185-19643883 GCF_000151845.1 Pteropus vampyrus | reverse complement strand
CACACTTACTTGGCGCTCAGTTTTCTTTTCGAACACATGCAAGAACTGTTTCTGTAGGCTCAACAATCAAGGGGCTGTCGAGGACCAAGAGAGAGCACTAGACTCGCTTCCTGTTTCTGCATATCCAGGTCTGGTACAGGTGGCACCGAACCCAGCCATCTCCAGGGATGGCAGGGACTAACCGGGGCCAGGAATCACATTATACTCTTTGGAGAAGAGGAACGCTGTCAGTGCCTTTTTAATACTTAGAACTCTAGGGCTAGAGGGGGCTTTAGAGATCCCCTGATTCAAAACCTGCGGGTTTTTTTGTTTTGTTTTGTTTTGTTTTGTTTTGATTACAAGAAACTAATGCCCAGAGAGCTTAAGTCCTGCCTGAGGCAGCATCAGTGGGATCAGAGTCCTGCCCTACCCCGGCTCCTTGCACTTCTTCCTATATTAAATTGTCTCTACACCTAGTGCCCACCTAAATCCCCGGTACAGTTTTCTTGATCCTTCTGATGAATTTCTCTGCACTCATCGAAAAGGAAAGAGCTAAAACAAGGAGCAATAAGTCATCAGCGAAGGGAGGGCACTGTGTTAGAGGAGGTGTTGTTGGGCCGACCCTCGCATGAATCTCGCCTCCGCCATTCACTAGCTTTCTAGCCTTGGTCATTTTATTGAATTCTTGATTCAGTTTTTGAATCTGTAAAAAAAAAAAAGGGGGAGGGGATTATTAGGATTAGATATAATATGGGCAAAATGCCCAGCACATAGGAGGCACCTAACAAATGATAACTAGAATTATAGTTAAAAGATCTGAAGAGGCCGTTGAAGAATAGGAGCCAGGAGCTCTGCCACTCACTCTTAAACGGGCCAATTATCTCCATCTGCTCTGCCTATTACCCTGAGCTAAGCAGAACTCGACAGCTAGGCAGAACTTGACTTGAAGAATATGCTGAGAGTTGATTGAAACTATTGCATGTTCTGGAATTATGTGATAGAAATGAATTTACTTAAGTATTTTTCCTCAAAATGTTTTTCTGCTTATCCAATCTACCATAACCCTAAGGATTCTCTTCTTTGATCCACCAGAATTCCTCCTCATCGGGAGTCTAATAGTGGTCAGATCACTATTTTAAGACACTCTAGGAATAAAGCACTTAGAATTGTTTAGTTTGACAAAAGGATCAGTTGTGACTGGAGGACATTATAAAACTCAGGCGCTATAAGGAGATGACAGCCTCTGCATTTTCTACAAAAAATCTTGCTGGAGTTAAAAGGCAGGTACTCGAGGAAGTAGGAAGCTGAGTTCAAAACCAAAAACAAACAAAAAGTAGCCAGTATGAGATGTGTCTGCCTGTCTCAGTCAGTTCACAAAGTTGTCCTGTCAGAATTGCTCAGGGCAGAAGCAAGAATGTCGTCCAAGTGGGTACTTATGGAAAGAGGAGCTAGGCCTACATGATGTTCTCGTGTTTGCTTGTGTTAGAGCCAGTCCCAAGGGCTCCTTTTATATGTTTGACAGCAGAGAAACAACCCACTTGGTGCATCCATCTGGTTATTAATTTATTCAAAAACAATATTTAAGCTACTATGATAAACTGGGTTTCTCAATGGCACTCATGTAAGAAATCTTAACTTTCTCTTTGTGGTAGGAATATTCAGATACTTCTGTTTCGTTCTCATGGATATATAATAGAGTTAAGGCTCTTCCACCGCTCTGTTACCTTACTTTTTTCTATTTGTTCCATTAGTTCTATTTCTCTTTTTTAATTTTAACTTTTCCCTTCTTTTGGATCAATTGAATATTTTTATTATCTAGGTTTCCTTTCTTTAAACTTATTAAGTAGACATTCTTTTATTATCTATTTCATCGATAATGCCTTCCTAGAGATTATGACATGTATCTCTGACTAGTCATTGGTACTTCTTCCTCCTCCAGGACAATGCAAGGATTTTAGAAGTCTCAAATCTCATTTATCCACCTCTGATTTGTATACTATTGTTGTCATGGACAGTACTTTCATTTTCTCTATTTATGACCCTTATGGTATTATTACTTTATACAGTCAATATTCATTTAGATTTATCTATATATATATCCTTTTCTTATTCTTTTTTCTTCCCACAGATCAGAGCCACTATCTTGAATCATTTTTCTTTCACATGAAGAACACTCTTTTCTGTTCCCTATAGTTGGTGATAAATTTTCTCAGCTTTTATTTTCCTTAAAATTTATTTCACCTTTATTTTGAAAAATTATTTGGGAATTTGCCTTACTAGATAGCAAGACTTTTATTATGAAATTATAGGAATTAAGGCAATGTGTTTTGGACAGGGATAAAGAAAATTAAAGTGGAACAGAACAGATTTTATAATTGACAGAGCTAGAATCCTACTTTGGGCAATTTTCTTAGCCATCACCTCAACTAGGGCAGGAAGTGGGGATGGAGAAGATGGGTTAAAATATCAGATGGTTAAACATATTCATCCCCAATCCATTGATCTTACCACATTTTACTGTTCTTCGTCCCCTCGATTTGTTTCTTCCTTCATAACCCATCTTGCAAACATTTGCAAACCCCTTGCCCTCTCTCCTTATCAGTCTCCCTTGGTAAAACCACAACCCCGGCTAATTTAAATTATCCAACTACTGCAAGTCTCCACTATGTAGCAAAACATGGCTGAAGAAAAACATGAAACCATCTATCTGGTCTCACCAGTAAATGGCTCTTGACTATATACTTAATGTAAAAGGCATGCTTATTATTTATTAATATTTGTTATTTATTATCTACTCTGTGGATTGCAATATTCATAAGGACAATGATTTTTTCCTCGTATATCTCAACATTTGCTATCATAAATATTTCCTTAGTTCATTCACTCTTCCACTTTCCTAGATAATTAATTTATACCTGTTCTTTCTTCCAACTTTGATCATTCTTTCCCTATCTTCACATTTGCTGAAGTATTGTGCTTCTTATTTCACTGATAAAATTGAAGTGTCCAGAAGGGAACTGCCATAATTTCCCGCCATGACATTTGCCCCCTTACCAGCATCTGTACCCAACACTCTGCATTCCCACCTTTTTCTATAAATGAATTATCTATGCCTCTATTTGTAGCTGGTTCTTCTGTTTGTACTTTTATACTATCGATCTCATCCACTTGAGAATGACTTCTTAAGGAGCTGTTATTCCCTCCCTCTTCTGCATCATCAACTTTTCTGTCCCTGCTGAATCATTCCTGTCAGTATACATACAGGGTGTTATTTCTTCCATCTTAAAAAAAAAAAATTCTCCCTTACCCCACTTCCCCTGCCAACTACCATCTCATTTCTTTCCTCTTCTCAGCTAACCTTAACTCTTCTTTATAGCGTTATCACTGTTACTTTCTCCATTTCCTGTCCTCTTGTTCTCCCTTAAACACGGTCTAATCAGGAGTGTGACTTTTTCACACCAACGAAACTGTTCTTATAAGGGTCATTGATAACCTCTACATCACTAAATCTAAAGGTCTATTCTTTGTCCTTATCTTATGTGACAAAATCAAGCCATTGGCAAATTTATCTTTCTATTTTCTTTAATATACTTTCCTTGCTTGGATTCCAGGGCACCACATATTTCTTGGATTTTCTTGTGCTTTACTGGTTATTCTTTCTCAGTTTCCTTTGATATTCTTTCTCTTCTTTCAACTTCTTAACTAACATTTGAATGCACCAAAGCTCACTTATTGGATTTCTCTGCCTATTCTCACTCCCTCTGTAATCTCAGCCAATCTCACAGCTTGAAATAGCATTTGTATCCAACAATTTCTAAATTTTTATTTCTAGCCTAGACCTCCCTCCTTAATTCCCAACTCATATATGCAACTGCATCTTTGACATCTTTATTTGGATATTTAATATGCCTGACCTTGACTCCTGATCTTTTCCCCAAGATCACCTCTCTAACAGGCTTCCCATTCTCAGTTGGCAGCTTCAGCCTTCCAGTTGTTCAGCAAAAATATCAGAGTTGTCTCTATTATTCCCTGTCTTCCATACCCCATGCTCAGTCTGTCAGGAAATCCTATTTGCTCTACCTTCAAAATGTATCCAGAATCTGACCACTTCTTTTTCTCCAGTCCTACCACTGTAGTGCAAGGTGCTATCATCTCACCCGAATTACTGCAACAACTTCCTTACGGTCTCTCTACTTCTGTCTTTGCCCCTCTTCTGCTGTTGTCCGTTCTCAAAGCATCCGCGAGGGTGGTTCTTCAGAAACGTGAGTCAGATCATGACACTCCTCTCCTCACAATTCCCCAGTGGGAGCTGTGTTTTACAATGGTCAGCCCTCTCTACCACCTCTCTGACCTGGTTTTCTGCTTCTCTCCCTGCCTCACTCCATACCAGCCACACTAGCTTCTTGGATGTTCCTCAAACAAGAGAGGCAGAGCTAGTTGTCCCTCTGCCCTCAATTCTCTTTCCCCAAATATTCACATGGCTAAAATGCTCATCGCCTACAGGTCTCTTCTCAATGACCATCTTTTCAATGAGACCAACCTTGATTTCCCTTTTAAAATTTGCATCTCATTCCTCCAGGTCTTTCAGTTTCTCTTACTCCATTTTGACTTTTCTTCCCACAACATTTATCACTTTATAGGATACTATATAATTTATGAATTTATTATGCTTGTTGTTTATTGTCACCCCCACCTTTGACCTCTTTTCTTCTAAAAAATCATTTCCTTTTGGTCCCACTCTTTATTTGCTTGGCCTGAAATTCATCTAACTAATTTGGCCCCAGTACATTGGAAGGCATTTATAGTATGTAAGACCCATGAAAGCAAATATATTTTCAGTTTTATTTACTGAGATATCCAACATTTGCTGCCTTTACTTGCTATGTGCCAGACTCTGTGTTAGGGTTTGAGAATATAAAGAAAACAGGGCATAGTTCCTTTCTCACAATGGACTGAGAATACACCAGTACAAAAATCATTCAGAAATATATCGTGCTTTATAAAATCACAGAACCCATCACACACATATTTTCCCATTTGATTTTCAAAACAATAAGCATGTTTAAGGTGAGGAGCTATTATTCCTAGTTAAAAAAAATGAAAACGTGGAAACTGAGATTCCTGAAGAGCAAGTGAATTTCCACATGGCTAAGATACAATAGATTTAGGGCCCAACGCTAGCCATGTGACTCCAGCTGCTCCTTCCATATCCCTGGGGAAGACTACTGCCATGCAGAGACCATGCCTATCTATATTTCTAGTCCCCACAGCACTAGATGGCTCATTAAATGTGTGTTGAATAGATCAATATTATAAATCGATACCATAAAAAATTCATATTATAAAAAAGTTTAATATAAGTAAATGTTAAAGGAAAGAACATACACCATCGACCAAAGTATTTAAAAATATAGTATATTTTAAATATATATAATTTAATAATATTGTTAAATTTAATATATTACATTTAAATATAAATTAATTTGCAACAATTTTCCCTGAAGAGAGTTTTATGGACTCAATTTTCTCCCCAGTTGATCTTTAGCTTGATAATGTGCTTTGTGATCTTTTCCCCGTTATATTTTATTTGCGGCTATCTAACAATTTTCTGACTTTCCATCTCTGAAGATAGACAGTTAGATCCAATCTTTGACTATCATATTTGAGTGTGGCCACACTGAACTACATTCTGTTTCCAAATTTTCTGCTACTGATACTTTCAACCTCTGCCTAAATCTTCCATCTTCTCAGTTTATAGATCTTGCTTTCTCCTATCTTCTTTTCCTTCAAACCATGTTAACTCTTAAACTTTTCTCTCAAAATTCTTTTAAAAATATTTCTCACTGCTTGAAAAACAAAACAAAAATCCCTCTCCACCTTTTACCTTTTTCCTCCTAAAACATCATTTCCTTTTGGTCTCACTCTTCTTTTGCTTGTTATAAAATTCACATAACTAATTTGGCCCCAGCACCTTGGAAGGTATTCATAAAATGTTGTAAATGAGGGTAGTGTTGATTCGGCACCCTCTTTTCCAATGAATTCTTCCTCACACTCTCTTAAACAAAGGTGGACTTACAAAGGTATCATTAAAAAATTTAAAGAAGCAGTTTGCTATCAATTACGATGTCATATCTTTTCTGCCAGCATAGAGTAATGACATATTGAGAGTTCCAAGGTCATATTGCCTAATGGAATTCTTGTGTTCTATGGGAACTGTTGAGTGGACAGGGAAGTCTGCAGGGTGCCAAGGTCAGAGATTAAATGAATAAACTCAAGCTAGGGTCACTATGCTTTAGGTCACTTATGTTGACTTATTTTCAAGGTTATTATAAAACCATACCTTTTCAAAACATTGTACTTTACTTTGCTATGAATTAAAATATTTGCTAATGTCATACTAAAGTATCTATAAGTCATACCACAAAAAAAGAACAGTAACATCAGGTTTGCGTTTGATGCAAGTTTTTAGTTACTCATAGTACTATTTCCTAGCCCTAAAATTGTGGCATCTTAAGGAGTCTTCAACAACTTTAAAGCATATTATGAAATGTTCCAAAATCTACTGAAGCAAAATTAATTCAAATTTGCAATCATCTGTGTAATAGCTTTGGGACTCTACTAATATTAGATAGAATCAATGATTCTCTTTATCCCTCTCTTTACTGTTTTTTTCTTTTTTTAAACTAAACATTTTAGTTTAAGACACACAATTCACGTGTGGTTGTAAGGATAATGCAGAGAGATTCCCTTACTTAGACTTTACTTAGATTCCCCAAGGGTAACATTTTATATTTGTGTCTAAATTCATAAGGGATATTGGTCTGCAGTTTTCTTTTCTCTTTTTCTTTTCTTTCTTTCTTTCTTTTTTTTTAACCATCTTGGATTTTAGTATCAGGGAAAAACTAGCTTCACAAAATGAATCAGAAGCATTCTCTCTACTTCTATTTGCAGGAGGAGATTGTGGGTTATTTGAACATTTTTTTTAAAACTTGCATTTTAATTTGCCTGTATTGTTCATTGCTATGACTCTTTGTATTGCCTTTTTAGTGGTTCTGAGTATTACTTTATATATACATAACTTCTCATAGTCTACTATTGTCATTGTAAAGTCTAGAAATCTCATTTCCTTTACATCCATTTACCCTCTCCCATGCAATAAACTGATTGTCTTATATACTTTCTCTATATATGTTTAGAACCACATCAGACAGTGTGGTTAATTTTTTTAATACATTTTTGCTTCAAACCATCAAAAATATCTAAAAAACACAACAGGAGAAAGAAAGTTTATTGCACTCACCAGTATTTTTGCTCGCCATATTCTTCTTTCCTGATATTCCAAGGTTCCTTCTTTTATCATTTCTTTTCTGTTTAGATAATTTCCCTTAGCCACTCCTTTGGTGTAAGTAATTAGTTTTCCTTCATTTGAGAATGTTTTCATTTTATCTTTATTCCTAAAGGATAATTTTATTGTATATAGGATATAGGATTCTAGGATTCGCTGGATGTAGGAGTTCTTTTATTTCAGCACTTGATCAATGATGTGCCAGTCCTTCTTGCCCCCACAGATTCTGATGAGAAATCCATTGTAATTTAAATAATTTTTCCTTGTAGCAATGTGTCATTTCTCCATTGATATTTTCAACACTTTTTCTTTATATTTAGTTTTTTTTTAGAGAAGCTTTAGGTTCACAGCAAAATTAAGCAGAAGGTAAGAGGTTTCCCATATACCTCCTGCACCCCCACCCCTTGCATAGCCTCCCCCATTATCAACATCCTCCGCCTGAGTGGTACATTTGTTGTAATTAATGAACCTGCATTAACACATCTGAATCACCCAAAGTCCATAGTTTACATAAGGGTTCACTCTTGGCGTTGTACATTCTATGGGTTTGGACAAAGGTATAATAACATATTTTCATTATTATAGTATCATGCAGAGTATTTTCACTGCCCTAGAGTCCTCTGTGTTCCACCTATTCATTCCTGCCCACCTTATTACCCCAGTCCACGCTCAACCCTTGGCAACTACTGATCTTTTCACTGTCTCCAAAGTTTTGCCTTTCCAAAAATGTCATATAGTCTGAATCAGACAGTATACAGTCTTTTCAAATTGGCTTCTTTCACTTACTAACATGCATTTAAAGTTCCTCTTTTCATTTCTTGATAATCTTTTTTTTTTTCTTTCTTTCTTTCCTTTTTTTTTTTTTTTAACACTAAATAACATTCCATTGTTTGGATGCACCACAGCTTATTTATTGATTCATTTACTAAAGAACATCTTGGTTGCTTCCAAGTTTGGGCAACTATGAATAAAGCTGCTATACACATCTGTGTGCAGGGTTTTGTGTGGATGTGCATTTTCCACTCCTTTGGGTAAATACCAACGTGTGACTGCTGGATTGTATGGTAAGAGTATGTTTAGTTTTGTAAGAAATTACTAAACTGTCTTTTAAAGTGGCTGTACTATTTTGCATTTCCACCAGCAAAGAATGAAAGTTTTTGTTGTTCCACATCCTCACCAGCATTAGGTTGTTAGTGTTTTAGGTTTTAGCCATTTTAATAGGTGTGTAGTGGTAACTCGTTGTTTTAATTTGCACTTACCTGATGACGTATGGTGTGGAATATGCTTATTTGCCATCTGTGTAACTTCTTCAGTGAAATGTCTGATAAGGTCTTTTTTGATCAGGTTGTTTGTTTTCTTATTGTTGAGTTTGTAAAAGTTCTTTGCATATTTTATCACATATGTCTTTTGCAAATATTTTCTCCCAGTCTGTGGCTTGTTTTCTCATTCTCTTGACATTGTCTTCCACAAAGCAGAAGTTTTTAATTTTAATAAAGTCCAGCTTATTAATTATTTCTTTTGTGGATCATGTTTCTGGTGTTGTATCTAAAAAGTCATTGCCATATTCAAGGTCATCCTATGTTACCTGCTAGGAGTTTTATAGTTTGGCATTTTATTTTTAGCTCTATGATCTATTTTGAGTTATTTTTGTGAAGGATGTAAGGTCTATGTTTAGAATCATTTTGGGAGGGTGGCGTGGAATGTGGATGTCTAGTTGTTCCAGCATCATTTGTTGAAGAGACTTTTTGCTTCACCGTATTGTCTTTGCCCTTTTGTCAAAAATTAATTGACTATATTTATGTAGGTCTACTTCTGGGCTCCCTATTCTGTTCCATTGATCTATTTGTCTATTCTTTTGGCAATTCCACACTATCTTAATGTTGCTTTATAGTAAGTCTTGGAGTCGAGTAGTGTTAGTCCTCCACTTTGTTCTTCTCCTTCAATATTGTGTTAGCTATTCTGTATCCTTTGCATTTCTATATAAAATTTACAACCAGTTTGTCTACATCTACAAAATAATTTGCTGGGATTTTGATTAGAAATGCATTGAATCTATAAATCAAGTTAGAAAAACTGACATCTTGACAATGTTAAGTATTGGACTATCTCTCCACATATTTAGTTCTTATTTGATTTCATTCATCAGAATTTTTTAGTTTTCCTTAGATGGATTTTGTACATATTTTGTTAAACATATCAAAATATTTCAATTTTGGGAGTCTAATGTGAATGATATTAATTTCAAATTTTATTTGTTCATTGCTGGTATATAACCTTGTATCCTGCCACCATGTTATAATTTCTTATTAGCTCCAAAAGTTTGGTATTTTGTTTCGTTTTGTTGTTGTTATTGTCACTGATTCTTTAAGATTTT
>NW_011888785.1:19630292-19632860 GCF_000151845.1 Pteropus vampyrus | reverse complement strand
TTTTTTTTTTTTTTAACACTAAATAACATTCCATTGTTTGGATGCACCACAGCTTATTTATTGATTCATTTACTAAAGAACATCTTGGTTGCTTCCAAGTTTGGGCAACTATGAATAAAGCTGCTATACACATCTGTGTGCAGGGTTTTGTGTGGATGTGCATTTTCCACTCCTTTGGGTAAATACCAACGTGTGACTGCTGGATTGTATGGTAAGAGTATGTTTAGTTTTGTAAGAAATTACTAAACTGTCTTTTAAAGTGGCTGTACTATTTTGCATTTCCACCAGCAAAGAATGAAAGTTTTTGTTGTTCCACATCCTCACCAGCATTAGGTTGTTAGTGTTTTAGGTTTTAGCCATTTTAATAGGTGTGTAGTGGTAACTCGTTGTTTTAATTTGCACTTACCTGATGACGTATGGTGTGGAATATGCTTATTTGCCATCTGTGTAACTTCTTCAGTGAAATGTCTGATAAGGTCTTTTTTGATCAGGTTGTTTGTTTTCTTATTGTTGAGTTTGTAAAAGTTCTTTGCATATTTTATCACATATGTCTTTTGCAAATATTTTCTCCCAGTCTGTGGCTTGTTTTCTCATTCTCTTGACATTGTCTTCCACAAAGCAGAAGTTTTTAATTTTAATAAAGTCCAGCTTATTAATTATTTCTTTTGTGGATCATGTTTCTGGTGTTGTATCTAAAAAGTCATTGCCATATTCAAGGTCATCCTATGTTACCTGCTAGGAGTTTTATAGTTTGGCATTTTATTTTTAGCTCTATGATCTATTTTGAGTTATTTTTGTGAAGGATGTAAGGTCTATGTTTAGAATCATTTTGGGAGGGTGGCGTGGAATGTGGATGTCTAGTTGTTCCAGCATCATTTGTTGAAGAGACTTTTTGCTTCACCGTATTGTCTTTGCCCTTTTGTCAAAAATTAATTGACTATATTTATGTAGGTCTACTTCTGGGCTCCCTATTCTGTTCCATTGATCTATTTGTCTATTCTTTTGGCAATTCCACACTATCTTAATGTTGCTTTATAGTAAGTCTTGGAGTCGAGTAGTGTTAGTCCTCCACTTTGTTCTTCTCCTTCAATATTGTGTTAGCTATTCTGTATCCTTTGCATTTCTATATAAAATTTACAACCAGTTTGTCTACATCTACAAAATAATTTGCTGGGATTTTGATTAGAAATGCATTGAATCTATAAATCAAGTTAGAAAAACTGACATCTTGACAATGTTAAGTATTGGACTATCTCTCCACATATTTAGTTCTTATTTGATTTCATTCATCAGAATTTTTTAGTTTTCCTTAGATGGATTTTGTACATATTTTGTTAAACATATCAAAATATTTCAATTTTGGGAGTCTAATGTGAATGATATTAATTTCAAATTTTATTTGTTCATTGCTGGTATATAACCTTGTATCCTGCCACCATGTTATAATTTCTTATTAGCTCCAAAAGTTTGGTATTTTGTTTCGTTTTGTTGTTGTTATTGTCACTGATTCTTTAAGATTTTTCTACATAGACTATCACCATGTCATCTGTGAACAAAGACAGTTTATTTCTTCTTTCCCAATATACCTTTTATTTCCTTTTCTTACCTTATTCCATTAGGTAGGTCTTCCAGCCAATGTTAAACAGGAATAGTGAGAGCGGACATCCTTGACTTGTCCTGAAAGTCGAAAGATTCACCATTAAGTATGATGTTAGGTATAGGTATTTTGTAGATATTCTTTATCAAGTTGAGAAGGTTACCTTCTATTCCCAGTTTACTGATAGTTTTTGTTATATAAATAGGTGTTGGATTTTGTCAAATGCTTTTTCTACATCTATTGATCCTATCGTGTGATTTTTCTTTTTTAGCCTGTTGATGTGATGGATCACATTAACTAATTTTTGAACGTTGAACCAGCTTTACTTATCTGGGATAAATCTTACTTGGTCATGGTGTATAATTCTTTATACACATTGTTGGATTTGATTTGCTAATATTTTGCTAAAGATATCCGCATTTATTATCATGAAATATACTGGTCTGTAATTTTCTTTTCCTTTAATATCTTTTTTTGGTTTTGGCATTAGGGTAATGCTGCCCTCATAGAATGAGCCAGGGAGAATTTCCTGTGCTTCTATCCTCTGAAAGAAATTATAGAGAATTGATATAATTAATCCTTTTCCTTAAATGTTTGGTAGAATTCACCAGTGAACCCAACTGGGCCTGGTGCTTTCTATTTTGTAAGGTTATTAATTATTGATTCAATTTCTTTATATTTAGTTTTCAGAAGTCTAAGTATAATATGCCTCAGCATGGATTTATTCAGATTTACTCTGTTTGGGTTTGTTTATTTCCTTGAATATATGGCTTTACGTACTTTGCCAAATTTAAGGAATTGCAGCTATTATTTCTTCAAATACTTTCTCAGCTCTCCCCTCTTTCTCCTGTCATTGTGGGACTCTGATGACACTAGTGTTAAATCTTTTGTTATAGTTCCTCGAGGCTCTTTTTCTTCAGTATATCATTCTTACTGCTGTTCAGATTGAGCAGTTTCTATTGTTCCATCTC
>NW_011888785.1:19620747-19630242 GCF_000151845.1 Pteropus vampyrus | reverse complement strand
CTTTACGTACTTTGCCAAATTTAAGGAATTGCAGCTATTATTTCTTCAAATACTTTCTCAGCTCTCCCCTCTTTCTCCTGTCATTGTGGGACTCTGATGACACTAGTGTTAAATCTTTTGTTATAGTTCCTCGAGGCTCTTTTTCTTCAGTATATCATTCTTACTGCTGTTCAGATTGAGCAGTTTCTATTGTTCCATCTCCTAGTCTGCTGTTGAGCCTATCATTCAGTTTATTTCAGTAATTGTATTTTTCAGTTCTAAAATTTCCATTTGGTCCATCTTTATAAGTTTTATTTATTTGCCGAGGTTTTCTGTTTTTCATTTGTTTTAAGCATGTTTGTAATTGCTCTTTAAAGCATTTTTACAATGAGATTCTGGATCTCATTTAAACCTTTGTTTTCCTTGATTTTTGAAGATTGCTTCAGCAGAGAAAGTGGTGTCATTACTATAGTGGATGTAGAAGTCCAGGTTGCCCACTGATCTTCATTAATACCTGAGGTGGGAGGAGGTCCTTAGTACTGCTGGGCAGAGGTGGAAGTTCTGCTTCCCCACTAAGCCTCCACTGACACCTTCCTGGCTGGGAGAAGTAAAAGTGTATTGTTACAGCTCTCCACGTGGCCTCCACTGACACCACAGTTGTGGGGAGGTGACCTTGTTACTGCTATGTGGTGAGAAAAGTCCTGATTCTCCACTAGGCATCGTCTTACACCACCCCGGAGGGAAGGGAGAGAGCTACCTCATTCCTACCAAGTGGGAATGAAAAGTCAGCCTTCTTAGCCTTCTCTGACATCACCATGGTGGGAGTAGGCAGTGAAGTTGGGGAGCTTTGTTACAGCCAGCAAGGGTGGAAGTGGAGGCCTGCCACTCAGCCTTTGTCGGCATGGATATGGGTGGTGGCACAGTTTTTTTTATGAAATTTGGCTAGACTAGAACAGCGATTTTCTAAACATTTTCTACCTTGCCAGGCTGCCCCTTTCCTATACTTATTAGCTAGAGAGAGCAGGCTTTTGTTGGGGCTTCTTTTTGTATGTGCACATTGGTATTTCTGGCTTTTCACCTTTTACAGCTCCAAGTCTGGAATATATGAGGTAAGAACAAAGCTAAGGAAAATAAAACAAAAACAAAAATGGTTAACTTACCATCATGTCATTCTTTGTATTCCAAGGTCCTTAGCTGGTTTGTCTTCTCCTACTTTTCACAGTCTTCTTATGTTTGTTTTATATATAATGTTCAGTGTTTCTAGTTGTATTTAGCAGGAGGAATAGGAAAAAAAATATATCTATTCCATCTTCTTGGAAGTAGCTGCTTAATATTTTAAATCCATTTTATTTAGCAGGGTGTAGAGGCAGAGAAAGAAAATTCTAAAATCAAATTAGCCAATCTTTGTATTTCTTCATCAATAGAAAATAAAAAGATTTCTCTAACCTATCTGCTCATTCGCCTCCCATGCACTCTCTCACCTTCTTAGTAATATTCAGTTCATATAACTCCTTATAAAACTCTGTATTTTTTTTACATAAAACATAAAGATAGGTGGACATTATCTCAGTCAGGCCTTCAGCTTATTCCACAATAAAATAAGAAGTCAAATGTCAATAACTGTAGACTTTCCCACAACAAAATATGAAGCAATGTTAAAGAAATCAGATAAAAGCTATTTATTCATATAACCTTATGTTGTGTTGTGTTGTTGTGTTATGTTATGTTAAAGTATATTAATTATACTTATTTTTACATCTTTTCCTACCCACTAGATTGTGAGCTTCTTCAGAAATGGGAATAAACCAAATATAGCACCTGGCACATTGCAAGCACCTAATAAATACTACGCTCCTTCTTCTTTCCCACTTCTTTCTCACTCCCAGTTAGTTCAGAAATCAAGGCAGAAAGCCCAGAGGAAAAACTGCACCTGTGATTAATCTAGGCTTAAAGATTGGAGAACACCTCTGGATCAGTAGCCAGGTAATATCAATCAGTACTTCAGACTAGATCTTGCAGGAAGAGCTGGCCACTTCCCATCCCACCCCATACATTTTTTAAGATTCTGACACAGCAGGTACCCAGGGATTAAAAAGGCAGAGGTTGTGGAACCCTGTCTTCTACTTTCCTTCTCTTAGAGTTCTGACCAATTTTGTCAATATTTGTTCATTTATTCAATAAATATTTAAGAAGGAAGAGAAGGGTGGAGTTAAAAGTACACCTCTAGAGCAAGTACACCCCTTTCCAAACTGTGACCTGAGGAATGCCAGCAAGTGCTTAGTAGATAACAAGGATTCTATGGTCAAATAAGTTTGAGAAATGCTGGTTACCATGTTGCTCTCTCAGAGGGTCACAATCTATATCATGCATTTTGAGAGTTCTGTAGTAAAAAAAAAATCATCTGTTTACCTGTTTTCTATCTTCTCCTGTCCCCACAATACCCATTGAAAACACAATATTCATATTCTCTTTAACTTTATACATGAACTACTTATAAGAGAAGTAATTTTAAAAGTTCCAAGAGCAGGGAAATAATGCAAACACTGATGGGAGTCAAGAGTAGATCCCTAGAAGAAAGAAGATGTGATCTTAACTTGACCGAGGCAAAAGGCAGATAAGACTGTGGTGGGATACGTAAGACATTTTATACATTAAGTAGGAATTTGGACTTTCAGAGGTTATTGAGAAGGTCTTTAGAAAGCAATCATTACACTTGTTAAGAATGGTGGATTCTTTTTTAAATAATTTGACCTATCTTTTGTCAGTCAAAGTCCCAAGAGGAGAGGAATTATACATTCAAATTAGGATATTCAAGGAGGTTTTAATGAAGTGACCACAAAAGTATGGGCAGAATATAGGTTATAGTGGATATACTATAAATAGTGAAATATGTTTTTGGACCACAAAAATGGAGAGGGAGGCATTGCCTTTTCTAGGCCAGTACAGTGAGGGAAGAGAGCAATTACTAGAACCCATACTGAGTGTCATGTGGAGAAAATTGCTTCAAGTAGGGCAGAGATGCCCTCCAACTGTCTCCCAGGCTCCCCTTAGCTGAACCGACAAAAGCCAACCTCCAAAGGTATATAGAAGAGTGAAGAGAAGAGATAACAAGTAAATATAAAAGGACAAAGGGAAGATACTTGACACCTGTCTCAACATGGAAGAATCTGGAAACTGGCAAAAAATATTTTAATTCCATTTCCCAGCTGTGTCTATTCATGATTCCTGTAACACTTTTGAAGAGAGTACTTATTATGTCAAGATATTGCATAAAGACAATAAGATAGAGACCCAACCCTCAGGTTTGTGAAGTAGCTATAAATAGAGAGAAAAATAATCAAATAATTAAAATACAGTATGAAACAAGCATGAAAAGGTATAGAAAGTATATGAGAGTTTAGTGCAAAGAATTTATATAGCTGACTTTTGACCTTAGCCTCGATATGCAATGCTAGTATGTAAATGTTGGCTAAGTAGCCTTTCTGGTATAAATGCATCTTTTGAGAATTTAAAATGTACTTGAAATTTAATTTCATCAATTAATAGCCAGTAATAACCCATAATAAAAAATGTAGCCACACAAAAAATTCGCTTTCAGAATGGAAGTATATGAAAAAGAATAATTCACAAATGCTAAGTTTTGTGAAACATCCAGTATTTTGTATTTAGCCTTCAACACTCTTAAACACCCTGTTAAGTATTTGTTCTCATAGAGGAAATCTGTAAGATTGTTTTTTCACTTTAACCTAACCATTTCCATTTTGGCATACTTCTCTCTAGGTTTTGTCTACATGTACATCTTTCAGACCTGGGCTCCCTAACCCCAAAGAATTTTACACCAGTTATAATCCTGAGGATGTAGAATACTGTGGCCATATAATTTTTCAAAGAATTCAGTAAGTCTCAGCCATAGCTTGGCTGGAACTGGCACTTTCCTAAGGCAATTTGGAAAATCCGTGGATAAATCCTGCGTGAGTCATCTATTTACACTCTAAAGAGTAGGAGTAGTGATGTCACTGCCCACACTGATAGACATGTTTTGCATACGGGAGAACTGAAGAGGGACAATGAAGTCTTTTAGAAATGAAAAAATCATCATACTCCAATAAATTCTGATAAATAGGAAAGCCTCAACTGCAAACTGGTTTGATAAAAAAACAAAATGTAAGAGTAGTTTTCTCTTTCTATCTTTTAATTAAAATTTAAAAAAAAAATTTCTTCCTTCACCTTGCCTTTTCCCCAATTTTCCAAATAGAACAGTATTATTTCTTGCCTAATATGCTAAGATGCGTCTCTGTCTTGTGGTTGAAATGCTACAGCCACAGAAATTCTCTTGCAGATTACTCATATGCTCAGAAGTTCTAAACTGTGACCTTTCCTCCTTTTACTTATGGAGTTTGTAAAAGGGTTATCTTTATAATGAATATTAAAAAAGTTAAATGTAATTTATTTTATAAATCCTCACTGCACAGGCACATTATTAGGAATGTGGATACTCTGAGGTAAAGTGTAGCTCAACACTTTCACTATTTCATATAAACCACTGCAAGAATAAAAATAAATCGATTCTGGTACACCAGGCCCTTCAGGCTCAGTCCTACTTGACTTTCCAGACTCATTCCTGTGGTAACATGACCAACTACATCCAACACCTGAAATTCTGACCACCCCCAGTCATTTCTGATTCTAGCCTTCCAGGCTGTTCTACACTGCTTTCCACATCCATACCTTTTGTCTACTGTCCACTTGACAAGTAGATACTCAGTTATCCAGGAAGCTTTTATAACCTTCAAACCACTGAGGAGAAGTGATGGCCCCTAAGAAATCTTGCATCACAGAACTAACAAACATTACTAAACATATTTTTGTCTCTTAAGCGGTGAGTTTCTTGTCTTATCATCATGCCCCCAGTATCTACTTCAGTAGGCACATAAGATAATTGTTAAATGAATAAATATAATATAAAATTTCCTTTTCATGCAAGAGAATTGGTAGCCTTGAAGAGCAAAAAATAAAAAAAAATGAAGTGAAGGCAACTAATGTTTGTTTTTTGTTTTTCGTTTTTTGTTTTTGCTTATATTCTGTGTATTGAGAAGTGTTCTAAATACTTTATTATAATATTTAGTGGTCAAGTAATCCAATGAAGTAGCTATTGAATTCCCTTAATTGCCAGTGAGGAAACAAAGGCCCAGAAAAAATGAGTAACTCACCCAATCATACATGATAACAAACCATAAGCCAAAAAGAGAAACCCAGGTTTTGCTGACTAGAGAAACTCGGTACTTCTCCATACACCAAATAACAATCAATAAAAGGGAAAACATTCAAATTTAGTTGCCCAGTGGAGAATGTGAAAACGTTCAGTTTCCAACTCAAAGGTCACTTTTCCTTATGATCAAAACTGTCTTTTGAAAGACTTCAGGTGAAAATATTTCATCATGTATCTTTGCCTCTTGCACATATCCGCAAGCATTCTTGCTTTTCTCTTTGTTATTCTGATTTCTCCAGACTCTAATGGCAGAGGTCTTTCACCTTGGTTTTGGAAGTTCTAAGTGGAACAAAGGACTACAGTTGCAGAAGGCGATCCCCCAAATTCTTTTGTTTAATCTTTTTTAAAGAGCAATACATCTTTTTTTTTCCATTTGACAAATTTATTGAGGATTTTCAATGTGCCAGGAATTGATAGAGATGTCAGAGTAAAATGGTGAATCAGGTGCCCACCAAGATATTGCAGCCTAAAGGGATACTTTTGAAAACTAAGAGAGTTAAGGTAAGTGAAAGTCCTTTATAGGCTCTGGGACTAAGAAGAGTTATTACTTGGTCTAGTTATCAATTGGCTTTGAACAATGGTTTTTATGATCACTTATTATTGTTTGGATTGGACTCAGTTGGGTGGTTCTCATCTCATGAGGGTGCAGTCAGATGCTGGCTGGGGCTGCAGTCATCTGAAAGCATGATTGGGCTGGATGTCTGAGATACCCACTCACACGGCTGGCACTTGACACTGGTTATGGGCTGGGGGCTCAGTTGAGTCAAATCATATGACCTCCCCATGTATCTTGGGCTTCTTATAGCATATGACTGAATTCTGAGAGGGAGGGGTTATTGCAGTTAAGGACCTGGTCCTCAGCTTATAACTATCCCAAACTCCATTGTGTCAGGCAGGGCTTCCTCTGGAAAGCAGGCATCTCTACTTACCCCACCGGGTGTCACATGCCACTCTTTGCCTTGCTCAGCCAGCTCCAAATGCTTTTTGAACAGGCTGTTTACTCTACCTGAAATTTCCTCTACCTGAAATGCCCCGCTTCTTCCCTATGGCCTGTCTTCCCTACTCCCACTACTCCCTGGGTAACTCCTTCTCATTTTTCAGATTTCAGCCCAAATTATTATCACTTCAAGAGCAGCAAATATTTTAGTAAAGTTTAACCATCTGATTCTCTTATTTCTTTTTTTCTTAACTTTTTGTTGTGAAATAATTATAGACTCACAGGAAGTTGCAAAAATCAGTCGTATATACCCTTTATCCAGCTTCCTCGAATGATATCATGTAGTATGCAGCACAAAATCAAACCAAGGACACTGATGTTGGTACAAAACTCTTACCAAACTATTCCAATTTCTTAAAAACAAGATTTTTTTCTTCGTTTGTTTGTTTTTTTTACAAAATTATGGACATAATTCCCATAAGGCCTTACCTTTTATTCTGTAGAGTGTATGAGGTTGAGTCACAGCTCATATGATAATGATAGGCTCCCCTTCCTATATTTTATGTACATGGCCTTAGACAAGAATCATCTTAATGTATCTTATATTAATACAGGACTTTTTTGATGTTGTGATAAAACAAAACTGACCCAGGGAAAGATATATACTAGATCAAAAACTTAGCAAAAGAGTAAACACTTATTGAATCTTTCCTATATGCTAAGGACTTTGCCAAACACAAGAACAAAGTGATGCAGAGACACAGTTCTTTCCTCAAAGGGTTCATAAATGGAAGAAAGCATCTGAAACAGATATGTGAGTAAGAAAAATGAACAAAAAAAGACTTATTATTGAAACCTGGGAACAAATGCTGCTTTGTGTGCCAAGAAACAGACTGAAACACATTTTGGCCTAAATTCAGAAGTTTATTTTGGTGAATGAAATAGAAGGGCCACCATTGTTTAGAGTTGAATATAGCTGAATAATCCTAAAATGAGACTAGGAAACTAAAAGAGAGTTGAACTCAAGCAAACAGCACACACTGGGACCCATCTGTGTTTAGTTAGTACCCAAGGCCACACTTCCAAATGCCTTCGACGATGATGTCACCTTCAAGCCATAGGAACAAATCATCTTTCTCCAGAAACAGTTCCTCATCTCCATCAATGTCACAGAATTTTCCTAGCCAACTTTTATCATTCCTCTGCCTTTCCCATTTAGACTATGGATGTTTTTCACAGCCACCTATTCTCTGTTCTAAACAGCCCAACTCAGAGCCTCATTACCCTCACATTTAAAAAAAAATAAAAGCATCTAGTTTAGCTTCCCTGATTTGAGGTTTATGTCAGTTTCCCAAGACGACTACAACAAATTACCATAAATCTGGTGGCTTGACATTATGGAAAACAGAATAGAGGTTACTCAAAAAATTAAAATTAGAACTATCACGTGATCCAGGAATTCCATTTCTGGATATGTATTTGAAGCAAATGAAATTAGCAACGCCATGTTCATTGCAGCATTACTCACAATAGCCAAGATATGGAAACAACTTGTGTCCATTGAGAGATGAATGCATAAAGAAAATGTGATACACACATACACACAGACACACCCACATAATGGAATATTATTCGGCAATAAAAAAGAAAAAAATCTTGCCATTTGTGACAACATGAATGAACCTGGAGGGCATTATGCTAAGTGAAATAAGCCAGATAAAGAAAGACATTTTTTGGTGGAATCTTTAAGATTGTCTCTCCTTCTCCTCCGCCCCCGCCCCCACTCTCTATATAATCATAATATCTGCAAAGAAAATTTTACTTATAACTTTTTCTGATTTTGATGCCTTTTATTTCTTTTTATTGCTTGATTGCTCCAGCTAGGACTTCTAGTACTATGTTGAAAAGACGTGATGAGAGCAGCGACTCTTGTCTTGTTCCTGATCTGAGAGGAAAAGCTTTCAGCTTTTCACACCGAATATGATGTTAGCTGTGGGCTTGTCATACAGGGTCTTTATTGTGTTGAAATATGGTCACTCTATATCCAATTTGTTGAATTTTTATCATGAAAGAATGTATTTTTGTCAACTGATTTTTCTACGTCTGTTGAGATGACCATATGATTTTTATCTTTCATTCGATTAATGTGGCATATCACATTTATTGATTTGCATATGTTGAAACACCCTTGCATCTCAGTGATAAATCCCCCTTGATCATGGTATGTGCTGTTGAATTCAGTTTGAGAGTATCTTGTTGAGAATTTTTGCATCTATATTCATCAGAGATATTGGTCTCTAGTTTTCTTGCAGTGTACTTATCTGGCTTTGGTATCAGGACAATGTTGGCCTCGTAAAATGAGTTTGGAAGTGTTCTCTCTTCAATTTTTGGGAAGAGTGTGAGAAAGATTGGCATTACTTCTTGTTTAAATGTTTGGTGGAATTCACCAGTGAAACCATCTGGTCCTAGGCTTTTCTTCATCAGGAAGTTTTTGATTAGTGAGTCAGTCTCCTTACTCATTATTAGTCTATACATATTTTCTATTTCTTTATGATTTAGTTTTGGTAGGGTATATGTTTCTAGGAATTTATTCATTTTTTCTAGGATATCTAATTTGTTGGTGTGTAACTGTTCATAGTAGTCTCTTATGAACTTTTGTATTCTTGTGGTACTAGTTCTAATGCCTTCTCTTTCATTTATGATTTTATTTACTTGAGTCTTCTGTTTTTCTTAGTCTAGCTAAAGTTTTGTCAATTTTATCTTTTCAAGAAATCAGCTCTTAGTTTCATTGATCTTTTCTATTGTTTTTCTGGTCTCAGTTTTACTTATATCTGTTCTGATTTTTGTTAAACCTTCCTGCTGCTAACTTTGGTCTTAGGTTTTTTTTTTATATAGTTCCTTGAGGTGTAAAGTTTGAAATCTTTGTTTCCTAATGTAGGCATTAATCTTCATAAACTTCCCTCTTAGAAATCCTTTTGTTGTATCTCTCAAGTTTGGTATATTGTGTTTTCACTTTCATTTGTTTCAAGATATTTTTTATTTCCTCTTTGACTTTTTATTTAACCATTGGTTGTTCAGAAGTGTATTATTTAATTTCCACGTTAGTGTGAATGCTCCAGCTTTCCTTCTGTTATTTGTTTCAAGCTTCATACCACTGTGATCAGAATAGATACTTGGCATGATTTCAATCTACGTAAATTTGCTGACTTGTTTTATGACTCATATGATCTATCCTAGAGAATGTTACTTGAGAAGAATGTGTATTCTGCTACTGTTGGATGGGATGTTTTCTACATGTCTGTTAATCTAT
>NW_011888785.1:19618143-19620286 GCF_000151845.1 Pteropus vampyrus | reverse complement strand
GCTAGATAAAGTCTTAGTTTTTTGAGGAACCTCCCTACTGTTTTTCATATTGGCTATACCAATTTGCAGTCTCATCAGCAGTGTCCGAAGGTTCCTTTATCTCCGCATCCTCTCCAACATTTGTTATTACTTGTCCTGTTGATTATAGCTATTCTAACAGGTGTGAGATAGTATCTCAATGTAATTTTCACTTGCATTTCCCTAATAGCTAGCAATGTTGAGCATCTTTTCAAATATTTGTTGGCCATTTGTATGTCCTCTGGGGAGAAGTGTCTGTTCAGGTCCTCTGCCCATTTTTTGATTGGATCATTTGTTTTTTGTTATTATTGAGTAGTATGAGTTCTTTGTATATTTTGGATATTAGGCCCTTATCGGAGGTGTTATTGCCAATATATTTTCCCATTCAGATGGTTGTCTCTTTACCTTGTTGATGGTTTCTTTTGCTGAGCAGAAGCTTTTGAGTTTGATGTAGTCCCATTCATTTATTTTAGCTTTTATTTCCCTTGTCTTTGAAGTCAGATTCATAAAATCCTCTTTAAGTCCAAGATTCTTGAGTTTAGTTCCTGTGTTTTCTTCTATGCATTTTATTGATTCCGGTCTTATATTCAGGTCCTTAATCTATTTGGGGTTAATTTTCGTGTGTGGTGATAGATAACGGTCTAGTTTCATTCTTTTGCCAGTAGCTTTCCAGTTTTCCCAGTTTCACCATTTATTGAAGAGGCTTTCCTTTCTCCACTGTATGTTTTTGGCTACTTGTTGAAAATTATTTTCCCATATAAATATGGGTTTACTTCTGGACTCTCGATTCGGTTCCACAGGTCCATGTGTCTCTTTTGCTGCCAATACCATGCTATTTCGGTTATTGTCACTTTGAAGTATAATTTGAGAGCGGGCAGAGTGATGTCTCCAGTCTTGTTCATTTTTCTATGTATCTCTTGATCTCTCTTTTTATTTTTTCTCTGACCAGTTATTCTTTCAGTAGCATGTTGTTTAATATCCATGTATTTGTGGTTCTTCCTGATTTCTTTCCGCAGTTGATCTCTAGTTTCAAAGCATTATAATTAGAGAATATGGTTGGTATGATTTCAACCCTCTTATATTATTTAAGGCTAGTTTTGTGTCCCAGCATTTGTCCATCCTTGAGAATGTGCACTAGAGAAGAATGTATAAGCAGCTGTTTTGGGATGGAAGGCTCTATAAATTTTGATTATGTCCAGTTGGTCCAATGTGTCATTTAAGGATGTTATTTCCTTATTGATTTTCTGTTTGGATGATCTGTCTATGTCCGACAGTGGGGTATTTAGGTCCCCTGCTACAATAATGTTTTGGTCTGTTTCTCCCTTTAGCTCTGTTAGTATTTGCTTTACGTATTTCGGGGCTCCCTGATTGAGAGCACAAATATTAATAAGTGTTATGCCTTCATGGTGCATGATTCCTTTTATCATTATGAAGTGTCCCTCAATATCTTTCTTTACATTTTTTATTTCGAAGTCTATTTCGTCTGATATCAGTACTGCTATTCCTGCTTTTCTCTGAATGCCATTTACTTGAAATATCATTTTCCACCCTTTTATTTGAGTCTATATTTGTCTTTGGAAATGAGATGTGTCTCCTGGAGGCAGCATATGATTGGGTTTTGTTTTTTGATCCATTCTGCAACTCTGTGCCTTTATCTTGGTGTGTTCAGTCCATTTACATTGAGAGTGATTATTGAAATATGAGGTCTTCTTATAGCCATTTTATCTTTTGTTTCTGCTAGCTCAGTGTTTCTATTGTTTCCTTGTCCTTGTGTTTCTGTTTTCTTTATTTTGGTCGGCTTTTGTGGGTTTTCCCTCTGGTCCTTCTTCTTTTATGTTATATACTTTGGTTCTGAATCTTCTCTGTGTGGTTACCATTACAAATATGTAAAGGATAGTTATATATATACATATGTAGTTGTCCCTTTTCTTCTGCATGTGCCTTATCTCCGTTTGGATCTTCGAATCCTTCCCTTTTCAGTCACTGTTGTCTATGTATGCTGAATGTTCATTAATATCTTCCTGTAGCAATTCTCTTCTTATTATTTAAACTTATAATGCCCTGTTCTTAGTAAGGATTGCACTCCTCTGCTTTTATTTGCCTGATAGTCACTTTACTCCTAATT
>NW_011888785.1:19616512-19617467 GCF_000151845.1 Pteropus vampyrus | reverse complement strand
GAGGGTATGGGGGGAGGGGCCCTCTGGGCTCAGAGCTGGGGGCTGTGGCTCAGCCTTGGTTCTGCCACCAGGGCTGGTAAAATCAACTGTTGTTTCTCTGCCGTACTGTCCTCCTTCTCTGCCTTCTGCCCTGATAACTGGGCTCTGCTGTCAGCTGCGTGGAACTCACAGCACTTCTAAGCAGGCTGTTCAGGGAAGTCACCATACCTTTCCCTCTCCTCTTCCTCCTGCAGAGAGCTCTGGAGGCTGCAAGAGGTAACTTCTTTATTTCTCCCAGTCCACCGCCCGACATCCGGGGTTCTGACCTGTGATAGCTCTTATGCGCAGATCCCATGCTCAGACTTGCTGGTGTGCAGTTTGGGTGTTTTTTGTTGAGTTTTAGATGTTCAGCTTATTGTTATTTCAAGGGGAGAGATCTGAGGACGTCTCTCACTCCACCATGTTTCCCAGAATTTCCCTTTATCCATTCTTGAAGGTGAAAAATTGAAGTCCGCTTCAATATAGTGTTGTTGTCTATTTCTCCCTTTAAACTTCTTAGTATTTGCTATCTTCTTTATCATGATATAATGACCTTCTTTGTCTTGTTACCATATTTGACTTAAAGTCTATTTTGTCTAAGTATTGTTGTCTCTGTTCTTTTGGTTTCCACTCGCATGGAATATCTTTTTGCATCCCCTCACTTTAGATCTATGTGTGCCCTTAAAGCTGAAGTAAGTCTCTTGTAGGCAGCATATATTTAAGTCTTGTTTTGTTATCCATCCAGCCACTCTATGTCAGTTGGAGAATTTAATCGACTTACATTTAGAGTGATTATTAATAGGTAAAAACTTACTAATACCATCTTATTCATTCTTCTCTGACATTTTGTAGTTCTCGTTCCTTTCTTCCTCTGTTGCTGCCTTCCTTTGTGAATTGATGATATTCTGTAGTGGTATGCTTCAATTCTCTTCTTTTT
>NW_011888785.1:19613823-19616462 GCF_000151845.1 Pteropus vampyrus | reverse complement strand
CATTTTGTAGTTCTCGTTCCTTTCTTCCTCTGTTGCTGCCTTCCTTTGTGAATTGATGATATTCTGTAGTGGTATGCTTCAATTCTCTTCTTTTTTTTTTTTTTTTAATCTACTGTAGGTTTTTGCTTTGTGTTTACCATGAGGCTTACAAAAAACATCTTACAGATATAAAAGTCTATTTTATACTAATAACATCAATTTCATACAAAAAACCTAACCTTTTATACCCCTTTTTGTTTTTGACATCATGATTTACCTCTTTTATATTGTATATTAACAAATTATTGTAGTTATACTTATTTTAATACTCTTGTCCTTTAAATTTTATACTAAAGTTAAATGATTAACATACCAACACATTACAATATTAGAGCATTCTGAAGTTTACTGTATACTTAGCTTTACCATTATGTTACATATTTTCATATGTTCTAATGTTACTAATTATTATCCTTTCATTTCAGCTTGCAGAACTCCTTTTGGCATTTCTTATAAGGCAGGTCTAGCGGTAATGAATTCCCTCATGTTCTTCATTTCTCTCCATTTCTGAAGGACAACTTTGCAAGACAGAGTATTCTTGGTTGGCAGTTATTTTTCTTTCAGCACTTTAAATATATCATCTTTCTCTCTTCTGTCATGTAAGGCTTCTGCAGAGAAATTCACTGATAGAGTTGTGGGGATTCCCTTGTAAGTTATATGCTTTGTTCCCCTCCTTGATACTTTTAGGATTCTTTGTCTACAATTTTTGAGTTTTATTATAATGTGTCTTGGATGCGATCTCTCTAAGGTGATTCAATTTGGGGATCTATGAGGTACATGAACTTGGAAATTCAAATCTCTCCCCATTTTTTTTAAACAACCATTATTTCTTTAAATAACCTTTCTACCTCTCTTTTCTCTCTTCTCCTTCTGGAACTCCAATAATTCACAAACTGGTTCTTTTGATGGTATTCCATAGATCACATAGGCTTTCTCCATTTTTTTCCATTCTTTTTCTTTTGTTCTCCTCTGATTGGATAATTTCAAAGTTCCTGTCTTCTGATTGATCTATTCTGCTGTTGATACTCTCCATTACATTTTTTATTTCATTCACTGTATTTTTCAGAATTTGTTTGGGTCCTTTTACATATTTTCCATCTCTTTGTTAAACTTTTCATTTTGTTTTCCTGATTTTGTTGAATTATCTTCCTGTGTTTTCTTGTAGCCCATTGAGTTTTCTTAAAACAGCTATTTTCAATTCTTTATCAAATAAATCACAGATCTCCATGTCTGGGGTTGGTTCCTGAAAGATTATTGTCATCTTTTGTTGGTATCATGTTTCCTTGATTTATCATGTTCCTTAAAGTTTTGCATTGCTGTTGATCCATTTGAAGTCAGTCATCTCCTGCAGTCTTTGTTAACTGGCTTCAGGAGATAAATATCTTCCATAAGTCCTGCTAATGATTATGAAGGTTTCTCAGACCTTCTATGAGAAAATATGATCCACTCTTCTTCCTCCTTCGTGTGTCAGAGCTCTTAAGCTGGTATGCTTTCTCTAGGTCCTGCAATGCACCAGGTCATGCACTAACTGCCTCCTTTTTGTTTTTCCAAAGGTGGCACTAAAACTCAAGTTTGTGGTCTCTCCCTGGCCTGCAGACCTGGGATAGTCTTTTGTGAGTGCTCACAAGCTGTCTGATTGATCTTGCACTTGCCACCACCATTGGGAGCACACACAGAGCAATGGCCACAGGAGTCAGGAGATGTATATGATTGAGGCGCATGGAGCACTTGGGGTGCCTGTGGGCCATTTGAAGAGATCTGCAGCTGAGGTGTTCTCAGCAGCTTGTGGGCGGGCTCTTTGGTAGAGTCCACAATGCAGTTAGTAGGCTCCGCATACTTTTCATGCCCTCTGAGTCCTATCTGCCACTCTTCCAGTTTCTTCCCTCCCCTAGCCATGCAGCTCACAATTCAGTACTCTGGATGGGGCAAGAGAGAAATGAGCTTCTTTAGCAGTCCCCCAAAGCTGGGGAGATCAGATCCTCACTCGCAAGCTCTCACTTTCCCCATTAGAAAAATCACAGGCTGAGATCCCTCTTGGCTCTAAGCTGTGTTACTTTAGGGGAGGGATAATGCGAGTCAAGTCAAACTGTTCCTTTTATCCTCTCCAATGCATCTAAACTCATATTTTTTTCTCTCCAATGATATGCACGAATTTTTCTTCTGAAACTGGACTTCTATAAACACTCTCTTGTTCAGTGGTTTTTGGCTAAGACAGTGTTTTGCAGGGGCTTCCAGACCTAGGCCAAGAAGGGCTGAAGGCAGTTCACAGGCTACTCCAGGGTCCACAGCCAGGACCAAGATCTATATGCCAATTACCCGACACACAGTGGGAAAGACTCTCCTCAGGTCCTTGAGCATATGGTGCTGAATTCCACAGCCCCCCAAAAGGCACTTTTGTTTGTGGATGGATGCCAAATTATTGTTGTTGAGAGCAAACAAAAGATTTTTTCACCATGAGGCTGATGTTACTTTTAATATGCATTTCTTTGAGATTGTGCACTTTTTTTCTTATCTATTTCTTCTTTGGGAATTACCTGACCATGTTCTTTGTCTACTTTTCTTTGGAGGTGATGGCATTTTTTCCTTTTAAAATTCTTCAT
>NW_011888785.1:19603836-19613773 GCF_000151845.1 Pteropus vampyrus | reverse complement strand
GCATGGAGCACTTGGGGTGCCTGTGGGCCATTTGAAGAGATCTGCAGCTGAGGTGTTCTCAGCAGCTTGTGGGCGGGCTCTTTGGTAGAGTCCACAATGCAGTTAGTAGGCTCCGCATAATTTTCATGCCCTCTGAGTCCTATCTGCCACTCTTCCAGTTTCTTCCCTCCCCTAGCCATGCAGCTCACAATTCAGTACTCTGGATGGGGCAAGAGAGAAATGAGCTTCTTTAGCAGTCCCCCAAAGCTGGGGAGATCAGATCCTCACTCGCAAGCTCTCACTTTCCCCATTAGAAAAATCACAGGCTGAGATCCCTCTTGGCTCTAAGCTGTGTTACTTTAGGGGAGGGATAATGCGAGTCAAGTCAAACTGTTCCTTTTATCCTCTCCAATGCATCTAAACTCATATTTTTTTCTCTCCAATGATATGCACGAATTTTTCTTCTGAAACTGGACTTCTATAAACACTCTCTTGTTCAGTGGTTTTTGGCTAAGACAGTGTTTTGCAGGGGCTTCCAGACCTAGGCCAAGAAGGGCTGAAGGCAGTTCACAGGCTACTCCAGGGTCCACAGCCAGGACCAAGATCTATATGCCAATTACCCGACACACAGTGGGAAAGACTCTCCTCAGGTCCTTGAGCATATGGTGCTGAATTCCACAGCCCCCCAAAAGGCACTTTTGTTTGTGGATGGATGCCAAATTATTGTTGTTGAGAGCAAACAAAAGATTTTTTCACCATGAGGCTGATGTTACTTTTAATATGCATTTCTTTGAGATTGTGCACTTTTTTTCTTATCTATTTCTTCTTTGGGAATTACCTGACCATGTTCTTTGTCTACTTTTCTTTGGAGGTGATGGCATTTTTTCCTTTTAAAATTCTTCATATATTAAGGGTATCAACTGTTTATAACAAATATAACAAATATTGCTCTCAGCTTTTGCTCTTCGATCTTGTTTATAGTGCTTTTTGGATTTTTTTTGAGTCATAGTATCATTCTTTGTGATATATATATTTTTTTCATCATGTTTGCATGATGCTGTATTTAAAGTTATGGCACATCTTAAACATCTGCCACCAGAAAGATCATCTTTGGGAAAGATCAATTACTGGGGAAAAGTGATTCATTATCAGAACAAACAAACAAAAAGAATGATTGTATTTTCTAAAGTACAAAAATATTAAAATCTTGTAAGAGCCCTTAATAAGAGCAATGCAAAATATTTAATGTATATCAAAGTGTACATTTCACAATTGTGCATCTTCTGCCCCACTCCAACCCCCCCAAATCTTGGTATTGATCTGTGTGGTCAGCTTGAGAGCCATCATAATGTGTTAATGCAAAGATCAGCAGGGTCAAGTCCAAGAAGAATGAAGGTAGATGGTTCTTTAGAATCCAGTGTGAAAAGACATGTGGAATAGGAAGTATTTACATTATTTAACCATTCCCACAAAAATTAATGGGAGTTTTTAAAAGAGCCTTTTTTAAAAATGCATATGTAATCTTCAATATTCCAACTGGGAGGTGACATATTTACAGGTATTTCAGACAAGATGGCCCCAGTCATATAAAAGTTTAGTTTTATTGTATGCACTTTATGCAAATATTGCTACTTCTATAATCTTTTAGCAAGGCAATTACAGTCCAAATAAGCAAACATAAACAAAAGTTATACACTTTATTAACAAAAGCTACTTTGAATCATTCTATAAGTTTTCTATTACAATTAAAACTTTTATTTTATTCCATTTGATGATGATCCTTCCGGTTCCTTTAATTACAAAGTCTCTGAAGACTCTGAACTTGGTGGAATGATCTTGTGTTGGGAAATATTAAACAGGTAACTCTACATAGTTTTCCAGTAAGTGCTCACTTTTTAACTTTGATTAAATGCCATATTTTAACACAAATATTAGAAAATATTTAACAGCTCATATGGTCACAGTTCACTAGCGTTTGGCTCCAGCCTGGACGCTGACCATGGAAAAATAGATGCCTTTCTGCGCCAGCAGCTGTTGATGTGTGCCGTGCTCCTTGATTTTGCCATTCTGAAACACCACTATTAAGTCTGCATTCTGGATGGTGGACAGGCGGTGAGCGATCACAATGCAGGTGCGGCCTTCTCTGGCTCTGTCAAGGGCTTCTTGGACAACCTGTTCAGTAATCACGTAAATTAATTCTAATTAAAATAGTCCTCTCTCTTTAATTCCTC
Source organism: Pteropus vampyrus (assembly GCF_000151845.1). Taxonomy (NCBI): domain Eukaryota; kingdom Metazoa; phylum Chordata; class Mammalia; order Chiroptera; family Pteropodidae; genus Pteropus; species Pteropus vampyrus. Next base: position 19,611,563 of record NW_011888785.1, on the reverse strand, counting down.
TTCCACAATAAGTCTCAAAAATAATTTATCCAACAATAGGTCCTTCTTTAACAATGGTATCAGTGAAATATAACAGCTTATTCAAAGCAAGGGATTTGTCATATCAGAAGATAATTGAATCTTAATTTGAATTAGTTCCGAGTTATCTATTCTCAAAGTTATTACAATAAATACAGCCCATCAACCATTTTAAAAGGTTTATTGGTGTACCTAGCCTCAGAACATCTTTCAAAGCAGCCCTCTGGTCCAGCTCTACAGCAAATTCAGGAAGACTGAGCACAGATCAACACAGCCTCCCTACATTTTGGCATTTTTAAGATAGGGAACATCTCAGGATTAGTTTTTCATTCGGATAACTAAATACTCAACTTTTCCCAAACTGAAAATGATTTCTAATATTTATCTTAAAGTACAGTTAGCTTTTAATATTGTACTGCCATCCACTTTTTTATATAGTTGCTGAGGAGAAAATGCCAGTAGAAACGAAACTATGTCTCTGGACTACAGCATCTTAGGTCAATACAAAGTGATCCAGGGCTGTTTTCAGAGCATAAATGCTATAAGACTAATTTGCCTCATTTTATCTTAGTTCTCTTTAGCAACAGCTACAGAAAGTGTTTAAATTCTACTGAAAGGTGAAATAAGTAACAATCAACATATCTGGCTAAATTTCGTTTTCTATTGTGGAAGATAGAAACATAAATTTAAACCTTTCGACTACAACTGATTTGAGTGTGAATGAGTCCAATTTAAATTCTTACCTTTTCACTTTCTGTATCTAGAGCTGATGTAGCTTCATCCAAAAGCAAAATTTGAGGCCGTCTAACAAGGGCACGTGCTATTGCAATGCGCTGTTTCTGGCCACCGGAGAGCTGGGCGCCTTTGTCTCCTACTCTAGTGTTATATTTCTGCAAATAGGGTTTAGTTATTATGAAAGTAGAACCAAAGTTCTAAAAAAGAGTTTGCTTACAGAAAATAGGATAACCACTTCCATATGTACAAAAAAAGTTTTGGTTCAAGTTAAGAATAGGTTCATAGAAAATCAAACAAAAACATAGCTCTAAATGGCAGGTTTTATCTCTTTTCTTGAAAATAGATACTTGTGTCTTAAGTTATGTTTTAGTGTAAACAAGTCATCATGTTCATGAAGAAGAATATTGTTGCAATGTTAGTCTCTGGTTTCATATTTGGGACAAAGATTGGTAGGAAGAAGGAAATTTGATTTGAACAGGCTATGCATAATAAAATAAGTAAAGTTCATTTTATTTATATCCAGCAGGTGACGCTCTCCACATTATTTTAAAGTGAAGAAGGGAAGAAATTCTTGGGATGCTAGCCTTTTGGCCAGCATGTGAGTGTTTTTATAAAGCTGTCTCTAACATTTCAGCCCATTTTAGTGGATGTTAAAGAATTCTATTTTGATACATAACTTTAAAAGATGAACTCTCCTTTTATTATTTTTTTTAGAGTTCTCCCCCCAAATTTTAACATACTGTTGCCACAGTAGATAACTGTCACTAACTATTCAATATGATGACAGGGACAGGAATTAAGAAGTTATATAGGAGAAAGCCAAAATGGGATGTGATAGCACGTGTAACCTGGAAAACAATATTATCATTATTTTCAGGTGCTTGCCAGGCTAAAATTTTAGTCAACTGTAGGCTCTGATTCTGACACCCAGTGTTTGACTGTAAAATTCTTGTTCTATCTAGCATTGCCTATTTTGATTTGCTATATCTGGCAATCTTAGTTCTATGGCACTCAGACTGAGGTCTCCATCTGCAGATGGAATAAGAAGACTCCAGGGGAGGTTCCAGCATATGCTTGGGACTGGCTCTAGCCCAGGGCTACCTCTGCCTGGGAGGCAAAAGCACTATGTCCCATGTGAGTGTAGAGGTGCCTGGGTTGCACTGATAAAGTATCAAGCCTATTGAGGGAGGTAAAGACAGGGCTCTAACCCTGAAGGAAGGAGGTAACTAGAAGGGTGAGGTAAATCCTAGTACGAATCACTCAGGGAAAGAAGTGGATCTTTAGACAGGAAACAAGACAAGGGGTTTGCCTTGTCTTTCCTTGTCTAGACCCTGAGGAAAAGAATCACAAAGTCTACAGGTATGCTTTGTGTGATAGAATGAGACCAGGAGCCCAGAAAGGTAGGGTCCCAGTTGTAGACAAATGCCAGATGGGCAAGGTGCATTTACTAAGCTAGGAAATAGTTACTCACTGTGTTTTTGTCAACCCCTAGACCAGTGGTCCTCACACTTTAGCCTGTGTGAGCATTACCTGAGCTATTAAAACACAGACGGGTGGACTCCACGTCCGAAGTTTCTGATTCAGCAGGTATGGGGTAGGGCCTGAAAATCTACATTTCTCACAAGTTCCCAGGCGGTGCTGATGTGCTGGTGGTGGTGGTCCGTGCCCATAATTTGAGAACACTGACCTTGTCTTTAGTAAAGGGGATCGAAGCTATATTTAAAATTTTTCTATCCTTGGGGGGCTAATTGTTCATAGTTGAGCTAGAACGTTAAAGGAGGGAAGGGGGACAATGCCTCCTCTTGGGGCCTCTCATTTGGTGGCAGCAGTTATCCAAAAAAGAGCCTAAGAAAAAGGAAATCTTAGGAATGAGTTAGGGCCACCTGGTATTACCATCTCATGTCCATGAGATAGCCTTGCCTACTGGTTTGAGGCTACTGGGCTTTATTTTTTAGGGGGCACTTCCTTATAATAAAGAACATAACTGGTGATAATTGGGGGAGGAAGTTTAGATCCATTTCAAAATATAGGGCCAAAGGCACATAAGAGAGAGTGAGAGGTTCTGTTTATCTAACTTCCTAGGAGGAATGCAGAGGACAGCCATGGGACAATAGCCCAGGAAAGGTTTCAATAATCAACCCTATAAGCAGAGCTTGGGACCCATGGAATGGGCCATGGTGAGAGATTACATGCCATCACAGTCACTCCAATGGCTCAGCCCTATTTAGAGAGAACCTTCTTTCTTGCATGGGTCCAGTTCCCTGGCCTGACTCCTCAGAGGGAGGTTTGAGGCTTGGAGAAGAGCTTCAGGGAGACAGAAGAATGGCTGGGAGAGAAATGAGGAGAGAGGATCATGCTGCTTCTACAGGCCCTGCACTTAGACTTGAAGGGAAAGGTCTCCCAGACATATGTACTAATTTTAGGTCAGGCTTGTTCACAGGGACAGTCAGGTGGATCAGGTAAACATAACCGAATGGGCATAGAAAGTGTGGCCTGATGCTTGTATTTAGGTGTGTGTGTGTTGTGGTTGCTCATTTCTCTTGACCTTCGGTAAATCAGTCCTGTAGAAATCAGACTATATGCCAGGAAGACTGCCACGGGCTCCTGGGCTCCTAATTTGGAGAGACTTACATCAGGCAATGTTTCAATGAAGTGGTGTATGTTGGCCTCCTTGGCGGCCCGCTCAATCTCTTCCTGTGACACGACCCGGCTATTGTCTCCGTAGGCAATGTTCTCGCCAATGCTGCAGTCGAAAAGGATAGGCTCCTGGGACACAATGCCCAACTGTGCTCGGAGCCACTGGACATTCAGGTGCTTTATTTCTTTGCTGTCAATAAGCTGAAAACAAGAGTACACAGACAAACTTCAGGACCAGGACAGCAAAATTAACACCATTATTTCACACATTAAAACTCCCAAATTACTGTGAGACTACATTTCTGTTGTTGGGTTTTTGGATTATCAGGGATAATTAAATATGGTCATAGTTCTATGCTTTAAGGAACGGTCATGTTTCTTCTGTTTTTTACTCTGGTTTCTGATATATGCATGAGGTAGGCAGAATAACGCAACCCCCCGCCCCAGCCGCCACACACACTTACAAGATACCCATGTTCTAATTCATGAAACTTGTGAATGTTATGTCACATGGCAAAGGAGAATTAAGGTATAAGGTTGCTCATCAGCTGATCTCAAAATAGAGTATCTTGGATTATACAGGTGGGCCCAATGAAACCATAACGGTCCTTAACTGTGGAAGGAGGCAGGAGAACGAGCATCAGAGCGGTGCCACAGTAGTAAGACTTGATCAGTCTTTGCTGGCTTTGAAGATGGAGGAGACAGGGGCCAGGAGTTAGAAGAGGTACGAAGATAGATTCTCCCTTAGAGCCTCCAGAAGAAACCCAGCCCTGCTGCCACCTTGATTTCAGCACAGTAAGACCCATTTTGGACACCCTGGAATCCAGAATTTGTAATATAATAAATTTGTGTTGTTTTACACCACTAAATTTCTGTAATTTGCTATAGCAGCCAAAGGGAAACTAATACAATGCTATAATGCATTTATGGCATATATCCTGGCATCCATATTCTTATGTATCAATTTTTCATAGGAAAAGAAGCTGAGATTAGATTGGAAATAGATAACTTCTATAACCACATAATAGATTTTCAGGTCAGGTTTCTGATCTGCCTTGAGCTAGTTAGGATCGGGTTTTTGAGGAATGGGGTATAGCAGTTAAATGGAATAGAAGTGAGTATGGGAGGGTGGCTGCTATAATCTTAGTCGTTGATGTTGAGAAAGTGATTTAATTTTCTGAGAGTTTCCCTATGAGTAAAACAGGATTTGTGATAATTCCTAAATGCAAAGAATTGAGAATTAAATGAGATCACGTATAGACCCCAGTTAGCACAGTGCTGGACACAGAGTATGCACAAAAGGATTGTCAGCCACCTGTATTTCTGTGCGTATGCTGTACTTGAAAATAGCGGATGGATAGATGGCTGATAGATAAAAGGATGGATGGACATCTACGATGCTGAGTCAAAAGAATAGGCAGGAAAGATTGGCCTTTCTTTAGTGACTTGGCTCCTGGAATCATGCTGCAGAAGCCCAGAGAGGTGCCCCTTACACAGTCTTGCTGATAAAATCCTTATTCTCTGATGTGGATATGCCTGCCCAAAAGATCTGCTTTGCAAGAGAATTCTGCCATTCTAGTGAGAGAGCTGTTCATCTCCTAAGATGACATGAGTGATGGTGTAGAAGGCAGATGTTGTGCTGGCTTCCTCTCACAATCACATCAAAATTACAACAAAACTACAGAATGATCATAATTGGAAGTCACCTGAGGTCTGGCTGAACAGAAGTCCCGTAACTGGGGACATACAGAAGAGGCCTCCTCCAGACTGGTAGGAGTGGCAGAGACTCTTTATGGGCTGATTCTACAACTGCGTGTGGCAGTTGAGAATTGGGAGGGTTATCTTGGCTGCAGATGTCCTCTCAGGAGGAGCAAGGGGTCCTGGCTCCACTCTGGGCTGCCCAGACTAGGGATCCAGTGCCAAGAAGAGACGTACCCACAACCCCTGGTTGTGAAAACCAGCAGAGATTATGGCTGAATGAGACAAAAAGCTACAGTCACAGACGTTTCTCTTAAAGGGCCTGTGCATGGACTTACTCGGTGACAGACTCACTTACTTTGAGCTCAAGTGCTGAAGCAGCTGCTCAAGGACTGTTGGGAACATACAGGAAGGAACTGAGTTGTCTGGCTTCAGGGCAAGGGCTGGAGGGGCTACTTTCTCCCAGATAGAAGTGCTGGCTGTATCCTTTGTTCTTTTGTTGAGCCTTCCCCAGTCCTGCCCTACAGACTCAAGGGGCCACCATATCTGAGTCTCCATAGACCTGGATAATACAGGTCACTCCGCCCAGGTAATTCCCTGAGACCCATCCCTCCCAACTTCCGGGCCCACCCAAGCTACCTCCAGTGGTTTTTCCCATACAAATGACCTGTCTTGGCTCACGCTGTGGACTTTCCTAAAATCTCTCAAAGGCTCATAAAACCCAGAGCAGCAGCATCTGGCTTCAGCATGTCCCATACCTCTTGTTGAGCAGCCCCAAGCCTAGCACTAGCAGCAGCTAGCCTCAGTTCCTGGCTTGGCCTCTCGAGGCACCTCTAAGGCCAGCATGGGTGGCAGCCATCTGCGAACTGCTTAGTGCAAAGACTCTACACTCTTGCCAGGTGCGAAGGTTGCAGCTTAACTTGGCCTGCAGCTGGGCCCCTCCCAAAGGACCCTTGGGCCAGCACACCCACTGGCCAGCTTCCACTGGAGCCAGAGCTGGAGTACCACCTAGGGCTGCATCTGAGGAGGACACACCTTAAGGGCAGACTGGCAGGCACTAGATCCCTGCTAACATGAATCCTACTCTGTAAGGTTAGCCCCTCACTGGCCAATCCTCACAACCAATGAGTCCAAGGGTCAATCCTTCCCATCAATGTGCAAACAACAACCAAGGCTTAATTATAACAGGAGAGCACACACAACCCATACAAGAGACACACCTTGAGTCCCTGCCTCAAATGACCAGGGAAGATTGCACCACTGGGCTCCACAGGACACCTATTGCATAAAGCCACTCTACTAAGACTGGGAGACTTGGGAGCCCTACCTAATACATAGAATCAAACAGAGGGAGGCAGCCAAAATGGGGAGACAAAGAAACATGTCCCACATGAAAGAACAGAACAAAGATCCAGAAAAAGAACTAAACAAAATAGAGACAAATCTACCAGATGCAGAGTTCAAAACACTGGTTATAAGGATGCTCAAGGAACTTAGGGCAAGAGTAGATGAACTAAGTGAGAACTCTAATAAAGAGATAGAAAAAATAAAAATGGAGCTCAAAAACATAGAAAAGAACCAGTTAGAAATGAAGGATACAATAACTGAAATGAAGAATACATTAGAGGGAATCAATAGTAGGTTAGACGAAGCAGAGGATCAAATCAGCAATTTGATCCTCTGGTAAGGTAGCAAAAAACACCCAATCAGAACAGCAATGAGAAAAAAGAATCCCCAGCCCCCCAAATGAGACTAGTTTAAGGGGCCTCTGGGACAACATCAGGTATAATAACATTCGCATCGGAGGGATACCAGAAGGAGAAGAGAGAGAACAAAAAATTGAAAAGCTATTTGAAGAAATAATGACAAAAAACTTTCCTAACCTGGTGAAAGAACTAGACATACAAGCCCAGGAAGGACAGAGAGTCTCAAACGAGATGAACCCAAACGAGAGGCCCACACCAAAATACATCATAATTAAAATGCCTTAAAGACAAAGAGAGAATGAATCTTAAAAGTAGCAAAAGAAAAGCAATTAGTTACCTACAAGGGAACTCTCAAGAGACTGATTTCACAACAGAAACTTTGTCACCTGATTTCTTAACAGAAACTTTGCAGGCCAGAAGAGATTGGCACGAAATATTCGAAGTGATAAAAAGCAAGAATCAAGAGTACTCACTCCACCCAACAAAGCTATCATTTAGAATCAAAGGACAGATAAAGAGCTTCCCAGACAAGAAAAAGCTAAAGGAGTTCATCAGCACCAAGCCATATTACGGGAAATGTTGAAGGCACTTCTTTAAGAAGAAGGAAAAAAAGTATCAACAATATGAATAATAAAATGGCGATAACTATATATCTATCAACAAGTACTACAAATGAAAAAGAATTAAATGCTCCAACCAAAAAATAGGGTGGCTGAATGGATAAGAAAACAAGACCCTTATGTATGCTGCCTATAAAAGATACTTTAGATCAAAAGACACACAGACTGAAAGAGATGGAAAAAGGTATTTCATGAAAATTGAAATGAAAAAAAAAAAAATCTGGGGTAGCAATGCTTATACCAGACAAAATAGACTTTAAAACAAAGACTTTATAACAAGAGATAAAGAAGGACCCCGTAGTCCCACTTCTGG
>NW_011888785.1:19576285-19602486 GCF_000151845.1 Pteropus vampyrus | reverse complement strand
TAAAGGGGGTGCAATATTTATATAGCGATGGAAGGAAATATGACATTGGTAGTGAATACACAGTACAATATACAGATGATATTTATTGAATTGTACACTTTAAACCTATGTAATTTTATTAATCAATGTCACCACAATAAATTTAACAAAATATTAAATTTAATTTTAAAAAAGATTGACATATCAAAAAAAAAAGACATGAATGACTCAGCTTCAAGCTTTTCTCATAGTGATGATGAGTATATACTGAGCCTTGTATACTGTCTGTACCCTGTATGCCTGGCTGGTTGTCTGTGTTAGACAGATGGTCAGAAGTAGGATACAGTCTTTGCTGCAAGAAGGCAACTGTTGTGAAGCTTACAGGTAGGAGAATGGAAAACACAGCCACGACCTTATTGGTACCAGGCCCAGTTGCCGTGGAGACTGTTTCAAGCATCTATCTCCAGGCCTACTTACAGTGTGAAATGAAGGTGGAGAGGGTGGAGAAAGGCAGGAAAAACCACACAGTGATGTGGTGAAACAGATCTTGTTAAATGGAACACTGTACTTGAGAAATGTAAATCTGAGGAAAGAAAAAGTAGTTGTGTTGGTTTTTTTTCCAGGCTTATGCCCCTGGGAGGAAAACAGACACTGTCTAACTAGTATAATCAGACAAATTTGAATGATCCCAGCAAGTTTTAATGAGTTTCTCCATCACAATGAATACAATAACATTCCTGGGCCTCCTTTTCCCCACACGATACACTGGAGTTGCAAATTATTTAAAATCTGTGTTAGCTGAAGAATCCTTATTTTTTAGGGAAAACATGTTTAGAAGCCCAAATATAAAGCAGATCAATGCAGAGGTTCTTTGGCTGAGGTCTGGGTGGTGGTCTGAGGAAAGACCAAGGAACTCTGGGAAATCAGTGAGCATCGCTCAAAAAATACTGACCTAAATAAAAGCTTAATTAGGAAAATAAACACATTGGTAATAATAATGTAAGGCCAAATTAAAATGATTAGCTATCTTTATTCTAGATTGATAAATCTACTGCTTGCTTTCATTAGCACAAATAATTAAATGTTAAATATGTATTATTCTGCTGTATGTATTTACACTGAGATAATAATTACAGATAAATTGACCACTGACTATACTATAGGTCCTGTGATAAGCATGTCTCATGCATTCTCTTGTTTAATCTTCACAGCAACCCTTGTGAGGGAGATGTGATTTTAATCCCCGTTTTATAGACAAGGAAAGAGCAGTTAAGTAACTTGTGCAAGGTCACACAGTTAGTAATCGGGGGAGCTATGATTGGACTACACACTACAGGTTAGGTTTTGGTAACACAGGAGTCTCAAAATTGAAAGATGCTTTCTGTCCTGCTTCAAAAGAGTAATGCCCCCGTCTTAACCCAAGCACCCACTGAGTAATTCTTAGACAATGATAACAAGCTTCTAACTGTATCCAAAGAGGGACAGGGGACTCTAACAGTGGTGTATGGGATGGACCAGAGTTGGAAAGGTCAGGGGAAGACTCAAACCAGAAGCAATTTGACAGTGAAACTAATGAACCCAAGCTTCAAGGGTAAATACTGGGAGTTAAACAGGTAAATGCTGGGTAGGAGGGAGGCCAGGCTGTAGTCAGAAAGCTCTGCCAGGTAAGTATTTATGATAACTTACCTAAAGAGAAAAGGGATCAGAATCTAAGTTTTCGATGTTTTGTTTTTCATTCTAAGCAAATATTCACTTTTGTATCTAATTCTTTATTCATAACTTTGTATTCTTTTAAGTAAAGTACCTAAAATCATTTAAACTTTAGGCTCCACAAAACTTGGAACCTCCTCTCTGTACAATTCTGTAGCTTCAATTTTCAAGACTCTCTATAATTTAACTTAAACCTTTCAAATTTATCAGTTCAGTGGTTCTCAGACTATGGCTGGTATCAGAATTGTCTGAGAAAATTATAAAAAATTAAAAGGCCAGAAACCTACTTGAATGAGCCAGGGTAGCTGTGTTCTTTACTAGCTCTCTAGGCCATTCTGATATACACCAACTTGAGAACCACCGCTCGGGTCAATGCTGCTCAAAGTATAATTCACGGCCTATTGATAGTCATGAGGATTTCCTGACTTCGGAGTCAAGCTCTTTCTTCTGTTCTTATGGTTAAATGATGCTCAAATCCAAAGACTCATTTTCACATGGTAATTAGAACTAATTACTAATAATCTACTGAGTTATTAAGGGTTACTAATTGCTATCCATAAACAAACTTGGCACAGTTATTAGTGTTTACTGGGGACATGTCCACTCAGTCTGGCTGCTATGCACCACTTGGCGGTATTTCAAAGTTCTAGTGCAAACGCACAGGAGCAGGTAATAGTATTCCTACAATAGATGAGGACACTTTGTATTCAGTGCATTATTAGCATTGTCTTAAGATAATTATTGTCCTATGCACTCAACATTCATTTCCATATTCTTCTGTGTCTGCCTTTCCATAAATCAAGGGAATGGAAGGCTAAAAATTATTTCCCAGACTCTCTTCTGGTTCTAGAAGTAATTGAGGTTTCTTCAGTGAGATACCCTGTGCAAAATCTGGAATGCGGAGGCCAATTCTCTTTAGCAGCCATGGTACGCTAACACATGTGTTATGGCAGATGGGAGTTTTTGCAAAAGCCACACTCTGGTCTTATGTCTTCAAGTTTGAAGCAGCTGTGATTTGGCATAATTTTCTGCTATTTCCTGGCCACAGGATCCCAGTTGCGGTGTTGTGATTTGACTGTCCTGGAGAATTTACTTTCTTTCACTTTTTACTTCCGCTCCTTCAGCCCTCAGCCCTTCCAATGATTTTGTAAGCACATAATTCCCCTTTTTATTTACTTATCTACTTGAAATACCTAGAGCAGTTTCTGTTCCCTACACTGCATCATAATTGATATGGTCCATGTTTTTAATTATGCTCCCCTTTTGTTTTTATATGTATACAATAATTATTAATTCCTTCACTTTCTTCTTATTTAATTATTTACTGTTTACCATTATCGTTGTTTTCAACTCAACACTGTTATTGAGTACTTCTTCCACTAAAGTGACTATGAGTGCAGTAGTGAGGCCATAAGAATTTTTTGTCCTTCCTAAATGGGTTATAATAAAACAAATTTGAGAAACACAACTCTAATTAAATCCACTGTTTCAGCCAAAATGGCCTATATAGATATTGGGAACAAATCACTTATCAACCACAACTCGCATTATCTTTTGCATCTTATGACATCTCGATGCACACCCTTATACCCCTATGCAACCAGCTCTACTTATCCTTCAAGAACCAGCTCAAGCCTATCTTATTCTTTAATCTAACTCATGGAAGTATATACCACATTTCTTCAGTTAAAAGTCTTTGAGGGTAGCCTATAGCTCATTAGAGTTCAACATTTAGCACACTGCTTCATAAATCTCTGTTAAAAGCCATAATCAGTGTCTGAGAGCTAACAGTTAGTCCTCTAATTGCCTTATTTGCAGGTGAGGTCTTCACTTAGAGTCCTTTGTTCAAACTTTAACCACAAAATTGAAGCATGATATCAGAATTCACAGAAAAAATAAAGTGGTAAAAATAAGGAACAAAGCTTATGTAGCTGTGAAAAAATAGACTGAGTAAAGGCATAACTGTCTTTGAATACAATAAAACATATTCATGAGTAACCGTGAACGCTGAGGGGAAGTAAAAAAATAAAATTCTATTTTATGTCAGTCATTAACACAAGTAGGGCCTATATGCAACTGGTGGGCATCAATCTAACCATATGGAACAAGTGTCTGGTTGGTCAATGCCCATGCCATCCCAGTTGTTAAATATTTTTAATATCACCGTTAGGTGTAACAGATAATTAAATACCTATGTGATAAAAATTTCTTACTATAAATTCTATTCCTTACTAATTTCATTCTTTTTCTAGTCTCCATTATAGTCACTTAAAATTTCACTGCTCTCTTCAAGATTCTTATCCCCATTACCTAAGACAGTTGCTGACAGGCACTCAGTAAAGGTTTGTTGAATGCTGAATGAATAAATATGACCCTTTACTTATTCTTTTAGTTAGGGAAACAAAAGGGAATCTCTTTATATTCTTTTTCCACTTCCCAAACTTGTTGATCTCACTTTTTTCCTTAGAAAATGATTCAATGCCTTCTTCCCATCAATGGCTCTACCTCACCTTTGGCTATTAAAATGCTCAAGATACCCTCGCCATTTTCCCTGGCCTCTGCCTCCCCACTCAAGCTGCTGTTCTTATTTGCCCTTCCTTCACCTTTGATCTTCTTGATAGTCTCCATTCAGTCTCCATTTTCCCTCGTAGCTATACCTCAGCTATGCTAAACTGGTTTCTACCACCACCTCTTCACTGGGAATGCTTGACTGAAAATGTCAGAAGTAGCTCATTAATTGCCAAATACTATCGTGTCTTTTCAGTCTTCATCTTACCCTACCTCTCCATAGCCTTTGTCATTGCTGATGACCTTCTTCTTGAAACACTCCCTATCCTCGGTTCCCATCTTGTCTTTCCTCTATATTTCTGGCTACTTAAATTTTTGCTGGATCTTCTCATGGAAGGTGAAATCTAATTAAGGGAAAGGAGCCAGGTGGATAAAAGGCTGCTCACAAAGCAGGTTAGAGGGGCAGTGCTGAGGGAGGGGCTGTGGATGTTGGCTGGGGCAGATGAAACAGCTTGGAGACCGTTTCTAGGATGTCAGACACTAAGTGGGACTGTTGTTTAAAGGTTTGAAAAAACACAGCTTACAATGGATACTTAAATAAATCCAGGCATTCAGACGATGAGAAACTTAAAATGAGCTGAATATGAAAGTGTGCTCACCACTGTTCCAGCCAAGGGGTCGTAGAACCGCTCAAGAAGCTGGACCACCGTGCTCTTCCCACAGCCGCTGCTGCCCACCAGGGCCAGCGTCTGGCCCTTCTTCACTTGCAGGCTCAGCCCCTGAAGCACTGGGATGTCTGGCCGGGTGGGATAGTTGAACATGACTTCATTAAATGTCACATTTCCTTCCAACATATTCTAAAATCAGAACAAAACCAATAAATTTGATTGCTATAATCCTGGAAACATATTGTATAGCCAACCCCCTCTACTACCAGGTGTCAGAAGGTAGTGAACTTATAATATACTTGGGTCTCATTTGCAACTGCTAGAATTTAATAAACAAGATCTCAAAGAGTCAATGTTTTTATAGCATGTATTGTTAGTACAATACAAATGTGATAACTCAATCTGTTCCCTGGGAATAATCTACATATAATAAAACCTGATTAACAGAATTTGCTTATAAAGTGGGCAGAATTCCTATCTCCCTGTAACTTTGTCATGTAAAAGTACTGGATGTTAATACATGCTATTAGCATTTATTAAAATGAACTTGTGATCTATAAAGTTTCTTTTTCTCATCAGCAAATTTAAAAAAGCACAGATATTAAATCTCTTCTTAGAATACTTTCATTTGTCAGTTAGGAGAAGATCATTTAATCGAAACGTCAGTTAGGAGAAGACCATTTAATCAAAACTCACTAGCTTTAGGCCTTCTGTGCTATCGCTGTCGATCAGAGGGACTTTTTCGATGATCATGATGATGTGAGCCGCTGATATTTTGGCTTTGGCATAGTCAGGAGCAAATGAACTGACCTGGCCCACTGCCATGGCACCGAAGACAATAGCTGAGAATACCCTTGTAAAAAACAAAGACAAAATGTGTGCAAAGAATTATAACTGCAGTGCTTGAAAGCTGACACTTCTATAACCAAAGAGCATTGCCTCAAATCATTATAAAAGAGAAGTTAAAAAATAAAATAAACATTTTTCTTTATGTTTATGTAAGTGTAACAAATTGACTGTAAAATTGCCCCATTTTTCATGTCTGTATCTTCACCATTTTGCAATGTGATTTTGCAGCTACTCCATTTAAAAACTGGAAAATTTTTTTTTCTACCCTTTGAATCTGGGTTGGCCTTGTAACTTGCTCTAGTCAACAGGATGTGGTGGTGGTGACTGTTGTCAGTTCCAAGCCTATGACTCAGGGGACCCTGTATGCTTTGGCAATCTCTCTGTCTCTGTCTGTATGTCTCTCTTTCTCTCCCTCCCTCAAAACTCTGCTACTACCATAAGCCCAACTAGCCTCCTGGACAACAAGGCACAGATAGAAGGGAGCTGTGTGGGTCCCAGTCAACTAGCTCATAGCTCACTGCAGACACATGAGTGAGCCCAGCTGAGATCCATGATGCCCAAACAAGATCAGCAGAACTACCCAGCTGACCCATAGACTTGTGGACAAAAATGTTTATGCCTGGGCATTTCTCTAAAGTGGCTTCCATCCTCTGTTTTAGGGAGTAGCAAGGCTGATTACACCTACTGTTAAAAAGTTCTTCAAATTGAAGAAAAATCTATAACTTTTTAAGACAGCCCTTCAAGTATTGGAATGTTGTGGGAAAAAAAGAAGAGCAGTTAAATGGTAAGATTTGGAGAATTTCAGAAATGACAAAGGAAAGCTAGATTGAGATTCCTGCTACATTGCAGGCACGATGTAGACAATTTGCTTCCCTAATAACTCCTTTCACTCTCAACCTTGCAGCCGCCTTCCTCTGGACACATTCATCAACACGCCTTTTTTTTTTTTTAACAGTGAGCCTGAAACTGACATCAAACTTAGGAACCCTCAAAGAATAATACTGTGAGTCCATCACTTCCTCTTCTCTGGACTCTCTGCCTGTGTTAATGTAGCACATGGTGTCTTTTTTGGTTTTTTAAATAGCTCTAAATAAATCACACAGATGGTTAATCCTGGACTTGTTATCCTTTAGATCTATGGACTCTTCAAAATGTTCTGCTCTCTGATCAGACAGATTTTCCTTTTCCTTTCATTTAGAGTCATAAAATCAATGACTCTAAATGCTCAAGTGTCAGCAACTTTCATCAATTCAATGCCTTACCTTGGAGTAAAGCAATATATCAAATAATTATCTAATCAAAGCTCCAATGCTAATGGTGCCTGGTTTTGATCTTCTGGTCATGGTCATAAATAGCACTTGTATATCATTTGTCAGATGGAGCTATTAAGTGGAAACTTTAAACCTTCTGTTGGGGCCATCCTGAGCAAGCTATAATGCATGTACATGTCCATGTCTAAATAGAATGGAAATATACTAATACATTATGTTGCCGGGTTGAGATGATTCTGGTTTAAATGTAAAACTATTATTACTAATTACAGTATGCTATCAAAGGGCAGAATCTCACCTAGTACCAAATCCAGATGCTCAGAAAAATTATACACACTTTTTAGTACCAAACTGCATATTTGAATACTTTAGAAGTATAATAAAGTTCAGGCTTGTCTCTCCCTGACCAAGGTACAATTTTCTGCATTCATAGTGATGTAGTGGATACTGCAATCTAGCTTTCCTTTGTCATTTCTGAAATTCTCCAGCTCTTACCATCTAATTGCTCCTCTTTTATTGAAGAAAGCAAATTTATCCTAGAATCTGCCAGGGCTTCCAAAACTAAGTTCTCCACACCATTCGTTAGCTGCCCTGTTCAGAGTCCTTCTGAAGGAGCCAGATGCTTTGCTCAGGGTTAGGCTTCTTCCAAAATGCCATGGCCATCTGTAAACCCCTTAATGAATCACCACCCCATCTAGCCAAAGATCCAGAAAGGTCAAATGTGTGAGTAAGAAGTGGAGAGAGAAGGAGTCACTGATTCCCCAAATGAAACACAGGGAGATGCAGAGGCAAAATGCCACCTTTTAAATATGAAATCTCTTCCTGAAGCGTCACAGTAAAGGTTTTCTATCCAGGTATGAAGCATGTTCACCTCAGTTATATCTCTAAAGTTTAATTGTAAATATTAATCCAATACTTACAACAGAACATCCTCAAATTCCATGAGCCGATGTGCCACCAAGTAGGCACCAAACCGAAAACAGCCAGCATAGGAAAAATACATCATTGCCTGTGTGATGGAAAATGTGATGCCAAAGATGTGTGCTTTCCTCAAAGAGTTTCTGAAAAGAAGACATTTTGAAACTTACTTGACTTTCACTTCTCAAGACTTAAAATGTAACCTTTGATAGGTTGGTGGTGGGGCATGGAAGCATGGCAGAAAAAAGTGGGTTTAGTTTCCAAAAAACTAACTTTAGTCTTCACTTTACCACTTGTGAGAATTTAGGAAACTGCCTAATCTCTGAGCCTTGGTGTCTTCATCTTTAAATTACCCACACTTCAAAGTGTTAAAGTAAAGTTAACATAAGCCAAGAAAAACATGAAAAGCCTATTAGGGATTAACAAATGGAAGTCCCTCCGCTTTTGCCCTCACTCTTGTACATGTAACATGTATGTACACTACAGTAAACATTCATCAATACACATTTATGCAACATTGACGAGCTGCAGGGACCATGATGGGCAACACAGAGGAATCAGGCATGTTCTTGGCCTTGGGTATCCAAGAGTCATGGTAAATTAAAATTTATGCGATGCAGAAACCTTATCAATAACATGCTATAAGGAGAAAGGAGGGAGAACTTAACTCTCTAGGGGAGTCAGAGAAGGTTTCACAAAGTGGTTAACATTTGTGTATTTTCTGAACCACGCGGGTGTAGGTGACGTGAAGGTAAGAGCAGGCTAACGGGTGGGCAGCCCTTGGGCCTCCTCCTCCCATTGCAACCAGATCGCCTCTGCTTTAATCTATTTCATATTTTAAGATTTCAAATGAAATTGTTTTCAGAAAAAAAGTCTCTCCTTTTGGGAGGAGGTGCTTGCTTATATTCAGATCACTTATTAGAGCTCTCACTGGATGAATTCATTAGTGGAAGAAGAGAAGGCCTCCTCCTGGAGAAAAGTAAAGAGAGGAAGGAAAGGCATACTTCAAGAAGCACTGCTTCCTCAGCTCCCACAGATACCTAATAAGGTCATTAGCCAAACTTGGCACCAGAGAGACATTCTCAATATCTTCTCACTCTCCCCTCCCCACCAGTCACCTGCTCTTACAGGTTCTACCACAGAGATGCCCCTGCCTTAGGTCAGGGCCTTGTGATTTCTTTCCTGGATAATTACAAGTACTTTCTGAATGGTTCCCTTCAATAGTTTCTCCACTGGTTCCCTACCTTCCAGCCAAAGTAATCCTCCTGAAAACAAATCTGGTGATTGACAAACTCACACACTCCCCTCCCATGCCTCAGTGGTTATTACCTGTATGGTACCTGCAAACTCTGTGCATACATATATTCAAACTTCTGCTCCCGAGTCAAAGAAACAACAGTTCGGAAGTTTTCAATTGTTTCGGTAGCAATCTGTAACAAAAAACACCCAGTCACTAAGAGGCACAAAGACAAATAAATGGTGGCCATTAGTTTGAAATCCATAAAAGAGATAAATAATATGTAATAACAAAATTAATTTTATTAACTTATTATGACCTATAAGCTTCTTCCCTATGGAAAAGTATACTAAGAAATTTATCAAATCAATTTTTAGATCTGGAAGGAAGATTGGATAAATCAGTCTCCTCTTTACAGAAAGAGAAGGTAAGGCTTAAACAGATAAAAGCATTTACCTAAAGCCATATAGGTTTACAGTGGCAAAATTAACCTGAGAACTCAGTATTTTACATCTACTATCGTGCTCCTTCTTCTATGATGGTCATATTTTAAGTTCATAGTCATTTTATATATTTTTAAATGTAACATTTGTATTTTTCTCTTTATAATTAGTACTCATGATAGAGGAATAATTGGAAAATATCGAAAGGTAAAGAAGGTAATAAAAAGTTACATATTGGTATATTTTACATATTAGCTTCCATTTTTTTCCCTAAGCATATACATTTTTAACAAAATTGGGACAAGATTCTATATTTGGCCTTATATCATTATATTTTACCTTAACAAATATCAAAAGCACTTTCCAAGGTCATTAAATATACATTAATAATGGGATATTTAATGGGTCACTTAATATCTCAGACAATTAAGCATTCCTTTATTATTGAACAAGTTTTCCATTCTTTTCTTATTAAAAAAATGTTGTGATAATCGTCTTGTATATAAACATTTGTCCGTATTGAATTATTTTCTAGGAGAAGTTCTTAAAAGTGAAATTCCTAGGTCAAAGGGTTTTAAGGAACATGGCACATATTAGCAATTTGTTTTCTAGAAAGTTTCTATCATTCAAATTTTTTTTTAATTTAAAAAATTTTTCAATTACAGTTGACATATAATATTATATTAGTTTCAGGTGTAAACATAGCGATTAGGCATTTATATAATTTACAAAGTGATCCCCCTGATAAATCTAGTACCCATCTGACATCATATGTAGTTATTATAATATTTTTTACTATAATCCCTGTGCTGTACTTTACATCCCTATGACTATTTTTATAACTGGCAATTTGTATTTCTTAATCTCTTCACCTTTTTCACCTATAACCCCAACTCCCTCCCATTTGGCAACCATCAATTTGTTCTCTGTATTTATGAGTTTATTTCTGTTTTGTTTGTTCATTTATTTTGTTTATTTAGATTCCACATGTAAGTGAAATCATGTGTATTTATCTTTCTCTGTCTTATTTCACTTAGCATAGTATCCTCTCGGTCCATCCGTACTATCTTAAATGGCAAGATTTCATTTTTTTTTTTTTTTATAGATGAGTACTATTTTACTGAATTGATGTACCACTTCTTTATCCATTTGTCTGTCAATGAACTCTTAGGTTGCTTCTATATCTTGGCTATTGTGAATAATGCTGAAATGAACATATGGGTGCATACACCATTTTGAATTAGTATTTTGGATTTCTTTGAATAAATGCCCAGAAGTAGAATCACTGAGTCATATGTTAGTTCTATTTTTAATTTTTTGAGGAATCTTCATACTGTTTTCCATAGTGGCTGCTCCAATTTACAGTCCACCAACAGTTCACAAGGGTTCCCTTTTCTCCACATCCTCACCAACACTTGTAGTTTGTAGATTTATTAATGACTGCAATTCTGACAGATGTGAGGTGCAATCTCATTGTGGTTTTAATTTGCATTTCTCTGATATTAGTGATGATGAGCATCTTTTCATGTCTACTGGCCATCTGTATATCTTCTTTGGAGAAATGTCTTTTCATGTCCTTTGCTCGTTTTTTTGATCAAATTGTTTATTTTTTTGGTATTGAGTTGTAAGACTGCTTTGAGTAGTAGTGAGTAACAGTATCAGAACAACACTGATTGGAACATTTTACTTAGGTAAGCAATTGCACTTAGTTCGACTCACCTTCCCTGCACCTTCTAGTTCTTTCTTATCTTTTAGTGCTTGTCCAGACAACATTTTCATTTCAACAACTCCTGCTATTGCAATGATGGGTACAATTCCTAAGAGTAAAAGCGTCAACTGCCAGCCATAGATTAAGGATATAATAATGCCTGTCCCAAGATTTGCTATATTTTGGGTAATTATAGCGAGCCTGGAGCCTGTAGCCTGCAAAACAAACAAAACGAATTAGGAGGGCACTTTTACATTATCTTTAAAATCTATCCTTACATTTTATTGAGGAACATGACAATCAGCCTTATGAAAACCTATTCTCTTCTCAGTTAGGAAGTAAAAAATAAAGGTTTACTTGTAAGTTTATTTGGTTTGTAAAATTAAGATTTTCATGACTTCAGAATAAATACTGAAAGTAGGTCAATAATGCAGAGTTCAACTGCATATTTCTGTCTTCACATTTTTTAAGATCAAGAAAATTTTCATTAATGAAACCATGATCACTAAAGTGAGCTCTGTAGATTAGCAAGATAAAACAGTCTGACAATTACATTAAACTTGGAATGTTGGAAATTTCCAATGTTAGATGCAGAACTACGTATAATTTGAGCTTAATATTTCTCATGAAGGATATTCAAATGTACATTGGCCTATTTGAGATGCTGACTGTGTTAATTTAATCTGAATTTGATTTGGAAAAAGTATAAAAAGCTGAAAGCTATGGAAATTAATTTAGGATATTAAGCAGGCATCAGATCCTTCAGTTTGAATGCCAGATATAGCCCAAAATATGACTTTCAGTAGCATGCAGTGACTTCCAACTCTAAAACCAGAAGCCAAACTACAGTCATTTCAGTCCACCGCTCTATACCTCTCTCTCTCTACCCTGAAACACTCTGTGGACTCAAGCCATTCCAAATTCCTGCTGTGGTTCCCACATCTGCTTTGTGTGGAAATAGCCCATGTTCTTTTCCACTCCCAGAATTTCCTCTGCCTGAGTGGGACTAGTCTCAGATAAAGATTATGGTGGAGTATAGTCTAGGATGGTCACTGCCACCTCTGCGACTTTGGACAAATTTCTCCTAATCCTTGATATGAGCAGGTACATTGATTAATAACTAAAGGTTTACTCAGCTCTGAATTCTAGGACACAATCCTTTACAATACCCCCTATCCCAATATCAACTGTCTAAAATCATTCAACACTTACATAATATAAACAGTAGATCAGTCATTAGGGGGAAAGGGAACTAACCAGGGAACTAACTGCACCAGAGCTGCAAGAGATAGCATAAATAACAGAGCATTTATTTTTATTTGATGCAGTCATTGAGCTTATATTAAAGGGGTGCTTAGCTAAGTTTGGCATCAGTCAGAGTGGAGTGGCCTTCAAAGTCAGCTCTCTGTATTTGCACATTTTCAATTTGAAAGTCAAAGTGTACAACCTGGAGAGAGTCTGCAACACAAGGACAATGTAGATTGCTCCTGTTCTTACTATCCACATGTCTTTCTCAGAACTCACTTCCCACAGCAACTGACTTAGAGAAGCACTAAGAACTCTCTCCAAGTTCAGCGCAGATGAGTTATCCTTTCAGACATATAAATATTCAGCTTTAGATGGCAGTCAAGGCCAAAGAAATAAGTAAAATAGATCAAAAGTGACAAATTCTTCTTTAATGTACATGAAGATGAGTTAAAAGATCTAGAACCTTCAGCTGGGGTAGATTAAACCCCTTGGCTTAATTAAATTTAGCACTTCAGGTGGCATTGCACTGGTTAACAATGAATGGGAGAACATGGATTAGTAATGAAGCCAAGTAATTTTTATTTAAAAAACTAGGGCCCAGTGGAGGTAACACTCCAAACACTACAGCCAAATGTGAAGCCAAGGTAAGGCTAACACTTGAAATCCACTGACTTCCCTTACAACCTCTCCATCCCACTGTACTTACAAGTATTTGTATCTCATTTCCTCTCCTACTCATTTTTCTCCCCGCCCTTCTCTGTTTCTCCCTCTCCTGCTATTTATTTCCTCCTCAAAATTCCACCATACCACTTGAAATCTAATTTTAAAATACTTGTGCTTACTGAAAAAACAAGCATATTTCCTGAACCTCCTCACGAAATTAGGATCATTTAACTTCATCTTTCCCTCAACTATTTCTTCCCAGAAAAAAAATTTTTTAAAAATAAATATTTGCTTTTGATTTCTATTTGGCTCTCCTTTGCTTTTTTTCTCTACAGAATGCTAGTCCTGATACCAAAATAAATAAAATTTAAAAGCCCACTATTTCATAGGCAAAATATTGAGAAATTTCCTTCTGATTTATGTTTAGCAGAATTAGGCTACTTACTCAAAAATACATCTGAGAAAATGTTTCATCGATGATAAAGTTAAATATGAAAAAAAATTTAACCTAGATAAACATTATCATTAATTATATACAGACAAACTTGAGTTAGCCCTGCCTTGGCAATGATTTGAGATAACACCGCTTGCCTCAGATATTCTTATATGTAAAAAAATTAATGACACCATTTCCCCTTTGTGGAATAAAGATACACACATACTTATGTGTATGTGTGTGTGTGTGTGTGTGTGTGTGTGTGTGTGTGTACACATATATGTATATACATGTAAATGTATGTGTATATATTTATATATATACACACATACAAATCGTCCATCACTAACAGGTCAGCTAGTGGCATAAAGTGGATACAACTATTCTCTCTTAGCTGATTTGTGGTAACAACTATACTGGGCCTTCCTAGCTCAGACAGCACTCACCAATCTGCTTGCTTCCTCTTTCCTGGCCTTTCTTTTTTAGTCACCGTTTTGAATTCTGGAAAACAGTTCTGACTCAGAATGGCTACACTGCGCGTGCAGGTGGCTCATGCTGGTGGGGCCATTAAAGTGCAAGTCTGCGATGCCTTTGAGGAAACAAATTAAAAGCAGACAGTTGACACCAGCAGGCGATTAGAGACTAGCAGAGTTCCTGGGGATAGCCAAGGGCCTCACAAGCCACACTGTGGAGGGAAAGGAATGACTACTAATTTTACAAATATAGGAAAGCGCTGTGGCCTAAAGCAGGCCATCACCGCAGAGGAATTGAAGAGGGAAGGACTGCCAGCACAGAATGCCCAGACTGCATCTGCTGAGTGTTTAGCTCCAACAGCATAAGTTAGTGTTTCCTTCAGGATTGTGCTCTCAATACCAAATGGGCTATGGGTTGTAGGTCTGTGAAAGCACATAGTACACACACTGAGGTCTCTGTGAAAGGTATACTAAAGTTATGGTAGCTAAGTTCAGCAAGGGAGTATAGGACTTAGAAAATGTAAAGATTATAATTTGTTTACAGTGATCACTAGCCCCAAAAACAGCTCTTCCAGTAAGCAAGCAAAATAGATTTACCCCAAGCTTGTTGATTGTTTCTCATGTCAATTTAAGTAAAAAATAATATAGAAATTACTTTACATCCTCCTACCATCCATTTTCCTGCCCCCTTTACCAGAAAATCCTTGAACAGTTTTTCCAAACGTGTCCTATTCTTCTTTTCACTTTTCTCCTGAATCAACTCCCATCAGGCTTTGCTCCCACCACACCTCTGAAACTGTTTATATTAGAACCATAAACACGTCCACATGGCTACAGCATAGTGGAATGTTTGGGTCTTGCAAGCTCATCAGTAGTATTTGATACCCTAGACCGCTCCTTCCTTAAAATGCTTTCTTCGTTTCGTTTCTGGGATACGGCTCTTCTCCCTCACTGTCTACTTCTTCTTGCTCTTCTTTGCTGGTTCATCTATATAGCCCTGAGCTCAGGACCCACACTTTGCCATCTTCTCTAGTTATACATGCTTCCTTGGCTACTTCCAGTCTCACAGCTTTAAAAGCCACCCATGTACTGAAAAGTCCCGGAATGTCTATTTCCATACCAGACTTCTCTATCAAACTCAAGACTTGCAAATCCACTTCTTGACTCCACTTGGAGATATAATGTGGGCATCTCAAATTCACCATGTTCCAAATAGAACTCTTGATTCTCCCGCCCTTAAAACTGCTCTCTCAATAGGCTTCACGGTTTTACTAAAAAAGCAACTCTATTTTTTTCAGTTGTGCAAGTCAAAAATTTTAAAGTCATTCTTACATCCTCTTTTTCTTGTATCCTACATCCAACCAACCAACATATTCTGAGTCTGATTATTTTTTATCACCTTCACTATGAACAACCTAGTCTAAAAACACTACCATCCCTACCCTGGATTACTGCACCAGACTCCCTGCCTCCACCCTTGCCCCTTCAGCCTATTCACATAACAGCCTTTAAAAATTTCAGATCATGTCACCTCACCCCTGCATTCAAAACCCTACAATGGTTGCCCATCTAATTCCAGATATAATGCAAACTTCAACTCTTATGACTCTTCCTTCCACTCATTTTACTCCTTCTGTTTTGGGCTCCATCCTCAGGGCCTTTGCAGTTGCCGATCCTTCTGTTTAGAACATTTTTCTAGACGTCTGCGAGGCTTGCACCTCTCCTTCCTTCAGGCCTCTTGCTTACATCAACAGATCATTGAGGCTTTCTTTCCCTGATAACTAGCCAGCTCCTATCCCCATATCCTGCTGCCATTTTTTTTCCATAGCTCTTAGGATGATCTGACATGCCATGCAGACTCCATAAGGTCAGGGTTGTTGTCTGTTTTAGGAAGTTCAAAGTTATTTCAAGAAATGCACATTCAGTTCTGTTAGGTTCTATACAACTTGGTCTAAACCTCAATTTTCGTTGATATGTTTGCTTTCAGCAAAGAAATCTGTATTAAAACAATTCCTAAGATTTATATTGCAATTTTACAACTCTCTGTATGCTTCTATATTCATAACCTAAATTATTCTTGCAGAAGCTCCATATGTTAGATAGAAGAAATGTTACAGATACTATCTTATAGAAAGATTAAAAACCAAAGATTGATAAGGTTCGAGGGAGAGAAAGATGGCAGAGATTACATGCTTTTTTTTTTTTTTTCAAATTTGACATCATCTTTTGGATTTTTGCTATAAACAGTTGTAGTTGTAGAAGAAATTTTCACTTCATCCATAAATCGAAATGTCCTGGTTTAACAGTGTCTAGTTTTATCAATTAAAGAGATTTATATAAATTTTGCAGCAAAATTTAAGCTTTATGGTCTGATAATGTTATTTCTTTTACCCTTGCTTCAAATTTTTAATGTGCTTTTCATTCATTTCTTTCAACCTTTTTTTGAGGTTTTCTTTCCTCTTTTCTGAACTCTAATGACCTTAAACTTTCTTACAGCAATGACACACGTTCTTTTTGTTGGAGGCAATTAAATTTTTCTGTTGATTAACTGAACATTAAAATAGACTGATTCTGCATGATATGCTGATAAATACTTCTTTTTTCTAAATATCTTTCCATATGTATTTTTTTAATAGCATGGACAAGATGGCAAATAAAAGAAAGCCTGTGAGTTATCTACATATTAAACAGTATACGATGTTCAAATAGTTAACAATTTGGCTCTAAGGCATATGATATATTGTGTAGGTTAAATGTTTATTTAACATTTTCTTAAAGATGATGAGAACTAATACATCTAATGAGAAAATCAGTTTCATGCTGATTCAAAATGGCCAATTAAGACAAACACCAACAGAAAGGAGGTACATACCCCTTTCACTTGAGCAGCGTCATTGGCAAGCCTGGTCGTCAATGCTCCAGTGGTGTTTTTAGGGTCGTCAAACCAGCTCACATCCTGTGGCATGGAAAATGATTCGATTATTTTAAAGCCTTATTTATGAGACTCTTAACTCTGAAGACAACGACGGGGTCAGTTTTATTTGTCATTTATATCCCCTGCATTTAGCACTCAGGATTTCACACTGAATCGACAAGGAAGGGACTTATTAGGCAAACACATAAATCACTTCATTTGTCAAAAAAAATTTTTGAGTGACTATTTTGTTCCAAATGTGATTTCTAAGTGTTCAATCTATATAATAATGAACAGAAAAGGACAAAGTTGCTGCTTTCATGAAGCCTAGAGCCTTGAGATGGAAGCCACAAATAAATAAATATATACCATGCCAGGTGGTAATAAATGCTATGAAGAAAAATAGAGTAGGGTAAGAAGGAAAAGTGAAGAAGGTGGCATTTTGTAGACTATGGAAGGGACAGAGAAGGCCTCTCTAAAGTGATATTTGAGCAGAGACCTGAACAAAGAGAAGGATGAGAATATCTGAGAGAAGGAAGAAATAGCATGTGCAAGGCAAAGGCACATTTGATCTGTTCATCAAAAGGAGTTGTGGGGGTCACACCATGTGTGACCTTACAGGCACTGTAAAAATTTCAGATTTTACCCTGAAGGATATGGGAAATTTCCAGCAGGTTCTGGGCAGAGGGCTATGATTTAGTTATATTTTAGAAAAATGATTCTCACTTTTGGGAGGTGAACCTACTGGATTGGGATAAAGATGGAAGCAATGAGACCGGTTAGGAGGCTTTTGTAACATTAAACAGAAAGAAAGGAGTCAAGGATGACTCAGGTTTTTAGCTTGAACAACTGGTGGAATGGAGCTGCCGTTACTAATATGGGGGAAGTCTAGGTAAGGAATGAACCCTGTGGCAGGCGAGAGTTTCAAGTCCAATGTTGGAAATGTTAGTATGAAATGTTTATTAGACATCTAAATACAGAAGTTGGATAAACAAGTAACTATAGTTTGGGGAAGAATATATAAATTGGGTTAAAAAACAACAACAACAAAAATCTAAATTAAAATTTCACATTCAACATAAAACAAAATTTTCTTTACAAAACCACTTATATTTTTAAATACACAAATACTGAAAAGATAGTCAGTTTGAAGTATAAATTTATTTCTATTAGAAAAATAACTATGGTCCTAAGAAGTTATCTAAACTGGTGATTTGCATTAAAGCAGTATCTCTCATTTTCCCCCAAAAAATCTTTAAGAAAAAAACAGCATTATAACTTGTTATAGCATATATCAATTTGCTTTTTAAAATTGTTAAGCCTCTAAGTGCCTCCCCCACTGGAATGTAACTTCCTTGAAGACAGGGTCCATTCAGATTTGAATGACTTATAGTATATAGTATTGTACCTTGTAAGCAGAAGGCACTTAATATATGCTAGCTGGACTTAATTTATGGAGAGAGCATTACACAAACCATCAGCTCAGCTTCCAAAGTGTAATGCACCTAGGAGTTGGCCTGGGGGCTGGTGGGATAATGGGGCATTTGGCCTTAAACCAAGGTCAGCCTCAAGCCTAAATAGAATCTCAGCTACAAATATGGTTTGACTGAGAGTCCTAGGATAGGGCCCTCTATCAAAGAGTGCTCTCTCACTCATAGATTCAGTTCTGACTCTGTCAGTCATTAGCTAGCAATTCTCATAACTATGTCTTCTTTTTAAGTGGCAGTGGTAGGAGCAGGAGAGGACTGAGAAACGAAAGACAGCTAGGAAAATGAAAATGTCATCTGGATATCCTAATGCAGCAAACTGATGCTTCTCAGGAAGGGTTCAAGTACCCCTGGTATTTCTGGGGCATCCTCTGAAGCATCATTTGACTCACTGGCAAGTGATCAGTGATTTTAAAATGGAAAGTCACATACAAAATTTTCATGATTGTTAAAGTTTCCTGTTTGAACTGGACTGCTTAGGGTTACATTCCCAGAATTTCTTCTCTCCTTTTCCCCCAGGGGTTTTGAAAGTATAAAATGCAAGAGGCATTAAATTCAGTCTTTATCAGATAGTAACACTGCAGCTTGAATTAGTAAACCGGCAAAGAAACTGGGCAATGAGGAAATGGGCCATGGGGATGAATTTTGATTTGCAGAAAGAAAGGGTAAAGAGAGTACCACTTGGTGGGAAGAAACACAAGTATCCTGGGTTTCCCAGAGTAAAGAAGGAAAGAAAGAAAGAGATGATGGGTATTGAATATCTCTCTGCCTACTCTGCCTACAGCTGCTGAGACAAAGGCACCCACAGCAGACAGGGAGACAGCAGGACCTCTGAGCCTGCATCTGGGCAGTGGTTCATCTGCATCTGTGAGACGAGATCTAGGGAAGAGCAATGCAGGAGCTGCTCCGAATAACCTGACGATACTCCCACTGCCAGAGTCCATGGGGCCCAGGTGGGGAGTTCTGCACATCCATAAACATACCTGTCTCAGCATGGATCTGAAAACCATGTATCGTAGCCGCTTGGTCAGGATCTCACCTGCTTTGCCAAACAAAAAGCCCTGCGAAGAATGAGAACAAACCCACAAGGAAGGGGACTTGTCAGAGACGAGGCTGCTGATCACACAAAAGGAGAGGGATTTGATGTCACGGCTGAAGAGGACGCTAGACAGCATCAGAAAGCCTGATTTTAAGGGTTGTCTACATTTCGGTGTCTGTATAACATGGTGCCTAACTGCACTGGTGGCATAGCCAGGAGAGCCCAGTTTTGAAATTGATGTTGCCACTCCCCAGCTAGGTGGCAGCCCATCAGGAATTTTTTTCAGAAATGTGGTTCTTTGTCCTCCACTCCCACCCCTCCTTATTTCTCCCAGTGAACCAGGGTCTGTCACTCAGGAAGCTGAAGTTGTTCCCTAGTCAGGGGACGCTCTAAACAGGGTAGCTATATTATGTATCATCCAAACCAGGATACTTTTGAAAGTGAAAATGGGTACTATTGATAATTATACCAGGACCTGAGGTGTACGGGGAAAACAGGAATATACAGTCTCCTGGACATAAAGGATGCAGAGAACAAAGACATCAAATTCTTAATTTCTAAGTTTAAAAAGGCCAAAGCCTAGGAGAAAAAGAGATTGGGGAAGAAGGCTTACTTAGAGAAAATTTTCTGTACTACCCCTCCCACCCCCCAAGGGTATAACCTGTATTTGAGAGGAAGGAAGAAAGTTATTGGGGAAAAATTGAGTAAGCTGTGATTATGCGGCCATGTTTGGCCACATCTAGGGGAAGGACAACAGAACTCTCATCTCAATGAGTTGTGGATACAGGACTAAAAGGAAGCAGTGCTCCTCTTTTCTTTCTGGAGCTCTGCTGAGTGTCAGCTTACAGATGAGGCCTGTCACACAGTGGCATGGAGAAAGCACAATGGAAACGGCTGGATGGTACATTAGGAGAGGGTAGGCCCTACTAACAGCCTTCAGTCTCCTGCAGAATCAGAGAAGTGGAGGAGGATTCCCGTATGTCCTCTATGTTCCCAAGTAGCATGCTGGGCACTATGGAGAGAGGAAAGAAACACATGCAAAGAGCACAGGTGGAGAAAGAACCAATTCTTCTAAGTGTTCCTGATAAAGGAGACAGCCAGGTCGGGCCATGTAAATGTAGGCCAGATGGGGCCACATATCCTTCTGGTAGCCAGCACAAAGTAGATCATCATCCCCCACCCAGTGCTATAATGCTGCATAACCCCTCTGCTAACATAGATGCCAACCCAGGGAGAAGGAGGAGAGAAATTATTAGATTGAGTTTAAGCCTAAAATTACTAAAATGATTACATTTGCTTGGAGATGACCAGATAAAAGTTTCCGCTATTAGACTGAATGCAATGTGAAATATCTTGCCCATTATAGGAATATTACTGTTGTTATATTGAAGACGATATAAATGGAGAGCTAGCTGTTGTTATGTGCTTCCTGTGACACTATACTTTACATGTATTATCTCATTAAGTCATCATGACAATCCTATAATCACTTTACAGAAGAAACTAAGGTTTAGGGAGGCTGATAAGCTGCCAGAGGCCACAGTTCTAACATGGCAGAGTTGAAATCTAAATCCAGGTTTGTGAGAATCCTTACCAGAATGGGAACCCAGAGCCTGAGATTTCATCACCCACCAAGCTCACTCCTAATGTTTCTAAATGAGGGGCTGGCCATTCTAACACTGGGCTCAGTGCTGTATCTACACTTCTGAGGCCCTATGATTCAGAGCCTTTGTTCTCATCTTGGTTTGCCAGGTAGGCTCCAGTCTCTCCATGCATCATCGTATCACAAACATATTGTTTTAACTGCTTTGGCTTCACCAGTCCTAAACTCCAAACTTTAAGAGACCAGCTCAAAGCCTACCTCCCTCTAAATTCTTTAACCAACTTCACCTCAGCCATCTTTACTTTCTACCAACTGCTACTGCATTAAGAATTGGCATGGCAATCTTGTATACCACTAGAGCATCACATCTATTACAGTAAGGTCAAATGCCCCAGTGAGACTTTAAGTACATAGTAATGAAAGAGTTCAGTCTTCTTCTTTTGTACCTCCTAGCCAATGTCCGACCAATGCTCTTTCTATTAAAAATATTAATACATGCTTAAAAAATGTTAAATAAAGAGATCTATTCAGAATTCTGTCTTAAAAATTACATGTGGCTAATCATTCATTCATTCGTTCATTCATTCATTCAATAAGTGACTGAGTTTTGCAACTGCCTCACACAGGCCTGGGAACCTGGTCCCATTATCTCTTAATCATCTAGATGCAGGTACCATTTTCCCTATCTCATAGATGAGGAGACAGGCTTAGGCAGTTTAAATTATTTGCCCAAGGATATACAATTAGGAACTGGTTCAACCTGTACTCAACTCTAGGTCTAACACCATAACCCATACTGCCTTACCATAACTAATCTTTTAGAGTACTTAATTTCTTTGTTTGGTTCCCTCTGACTTCATTAATATTTCAGCTGGGGGAGGTGAGGGTAAAGAAGAGGAGGTAAGCAAGGGAGCCATCTTTGTTTCAAATATCCAAAAACAATTGGCTGCTAATAGCCCAGTTAATAGAGGAGCAATTCTACTGAAAAGCAAATTACACAGATGTTTATAAATTCACATTGTTGAATAACAATGCATTTCTCAAAATGAATAAAGTGAAAATGTAAACATTTACCTGAAGGAAAAATGTAATAAAAGAAATAATTCCAAGGATGAGAAACAACAATGAAAACAGGTTACTATTCTGTCGTTTTGTTTCAGGATCATCATTTCTGGTAAAAATCTGTTAAGAAAATATTGAAAGGGTTTTCAGTTCAATCACTAAAGAAGTCATTCTGCGTCTGACTCATTTCCCGTTTAGTACAGTATTTGGGGGTCAAGAGAGCCTATAATGGAGGTCGAGGCTGGCTTCCTTAACCCCAAATTTAAAGGTGTATATATATTCACAGGGTCTGTCAATCATAAATCAATCCAACACTTTTTCTGCTCATACTCTCTCTTGGAGTAATGAGTACCACAAGTGCCGCACCTACTATGTAAAGTAGATATGAAAAATGAATACTCTTTTCTTCCTTTGAGGAAAATACATTGTATGGTAATTCATTATTTTATAATTTGGACATTTCAAACTGTCCCAAGGTGTCTGGAGACAAATCTGCTAATGTGGTTTTGGTGAACCAGAGATAAGTGGTCATTCACTCAGCCCAGGTCTTTCAGAAAGAAAGGCAGTTCCCTAAGCCAGTCTTTTTTACAGGATGGCCAGTTAGGTAGCCAGTGGGGAACCACAGCCAGCTGACCCAACACCACACATGGAGTCCTTCCCAGAAATGGTTAGAAGAGCTAATAGGATGTCTTGGGCTCCAGGAACACAGACAAGAACCGCTTCAAAGAAAACAAACATCACCCTTCACAGCGGGTCAAAGTCAGTCCTACAACAGAGCCACATTCCTAACCCAGCCCAGACAACTCTATCCTTTGTAAAGGAAAAAAGCTTTTTAGAAAGAAATTGTCTTGATTTGTCATTCTAACAAAAATAATAGCTACTAATCAGTGAGCTCTTAACTCTGTGCCAGACATTATTCTATACAAATTCATGTACGCTATATCCTTTTATCCTCACGATCACTTACTGAGGTTTGTTTTATTATTATGACCATTTTACACAGAAGAAAACTGAAGCACGGAGAGATTAGTTAACTCATCATAGTACCAGCCAGCAAGTGATGACTCAAGGGTTTAAACCCAAGTAATCCAACTCAGAGCCCACAACCTTAAACTCTGTCTTACAAACCTTCAGTGAGGCAGATGGCTGATTGCCTACCCAATATCTAGGAGCTAAAGTGTCAGCCCTGGACCACCTGCTTTCAGGCCTATTGTTACATAAGGTATGTGGAAAACAAAAAATCCTTAAATTGAGTTTCGTTACATACAGCTACATCCATTCCTAACTACTCGAATTCCATTTTTTTCTGATGATGTCACTGTCTGCTTCTCTGCCTGTGAGGCAAATATTAGAACAGAAATTGGCAAATGTGGGTCGCCAGTCAAACGTTTATGTCAAGTTTTACAGCTACTTTTGCACTACAATGGCAAGGTTGAGTATTGGCAACAGAGACCATATGGCCTGCAAAGCCTAAAATATTTACTATCTTACCTTTTACAGAAAAAGTTAGCTAACCCCTGACCTAGTACATATGTTCCATGCAATCAGACACTTTATCTCCTTCTTGGTACTTTTCCAGTACCTAGAACAGTACCTGGCACAAGGCAGACACTGAAAAATTATTTCTTGAATGTATATATTAAACATACAAATGCCAACCTGAAATAAGTTAGCCAGGCATGGGTAGACCTGAATATTTATGTGTTTTTTTTTAATAAATATATAATGAAAATTCGTATTTGGCCTGTGTTTTGTGTAGCGATCAATCTCTTTTTCCAGAAATTAGGGTAAGGATGTTCTCAGCTTGATGTTTGAACTTCAGTCACTAAACAAAGAATTCCTGCCTGGATTGCAGCTTTATTACTGAAAATGCCATCATTAAAAGTAGGTGCAACGAACATATGACAATCTCAATTTTTTGGAAGCCATTCCATTTGTTTTCATCTAAACAGGGGGACGGACATCTTATGGAGGGAGCATGCTAGGCCTATTACATCCTGATAAATGTGTATATCAGAGAACAGCTCCCTCTCAAGCCGGTCTGACAAATACACGGGTAACTCTCTCTGCCTACTGGTGATATGACAGTTCATGAGGTTTACTCAGAGCCTAGTGATAGCAGATAAGAGATAGCCTCCTAGTCAGTTTCATTGATTACTTCAGGGATTTGATCCCCAGGATCCTAGTAGAAACCACTGCCAGGACAAAGGAAGATTCAAAAAATTAGCTTCTCTATCACATACCAGACTTCTGTTCTTACATATTCAAGCTGCTTCATTTCATATGAAGGTCCATATTTTGTGTGTGTGTGTGTGTGTGTGTGTGTGTGTGTGTGTGTGGCTTTTGTATACAGTTACAAATACAAATAGTTCATTCTTTAGTTAGGATTCACAAGTAAATCCAGAAAGTGAACATAAACACTTACCCCTATGATCTTTGAAAATATTACTGCAAATGCTGGTTGCAGGCCTCCATTTATAAGGGCACAAAATACACCAACCACAAAATAAGGCCATTCAGTTATATTCAGCTTCAGAATCCTCCAAAATGAAACTAGAGGTACATTTTCATCCTGGATAACACAAAATATTACAACAGGCTAGTCAGAAAAAGAATTGGTACATAATTGATTTCATGATGAACAGTTCTTCCATATGCACAAACATTTTTAATGAATATATCTAATCTTATTTCCTTATTAGTTGATGGCTATTTAGCTTTAAAAATGACAGATTTTGTTATATTACTCCTCTATTTTTTAAGGAATAAAGATTTCCACAAACATTTAACATTTAGAACGTGACAAGAATATTTACAAGTAAGTATAAAGACCCATTATAATCTGTCTCTTTACATTATAAATTTTAATTCTGAAATTCTTGCCCTACAAATTATCATTCATAAATTCTAACCCAAGTCTAAACCATTGAGATTATGGTTTGTGGAACACTCTGGGGGATAGGACAGAAGGATTCTGGATAACCTTTTCTTGTTCCTACTCCTACCCTAGCCTTAGCCCACCAAATTAGGGCAGCCACAGTGAAAGGGTTGAAAACATAACTCCACACACTCCTCCATACCAAGGCTTCTTCTGTACTAAGCTTTCTGTCTTGGCCTTGTGGTGCATGGATACTCCTGCGGGTTGATCTTCTTCTTATTAGACTGGATCCTGAATCTTTTGGAGACATTTCCAAGGCATCCATTTCACTTTTGGATTCACTAATTTCATTTTCTAATTCAATCTCATTTCCTCTTGTCTAAAATAAACAAGATATATACATAAGCTGGTTAGGCTCAGTTAACCAAGGAAAATTAATCACTGAATATCAGATATCAAGGAAAATGGTAATCTGAGTAAATATAGGAAAGGATAAAGTTAAACTGCTATTTCATATTTTACTTGTAATATGTTTGAAAACTAATACTACTAAATAAGAATGATTCCCACTAAACATCCTGAAATAACATGGTATCCATTCCACATAGCTTATCTAGTCATCTCCTTTTTGTGGGTGTTTTGGTTCAATCATGTTTGACCAGTGCTGTCAACAGAAACACAGTGCAAGCCATACCGTGAGCCACAGTTATCATTTTAAATTTTCTCAGTAGCCACATTAAAAAATGTTAGAGAAGTAAAATCAATTCTAATATTTTATTTAACATAATGTATCCAGGACATTAGCATTTTAACATGTAATCAATGCAAAATTTATTGAGATATTTTGTATTCTTTTCTTATACTAAATCTTCAGAATCTAGTATGCATTTTCTGCTTAACACTTCGATTCAGATTAACCACCATTGTACCCAATATTCACATGAGGCTAATGGCTACTACAGTGTACCGTTCACCGTTAAACTTTTAAAACTTTAAAAAATTTTTCTCTAATTATCCTTCTTTATTTCCCCTCCTTTAAAGAAAATATACATATATATTTATTGTCATATATATGTGACAATATATATATTGTCAAAGAAAAAAATA
>NW_011888785.1:19569691-19576085 GCF_000151845.1 Pteropus vampyrus | reverse complement strand
CAGCATATACCGGAGACACTTTAGGAAAATTCTAGAGTTAGATTATACCTGCATTGTGACAAGTTTGAAGTAAATGCCTTTCTCTTTCATGAGTTCATCATGATTTCCTTTCTCCACAATTACTCCATTATCAAAACCAGCAATGACATCAGCATTACGAACTGTAGACAATCGATGAGCTATCACAATGGTGGTCCGGCCTTTTCTGGCCTAAAGAGAGAAAATTTTGACTTTTGAATATAGGTACAAGTATATGCAAAAATTCATTTATCGACTTGTATTTACTGAACATCAATGCCTTGGATACTGTAAAACCATCTAACCTATGTAAGACAATCTCTGGATTCAATACATATATAATCAATTGATAGTGATTTAAATGATGTTTTATTATAATAAAGATAAGCATAAATGATAGTCACATATTAATATTATGTACGCCCCTAAGTATTTTACTTAACCTCTATCAGCCTGTTTACAATAATAATCAGGGGCTTATACAAAGTAAAAAACCCTACAGCCCAGGCATTGGCCATTCCAAGCAAACACAGGTCAGTGTTGTATTGATGCATGCTAGCCAGCCATCACACTTGGGAATCACAGTGTGCTATCTCACAGGACATTTGGATGATCAAGACGGACAGTAAGTGTGAGGCAGCAAGATCTGATCTTCAGTGTCACAATGATCTGAACTCAAATCTTAGTTCAGCCATTTATAAATTTCAGGATTTTATCCAAATCTTTTAACCTGTGTGAGGCTCAATTTATCCATATATAAAGTGGGAATAATAACAGCACTCATTTCCTAAAGTAGTTGTGATGATTAAATAAAATAATGCACATGAAGCATTGTGATGTACACACAGTAAGTGCTTAACAAATGATACTTATGTCTAGGTAGAAGCTGTATGGAAACACTGAGGAACTATGTAAATGTTTACAAATAACAATTCCATTTTTACTTTAATGTGAAACAGAGCCAGATAACCTGAACTTGTCTGAGATTTCTTTGGCCTTTGTAACTCCCAATGCTTATGATTTTTGTTACTCTATATTTCTCTCCGGAAACTAGCAATAAAATTCTCAAAACAGGCATCAGGATCAATACAAAAAGGAGAAGTGGAAAACTCTAAGAAGAAAAAGAAAATACATGTAGAAAAATTAGGTGGTAGCTACTAGAAAGTAGAGAAGACAATGGCTCAATTCTTCAGATGTTTTCAAGGAAAAAAGAGGCATGTGGAATTCCCATCCAAAATTTACGTTATAAATAAAGTTCTATTAAATGCAACCTTTTAAAATTATTTTTATTTATAACTTAAGACAGTTCTACTATAGAGTAATAAGAAAACACAGATGTGAAATTACAGATAAGCAAAGTGAAGGGGGAAAACGCAGCCACAATCCCATCTGTCCTTATTTCAGTTTGCAAAATTTTCAGTAACTGCTTTTTCCTCCCTTGACAATCTAATAAGCACAGTGACAGGATGTTGAAAGGAACATGCAGTATTGTTTTGTTATTAGAGAGGAGAGTAGTAGGGACAAATATGAGTTCATCTTTGAATTCTACTATGACACTTCAACTCAAAGCACTTTTAGGTTAAAAGGTCACCACATTCCTTATCTTCACAGAGCTAGATTATATACCAGAGATACAGCACACAGCGCCTGGCACAGCACAAACACTCAAATCCAATTTGGTGAATGAGTCACATGAACTCCAGAATTGCCAGAAGGTCAAACAGTATTGATAGTCAAAGATATTTCATGGCTCAAGTAAGTTTCCAACACCATCAACTCCCTGCCCTTCTCTTGGGGATAAGAGGCTTCTCATTTCCCATAGAGTTTCCATCAGGCATTTAATGTCTTGGAAATTAAATGTGAATCTTTGGATCATAGTTTCCTCTTGTTGACAACAGTAAACATTTGCAAAACCTAAACAACAGGATTATCTCTAAAGCTAAGTTTTCAAGATTACAAAGATCAATTTTCATTTGAGTCTATATTTCTCATTATTTAATTTCAAAAATTTGCAAATATTTTTCAATGAAAATTTGTTCATCTCTACTTAAAAAAAAACCCATAAAGTTAAACAAACAGATCCAGAAGCCTAATGATTTTATTTAAATATCAAAAAGAATCACTACAAATGATAAAAATTTTCCTTTTTTAAAAATAATATTAAGAATAATTAATAGTGGGATGTTCTTATGCTTACTAATCAGGTTGGTTTGAACTGAGGCTCACAGACCTTATCCAAGGCCACTTGAACCACTGCTTCACTTTCAGTGTCCAAGGCAGAAGTGGCCTCGTCCAGCAGGAGGATCTTGGGGTTGCGAACCAGGGCCCTAGCAATGGCGATTCTCTGTTTCTGTCCACCACTCAGCTGAGCCCCTCTTTCTCCAACCAGGGTGTCAAATTTCTAAAACAGAAAACACAGGAGGATTTAATGAAGAACAAGCCATCTTAGCTCCCACATGAGAGGGAATACCTAAACAATGTAATCCTCACAGACAAGACAGTCCAGTTCCTTAAAACTTAGCAATAACCAACTCCACTTTTTAAAAATATGCCTACTATGAGTTGATGCTGCTAGAGCTTAAAAATCTGAAGTAATCTTGATTTCCCTTCTTAGGAGTTTCTTCCCATTTATGATTTACTAACTTATCATGCATTAGGCCAACATTCTATGCCTTGAACCTCTAGCATGACAAAAGTCAAGAAGGACTTACATTAGGCAGTTTCATGATAAAGTCATAAGCGTTGGCTTCCTTCACAGCTTTCTCAATCTCATCCATGGTGACATTTTCACGGCCATAACGAATGTTTTCGGCTATTGTGGTGGCAAACAACACAGGTTCCTGACTCACCACACCAGTAATTTCCCGCAAATACCTTACATTTATGGTCCTAATGTCCTGTCCATCAACACTGATCTGAAATAAAAAGTAAGTATGAATTTTATACATTGCAGAGTTGTAATGTGTGATCTGCAATGGTACTGCTGATTGCTGCAGCACCTAGTTCAGCAAAAGCCATCTCACCACGCCCTCTGTGGGGTCGTAGAGTCTCTGCATCAGCTGAACTGTTGTGCTTTTCCCACAGCCGCTGTTCCCAACCAAGGCCACCGTCTGCCCACTCTGAACCTGCAGGTTGAGGCCCTTCAAGATCTACCAAGATGAATAAGAAATAAACTTAAAGGCAATACACAGATCCTAGGGCTATGAACTGACAGTTGAATTTAAAACTAGGTTAAAATATACATATTTTTTAACAATCTCTAAAAGAAAGTGTCAGAAACTATCCAATACGTTGTTGAATCATTGATTAATCAGTCATCATTGTACCTTAACTTCTTTTCGAGATGGGTAACTGAAGTGAACATTTTTGAATTCCAAATTTCCCTTAATATTATCTGGTTTGTGCCCATTCTTCGAATAGCTGTCAATGCTTGGCTTCTAAACAGAATAAAATTTCAGAAGATTACTAGTTTACAATGACTACTTCGAATGACATTTGTGGAGAGTTAGATAAAGTCACCAAGAAATCTACTTTTAACTCTTTTAGATAGGTGGATAAATAGCAAGCCCAGACTTACATTATCCATTATCCTGAAGATTTCATAAGCTGCTCCTCTTGCATTTGCAAATGCTTCAATGCTTGGAGATGCCTGTCCAACACTAAAAGCCCCAATTAATACGGAAAAGAAGACCTGAAGAATGTGAAGGAAAACCATCAAGTTATTAAGATAGTGTTTAGTGTGATTTTTTTTTCATAATTCTTCTTTCTTCTAACACGATTGATTAAATTTTAAAATGGCAAAGCAACATATAAGTACTGGGTGTTAAAAATATTATAAAAGTTTAAATACTTTTCCATTTAGAATGCAGAATTAGTCTTACTTGCTCAGTGAAATGATGGTATAACCTCTATAAAACCAGAATATTACAATAGAATATTTTAATATTTTTGGAATGGTCAAGAATTTTGGTTTAGATCATTGGCAGAGTATAGAGGAAACGAACCCTAGAAGGAGATTTAGGAAGTCCAGGTCTGAATCCTGGAATGAGCACTACCTAGCTATGTCTTCATGTAATTCTAGAGTCTCTCTAGGCTTCAACTTCTTTATTTGCAAAAATAGGCAAGCTTCTGTTTTCCCTACCCAGAAACCTTAGAGTTGGTGTATCAAATGGAACAGTATATATGGAAATATTTTGTTAATTATAAAGCATACACACCTAAGTCATTATTCTTTATTAGATTAATTCTTTTTTTCTTCTATCAAACTATGTTCTCTTTGAGGTCTGATAAATAGGTTTTGTTTTTTTTTTCATTTTGCCCAAATCAGTTTCTTATTGGTAAAGATTTTGTTTCTCATCAGAATTAAAAAGAACGAATATTACTATTCATTTATTTCTAAATCACACAGGAATTACTCAGTAATTTACATAGAAGGAATTTTGCTAAGTGATTCTATATTCATTTCTAGATTAGTCCTTGCAACAATACTGCCATTTGCATTTGGCAGAAGAGATAATAGAGGCTTGAAAAGTCTAGATAGATGTCCCGAATCATACAGCTGAAAGTTGCACAGCTGGAATTTGAAACAAGCTGACCTGATTATCAAATCCCATGCTCTTACTCACTATTCTGGATGCTTCCAGTTTGTAAGGCAGGTCTGGGTTCAGTGAATACTTGACTTAAAACTGCTTATGTAAATCACAGTTAAGCAGAATACATCTTATCACAACCTAGATTCACCCACAGCATCACTATCCTAATGAAAGCTTTTTGGTAAAAACCATTCTAAACTAAATAGCCCCACACATTTTGGATGAGGCAACAGTTTGAAAAAAGAAGAGACATAATTATCACACCTACATTACAAATCTGTTTCCTGAGAAAAGAAACTGTTTTAAGGGGCTCAGCAAAATACAATCTGTCATTAACTCAATATACTTGTGCTTGGCCTATGAAAAAGGAACTGAGTGACACTTCTAATAATATGTACTTTATTAAATCAGATTGAGCTTGGTTTGTGAATTATTTCATTGTCTTTAAATAAAAAAGGATAGCATCAAATTGCAAGCCTTCTATACTCATACAAAGATCTATAAGGCAGAGAACCTCCAAACAGGACATTATTTTAGGAAGAGTAACAATTTATACTTCCACGAATTGGCAAGGTGGACTAGCTGTCATTCAAAAGACCTTGAAAAGTATTTTGCCATTTGTTGTTATAAACAGTAAATCAGGAAATAAAAATGAGGTGCTTAGCATAGAGTCTGGCACAAAGAAACAGCTTCAACAAACACAAGTTCATGCTATAGAGACTGGCAATGCTAATAGTATTTAGGCTACAGGATGAACTATGACAGAGGGATCTACAAAAAAGACAAAACTGATTGTTGAACACATCTAATTTCCTTTCCACTTTTTAACCTAGTAGTGAATGAATACCTTTGTGTTATTCAAGTGTTCTTCAAAATATATTCTCCAACAGTCAAGCCAACACCATTCAATTTCATTGGCATTTTCAATAGTGATTCTTTTTTTAACATAACATCACTTACAGTGAGTACTTGTCCAATAGTATATTCTCCTGAGAGGACCAAGGAGGTCCCATACCAGAATGCCAGAGCATATGATGCATAGATTAGCAGGAAAGCGACACCAATAGAAATGTTGGCTGTAATAGCTTTATTTATCCCAATTCTTTTAGCTTCTTCTAAATTTTTGTTGTACCTGAGAGAAGTAAGAAAAATTATCACATATACTCATAAATCTTACGAGTAAATGGGTCAAAAGAGCACGATGCTTATTGAGGACTTACAATGTACCCAGCCCTGTGGTAGGTGTTTTACATGTATTTTCTCCTTTTGTCCATACATTGACCCCATGATATTAGTACTATTTTAATCCTTTCTTGTAGAAGAGTAAACAGGCTTATAGAGATTAAGTAATTTGTGGGAGAGTTTTCTAAAAGCCCCTTCTTTGGACTTGGCTATAGTGAAATAGAGTAATATTTAGCAAACTTCCAGAACTGGCAGTTTCGTACACAAGACAAAGTAGAACAAAACACTTGTGTTTTCCCTTTAAAATCTGCATGCCTTTTGAATTTATTAATAAAATGAAGATACAATGCCAGAAAGTGCTCAAATAAGTTAAGTCCTTTAAAACTCTAAACATTATGAAAGTTTTGGAGAAAGTTTGCTCCCCATCCTGCATTCCTGTGGGACTAGTGGAAGAACCAACTGAAAGGATGCATGTGAGGAAGAGTAAAGAAATAAAATGGAGTCACTAGAGTTCAGCTCTTAAATTATTAAAAGCAAGTAGGCTAAGGCAGGAGGAAATGATTCTATTTTTGCTTTAACTAGCCAGAGAACTTTTGAGCTTT
>NW_011888785.1:19549286-19569641 GCF_000151845.1 Pteropus vampyrus | reverse complement strand
TGGTAAAGATTTTGTTTCTCATCAGAATTAAAAAGAACGAATATTACTATTCATTTATTTCTAAATCACACAGGAATTACTCAGTAATTTACATAGAAGGAATTTTGCTAAGTGATTCTATATTCATTTCTAGATTAGTCCTTGCAACAATACTGCCATTTGCATTTGGCAGAAGAGATAACAGAGGCTTGAAAAGTCTAGATAGATGTCCCGAATCATACAGCTGAAAGTTGCACAGCTGGAATTTGAAACAAGCTGACCTGATTATCAAATCCCATGCTCTTACTCACTATTCTGGATGCTTCCAGTTTGTAAGGCAGGTCTGGGTTCAGTGAATACTTGACTTAAAACTGCTTATGTAAATCACAGTTAAGCAGAATACATCTTATCACAACCTAGATTCACCCACAGCATCACTATCCTAATGAAAGCTTTTTGGTAAAAACCATTCTAAACTAAATAGCCCCACACATTTTGGATGAGGCAACAGTTTGAAAAAAGAAGAGACATAATTATCACACCTACATTACAAATCTGTTTCCTGAGAAAAGAAACTGTTTTAAGGGGCTCAGCAAAATACAATCTGTCATTAACTCAATATACTTGTGCTTGGCCTATGAAAAAGGAACTGAGTGACACTTCTAATAATATGTACTTTATTAAATCAGATTGAGCTTGGTTTGTGAATTATTTCATTGTCTTTAAATAAAAAAGGATAGCATCAAATTGCAAGCCTTCTATACTCATACAAAGATCTATAAGGCAGAGAACCTCCAAACAGGACATTATTTTAGGAAGAGTAACAATTTATACTTCCACGAATTGGCAAGGTGGACTAGCTGTCATTCAAAAGACCTTGAAAAGTATTTTGCCATTTGTTGTTATAAACAGTAAATCAGGAAATAAAAATGAGGTGCTTAGCATAGAGTCTGGCACAAAGAAACAGCTTCAACAAACACAAGTTCATGCTATAGAGACTGGCAATGCTAATAGTATTTAGGCTACAGGATGAACTATGACAGAGGGATCTACAAAAAAGACAAAACTGATTGTTGAACACATCTAATTTCCTTTCCACTTTTTAACCTAGTAGTGAATGAATACCTTTGTGTTATTCAAGTGTTCTTCAAAATATATTCTCCAACAGTCAAGCCAACACCATTCAATTTCATTGGCATTTTCAATAGTGATTCTTTTTTTAACATAACATCACTTACAGTGAGTACTTGTCCAATAGTATATTCTCCTGAGAGGACCAAGGAGGTCCCATACCAGAATGCCAGAGCATATGATGCATAGATTAGCAGGAAAGCGACACCAATAGAAATGTTGGCTGTAATAGCTTTATTTATCCCAATTCTTTTAGCTTCTTCTAAATTTTTGTTGTACCTGAGAGAAGTAAGAAAAATTATCACATATACTCATAAATCTTACGAGTAAATGGGTCAAAAGAGCACGATGCTTATTGAGGACTTACAATGTACCCAGCCCTGTGGTAGGTGTTTTACATGTATTTTCTCCTTTTGTCCATACATTGACCCCATGATATTAGTACTATTTTAATCCTTTCTTGTAGAAGAGTAAACAGGCTTATAGAGATTAAGTAATTTGTGGGAGAGTTTTCTAAAAGCCCCTTCTTTGGACTTGGCTATAGTGAAATAGAGTAATATTTAGCAAACTTCCAGAACTGGCAGTTTCGTACACAAGACAAAGTAGAACAAAACACTTGTGTTTTCCCTTTAAAATCTGCATGCCTTTTGAATTTATTAATAAAATGAAGATACAATGCCAGAAAGTGCTCAAATAAGTTAAGTCCTTTAAAACTCTAAACATTATGAAAGTTTTGGAGAAAGTTTGCTCCCCATCCTGCATTCCTGTGGGACTAGTGGAAGAACCAACTGAAAGGATGCATGTGAGGAAGAGTAAAGAAATAAAATGGAGTCACTAGAGTTCAGCTCTTAAATTATTAAAAGCAAGTAGGCTAAGGCAGGAGGAAATGATTCTATTTTTGCTTTAACTAGCCAGAGAACTTTTGAGCTTTTCAGTCCTGTGTCAATGTCCAGGCATTTATTTACCTGTAGATAACCCTCTGACTACCCACTAAAGGACTCAGGACATGACCAGACCTCCTGGTGCCCACCCCCCGGCACCACCCGGCATCCATCATCTGACTGATAACTGTCCTGAACCAACCCTAGGGCTAAGAATGAAGCACTGATTATTCTCAAGGATATGACTTTTATTATAAGAACTCTCAATTTTTCTTCCTTCTTTGGAGCACTTCTGGGTTTTTGCCTAGCTGTGTTTACAGTTTGCAAACTCTAAGACCCTTGAATAAATCTTTGTCATTTATTTCTAGCAAAGCCTCCAGACTCTTTTGAGTTCGTTTGACACATGTGTGAAGGCATTTTGAAAGCTGTGAATTGCTATGTAATACTTTTTACATCCAAATAAACTCTAGAGTTTATCTTACTGCCATAGACATTTATTTTAAAAATCACTGACCTGAAAAAATTATTTGGCTTAAAAATATATAACAATCCATCATTACATATCAGTGTCCCCAGCAGTCTTTCTACACATTGCCTACGTCCAATTTCCTCTGTCAATGTTTCCTGAAATTGGTCATATCATGGTTGCCCACTGCTAGAGGAAGGGGCTCTGGACTGGTGATTTGGACTACCTAAAGCTTTCTGGCTGCCTCAAGGACTAGGAAAATAAAAACCTTAATACATCTAGAACCCTGTAAGCTATTCACAGCCCAAAGGTCTGTACTATATTAGCCAAACTTTTTTTTTTTTTTTACAGTAAATACAGCAGATTTTGAGTTAATGATTTTTAAAATAAACATTTATGGAAATAAGATAAAATATGCAGTTTATTCAAATGTAAAAAAGTATTACATAGCAATTCAAATTTCACAAAAGAGAGCAAAAGCAAGGAAGCAAACAAAAACCAAAAACAATGTTGGAGTCCACTGACAGGTTTCTCTCTTTCCAGTTCTAATGATTTAAAGCTCAATCCCAAATGTTAATTTAGTGCTTCTTATATTCTCGGACAGCTGTTAATTTCTGATGTTAAAGTTAAAGGATATGGTACCTGTAACTTTACCTTCCTTTAAAAGAAACACAGCAGACTAGTCTGCTTAAGAAGAGAGTCATGGAGATAAGGTAAGGGGGCTTGAATTTAAAGAAAAGGGAGGATCTTTGCAAAGATAGAATCAACATAATATTATTAGAGAAATAGGACAGATTATAATTAAGCTTTAAGTCTGTCTTTCTTCTTTAACCACAGCTCCCTGTAGAACTTAGCACACTGCCTTACAGAAAGGAGGAGTTCAGAATTGTTGAAATAAAAGAAGTTACTTCTACATAAGTCATATGTTGAGGTCTTTAATCCATAGAAACATGACTATATAATTATATTAATTTTCTTTAGAGGATTTGTCCCATTGCTATGTATAGCAGAGTTCAAGCCCTGCTCAGAAATGAGCATGCCTTCATGATTTTTTTTTAACTAGCTACTTTACCAGTTACAAAAGTATGCCAAATGAAATTTACATGACCTGGCCCTAAGACCAAAGTTAAACAGAACCGTATAGTGATAAAATAGTGATAAAACATATTATTAAAGTTTCTCCCTCCAAAAATGTCAATCCTTACCTTGCCAGTTGTAATCTTTGAACAAAACTATTATTTTTGAGAAATGTATTTCAATAGTTGACATTTCATCTGAGGTGAAAGTACTA
This sequence comes from Pteropus vampyrus, assembly GCF_000151845.1. Lineage (NCBI taxonomy): Eukaryota > Metazoa > Chordata > Mammalia > Chiroptera > Pteropodidae > Pteropus > Pteropus vampyrus. Next base: position 19,565,893 of record NW_011888785.1, on the reverse strand, counting down.
GGCATAAACTATATACGATTACATTTAAGGAACTTGAACAATTATGACTAACACCATGTTATCTCCTTTATTTTGGTTTTTGCTTACCGAGACTAATGTAGAAATAATTTCACTGATTATTTGTTGTCCCATGCAGCCAGAGGAAACATTTGCATAGGAAGAAGCAACAACAAGGAAGTAAATCATTTAGATACCAGAAAAGATAAATGAAGAAAAGAAGTGGGTAAGGAGGGAGGAGATATAAACAATATTTTTACATATGCTTTTTGATTAGTATTTCAACAAAAGTCACAATACAAAATCAGCTATTAAAATCATCCTTTCATTAAAAGCATGGTAATTAAAATAAGAGTTCCTAAAATGCACCAAAGTTACATAACAGAAACATTGATCTTTAGAAAAGATTATTCTTCTTAAATATTATGAAAATATTGATCAGTGTTGCATGCAATAGCCACTTATAAGAGAACAAGGAAAATTTTAGTTAAACAAATAGAAATCAGTACTAATAGGTAAGCGTTTGCAAAACACACACAAGAAAAAAAAATTTCTTAATTAAGGAGACTAAAACTATTCTATATGATTAAATTAAATTCACTTTAAATTCTGGTTAAATTTCCATTTTAAGACAGCCAGCTTCCTCCTGCACCTGGTAATTTGAAGAGAAAGACTAATAAGCTCGTAGTTATTCATCTATTTGGAAACAGAGAAGGAAAGGGGATAAATGAGAAAGAAACTTTAAGGATTATATTTGGTCTCAAAATACGTTTATCAATCCTACTTCAAAATTATATTCCAAATTTATAAACTTTCCATCCCTCTCCTGCCTGCTGTCTAGATTAGGCCACCATAAGCTCTCTCACCTGGACCACTCCAACAGCCTCCTCACCAGTCTCCCCGCCTCTACTCTAGCTGCTCTCATCCATTCACCAGGCCAATTATAGACAGAAAAATGATCTTAAAATGGAATGTGCACACTCATTCCTTTGTTTAGGACCCTGCTTCCCTTTGCCCTTGGAATAAAATCCTAACTCCTCACCGACCTGCAATTTCCCTTGTTTTGGCCTCCAGCCACCTTCAACGGCCTCTCTTCACCTTAATCTCCTCTCATTCTACTGAGCTTCAGTCACACAAGCCTTATATTTCCTAGAACACACCAAAGTCTCTGCCACCTCAAGAAATCTGGAAGACTTTTCTATTCTTACCTCTACCCTGGCAGGCCATTTCTCATCCTTCAAGTCTCAGCCTACATGAAATCTCCTCAGAGATGCCTTCTTTGATCCCACATTTAAAGTAAATTTGCCCTCTTCACCTTCATCAGCACACTCCTTGATTATTTCACAGTACATTTTTTAAAATCTGTAATTTAATTCATTTCTTTGATGATTTCTTTCTTATCTTCCTTCTTACTTTCCATTCTTTCCTTCTTTTCCCTCCACCTTCCTATTTTGACTCAGAATCACACAAGGGCAGACAGCCTCTATTTCCAATTCACTAATGAAAACCCAGAGCCTAGCACAGTCCTTGGCATGTGGTAGATACTGGTTAAGTTTGTTGAATGAATAAACTTTCAAGAAATGGCTAAACTGGAAAGAACCGTAGGCTATCAGGTTATAGTCCTAAATCAACTCTTAATCTCCAGGTAAACAAATTCCCAATTTTCCAGGGGAAAGTGTCATTTCAAAGATACATCTCAGTAACTATTCCCTTCTGAAGAGGTGATTCCACACATAAGATGAATCTTTGAACACAGCCATGTAGGCCTATTTGCTTATTCTTATAAGTTGATCATCGTTTTCTCTTAGGAAAAATTCTTTCTGTACCTAATTAATTAAAGTATTCCATTTAAAATAATTCTCAATTCCTTTAAACGTTTAGTGAACTAAAATGATGAGATTTATCTAAGTTCTGAATATTGGACTTGACTCCCATAACGTCTTTCCCTTCTACCCAGGTTACATCCCATAACTCACTAGTTTTGTTGCTTTAATACTTTTCAAAAATATCATATTTCTCCAACTTAATATGTCATTAATTGTAAGAAACATTGTTATTCTATTACTTTATGTAGCATCAAGAAAGGAATGTAACAGGACATTTCATATACAGCTGAGACCAAAGGGCTACAGTCCCAGTATAATAAGCATATGCTACATGGAAAGTGACAGTGGGAGAACTTTTGTGTCTCAACCTTGGCAACAGATAAAGGCAGGAAAAGACAACCTTCCCTGGGAATTTGTATCAAAAGGCAATATTCATGCAGATCTGCAGTATGAATTCATACTACCAATGTGGTTCAAAAACATCTAGACAAGGAATTTTATGGTGGTCTCAGGTTAGTAGTGTCTGCAGTAAATGGTGCAAATACAAATCCTGCCTGGAAGTATCAATTCCCATAAGACCCATAGCATTTGTAACATGACACTGATTGTAAGATTTATCTCAATTTCAGAGATGATGAATTGTGAGAAAAAATGTATATCTCAGAATTGATAAAATACTACATATTTTCTAATTGTTCGCTGCTGGTTTTTGGTTTTTGTTTACTACTCTCACTTTTATTTGTTTCCTTGGCCCACAGTGTAGTATAAATTCAGACTCCAACTGTACATGAGGTACAGGCCTGAGATTTTGATTTCTATAGGGAGATGCTTTCCCTCAGCTCAGAAACTAGGCAGAAGCAGATAAGATTTATTTTTCTCCCTATGCTGGCAGACATATTTTTCTGATCTACCTTTCCAATGAGCAAAACTGGAAAGAATCCCAACTTCATTCTGTGTCTGCTCAAGCATCAACTAATCAGAAAGGACTTTCTGAATAATCTCGCTACATAGAACCCCTTATGACTCTATAAAGTATTTCATTTCCCCAAGTAATATTTACCCGAATTGGTATACTAGATGTTTGTTTGGTTTTTGGTTTTTGGTTTTGGTTTTGGTTTTGGTTTTTTTTGTGGTTGTCTGCACCTTTCCTCTTCCCCAAGAGAGGAATGATTTTATTTGATTGGATGTTTGCCTGGTCATTAAGCAAGACTTTTCATTTTAGTAGTCAGACATATTTCAAGGCAAAAGCAAAAACCTTAGCAAAAAATCAAGATAGTGCTTTCCTTTGGATTATGGCACTTCATCATCACAAATCATTCTCAGAGGACATCTTTGTGCAGATGAAATAAATCATACAAACAAAAAGAGTACTCCAAACACATGTGTACCAGTTTAAAGAATAAGTATACAATGAATATTCAGGTAACCACAACAGAGGTCAAGAAGCAAAACACTGCCAGAACTACAGAAATCCCTTGCCATATGTCCCACATTTATCCCATAACTTCTCATCTTCCAAAGTGGTAACCATATTCTGAAGGATAAGTTTCTTTCTTTCTCTTTATAGCTTACCTTCCAACAAACTATAGTTTAGTTTTTCCTATTTTCAAAAATACATATATATTCATAACATACTATACCATATGTTATTTTATATAAAGTCTATTGTTGCTCAGAAATCAATGGATCTGATGAACATTATAAATTTCAATAAATTACCATCTACACTCTCAGAAATCTAATAAAAAGGAATAGTTGCAAGAAAAATATTAAACAACATACAGTAAAAAAGATTTTGAGTTTGTATTCAAATGTGACTTTTTTAGTTATATTTTTATCTTCCAAATCAAGGAGCATAACTCAACTGATCAGGGGCCTGGGCAAGAGGGGAAATGAACCAGAGATTAACATGTCCGCAGAGATCTTATATAAAATACTCCTTCAGTATTAGAGAATCAGGGATGGTACCTGTCAATTACATCTCATAAATAAATAAAAATTAATTTGATGGAAAAATTATCATCAGAGAGATAAAATATGTTTCAGCCCTAAGAAACTATTTTTACATCACTACCCACCTAGAAAACGATTTGATTTAGCAGATTTACAAGAGTTCAACTAGAATTACAACTTCTCCATAATATTAGATATGCTGTAATATATCTACGAAGGTATTTAAGGAAACATATATTGGAAAATACCCTTAAAAACAACACTATCAACCTAAAGGGCATATAAGATAACATAGAATTTAACATTTCTATCAACTTAAAAAAAGAGACTCAAACCTTTCAAGCTCTTTCTTTTGTCCTCCAAATGCAATCACAGTTCGAATAGCTGCTAAGACCTCTTCAGCTACTGCTCCAGCTTTCGCATATGCCAAGAGTTCTTTATCAGTAAATGAAGATAATATCTGTTTTAAAATGCAATTTCAGATCATTTAAAAATTTTAACGAGTTAATTTTATAATTTGTAAAATAAAAATAAATATATACACAAATGCTGCTTGTGTGTTAATATGTGTATAGAAAAAATCTGTCTTTTACTTGTCTTTGGTCATGATGTTCTAATTTTTAGTATATATATTTCTTTGTAAGTCATTTCAAATTCTTTTTGGACTGAGAATTGTATTATAAATTCAATTAAAAATTTATTTTCTCACTGAATGCTTCATAGATCCTCATCTAAATAAAAAAAAAAACTGAGACTTTTGGGAGATCTTAAATTATACAAAAGAAGGTATATACTATAGTCATAATCAAATGTAGAAAAAAGGCATTAAAGGAAATATGGTGAGTGCTCAACATAGCAATTGCTAATGGTATTCTAGTTCAGAAGTGTCGAGGGAGGCCAGAAAAATGCTGGAGATCAAGCACTGTGAAGTGACAGAATTTTGAGAAAGTTTCACATGCCAGGGGAAGCTAGTACTCCTGAGGAAAACAATACATGCAGCCACCAGCGAGGTCTTTGTTTTATGGTTGCTCTTTGATCCTTCTGTTTAGTTCCTGAGCATTTATTCTGTGGAAGGAACAGCGTTGGGTATTCTATACACACAGGATCTCCTTTATTCTTCTCAATTGCACACTGAAGTAGGTACTATTGTTAGGTATCTAGTCAGACATGAGTGGCAGGGGGACAAAGGAATAGGGGCCCAGCCTAGAGACCAACCAAAGAACACCCCAATGGTAGTAGAGTTCTGGGTACACACATGTGCACTAGGCAAAGAGTTATATAGCAGCTAAATGTCAATCAAAATGACCTCACTTGCCAATCACCTAGGAATGCCTTTGGAACCATCCCATCGTGGCCCAGATATAATGTGGACATTCCCACTTCTGGGTCATTTTTGCCCTTTACTGGCCCTTTTTTGCCCTTTTGTGGCCCGTTTTTGCCCTCTCATTGTTGTGGTTGTTATTACAGTGCTCTGTTGCAGATCTCATCGCTGAAACCATGTGCCTCCTTGGGGCATGCTTTGTCTTTCTAAAATATACTTTTAATAAATCTTTTCCAAATTTCACTGACCTGTGATTCTTCACTGCATCAATGAGGAAGAACTGAGGAAAAATGCTAACTACACTTCTGTATCGTCTTTATCCCTCTTCCTCCCCCTGTGGTTGGCCTACTCCGAACTCTGAACGGCCCCCCTCAGTTTTAAATATGAGGAAATGGAGGGGTGAAGAGGTTACATAATTTGCAAATAAGTTAAATATCCAGGATTCAAGCCTAACTCCATATGGCTTTCAAAGCCTGAATTAACAGCTACTGAAGAGATTTTCTCTCTGAAACCAGCCGCTGAAAATCGAATCGACTGGCATGGACAAAAGACTAAGGTTACTATTCATTCCTGGGACATCTATTTAGTCATCTAACTAAATTTTACACAGAAGCAATTCATAATGAAATAATGATTAACAGTATTACTACCTTCAATAAATAATTTACAGGCATTTGTAGACCCATTAGTATAAGTAATATCAGCCTATTCCTTTTGTCAAAAAGCTCAGTTGTTTTGACTTTGTCAGTGCATTTCTTTCTTTGCTGTGTATCAAAGTGAAAAAGAGCTATGGTAGCTGAATGGGTGGGTGAAGGCAAATGATCATTAATTAACTATGTTTTATGTGCAGATACTGTGCTGCATGTACTTATCTAGATCTTCCTGACTTCTCAAAGCAACTTTTGGGGGGCTGTCCCGCCACATTTGCCTGAAGCATTCACAGTGCGGGGTCTGAGTCAGGGTGTTCATTGCTATACTGAATAGACATGTCTGCATAATATAAGAGTCACATGCAATATACTCAAGCTATGTTTCTCTGCTCCTCTTAAAACAACAATCACCCACAACAACCACCCACAACAGAGGCAGCCAACAGTGGGAAGATCACTAGAAATACTTTTGAATAAGGAGTTTCAAAACATGCTATTTTAACTTATTAATTATATCAAATGCCATAATAAACCAGGCTCTTTTTCTCTTCTATGACCTTCCATAAATATAAGCATATGCTCAGACAAGACAATGGTGGAATTTTCATTAAGTTTTTGTTTTGTTTTGCTGTTTTGTTGTTTTGTTTTTTAAGAGATCGTGTCTGTTAAAAGACAAAACCTATTCAAACTATTTTTAGAGATAGGAAAAAGGCAATTTCTACTGTTAGTCTAATATGAAACAATAGAACGGTGATACTTCCATTATTACAATTACCCATATACACTATACAAAGTATCATTAATCCATCTCTTCTTCCAAAAGTTGATACTTTCTTAACAAAGCCTACTTGGTATTAATTTGAGACATGAAATTGTTATTTCTATAGTTTAAAGCTATCTAATATAGGCAATTTTGTATTGTTCAAACTAATATATTTGGAAATAATATTTTTGACCATTATGGATATTTTGACCTTCGCCTTTGTTCCATTTTTCCATTTCTCATGAAGGTTTTTGTTTGGAGAATTTATATACTTTACATTTTCTTAACTTTTTTTGAGATAATTATAGATTCACACGCAGTTATAACAGATTACACAGTGAGATCTCATGTACCTTTTTTTGAGATAATTATAGATTCACACGCAGTTATAACAGATTACACAGTGAGATCTCATGTACCTTTCATGTAGTATTCCCCCACAGTGACATCTTGAAAACTATAGAATAATGTCCCAACCAAAAATTAAACATCGATACAATCTATCAATCTTATTCAGATTTACAAGTCTTACATGCATTTCATGTGTACTGAGTTCTAAGCAATGTTATCACCTATGCGGATTAATGTGAGACTACGACCATGACACAGAACAATTTCATTACAAGGATCCCTTATGCTACTTTTTACAGCCATGGGCACTACTTTCCTTATCCTTTACCTGTCCTCCCCTCCTCCACTATCCCCAACCCCAGGAAACCACTAATCTGTTCTCATGTCTATAATTTTGTCATTTCAAGAATGTTATATAAATGAAATCATATGGTATGTATCTTTTCAGGAATGACTTTTGTTTTTACATAGTTAATTCTCTGGAGATTCATCCAGGTTATTATGTGTATCAAAAGTGCTTTCTTTCCTTTTTATTGGTGGGTAGTATTCCACAATATGAATATACCACCATTTGTTTAACCATTCAGTTGTTGAAGGACAGCTTGCTGTTGTTGAGTAGATGTTTTTAGCCATTACTTTTTTAAATATTCCTTTAGCCCCCCCTCTCTGTCTTTTTTTGGGACTCCAATGGTAACAAATGCTATTGTCTTTTGGATCTTTTGTTATTGTCCCACAGGTCCCTGACCTTTACGTTTTCTCTGTTTCAGAATGGGTAAATTCTATTGTCCTATCTCCAAGTATGCTGATCCTAGCTTATCATCTCCACCCATGGAGACAGAGCCCATCCATCATGACTTTTATTTCTGCTGTTGTACCTTTCAGTTCTTTAATTTAGTTTTGTTCTTTTTTTAGAACTTCTATTTCATTGTTGGTATTTTCTATTTGTTTGTTTGTTTGTTTCAAAAGGATTTGTAATTGCTTGGTGAAGCATTTTTATGATAGTTATTTTAAAATTCATATCAAATCATTTCAACATCTGATTTATTTCAGTGTTGGTATCAGTTGTTTTTTTCTCATTCGAGTTGTGGTTTTCTTGGTTCTTGATGTGGCAAATAACTTTTTATTGTATCCTGGGCATTTTGTTTATTATGTTTGGAGACTCTGGGTCCTATTTAAACCTTTATTTTAGCAAGCGGTAACCCTCTTTGGGTTTAGCATGCAATTTTTGGCCTACTTTTGTGAGTGTAGTTCTAGTAGCAGTTTAATATTCAGAGCCTTTGTGATATTATTTTGATCAGTGTGGTTTATCTGGAGCTCCTGGAGCTCCAATGACCCCTGTTTCTGCAACCTGAGGGAGTGGAGGTGGTTTCTCCAGGTCAGACCAGGTATCTCTTTGCTGGGAGCAGAGTACAGGGTTTCTCCCACCTGTGCCCTATAGCTGCTCCAGTGTTTCTGGGCAGGGAAGAGAGTCATCAGTGCACATGTCTATAAAGGCTCCTTGGACCAGGAAGTTTGCTGTGACTAGTCCCTTCCTGTTCTGCCTTCTTGTCCTAGTGTCTCTAGCTTGAGAAAGATAGCACTAAGCTCAGGCTCACAGAGTTGCAGAGGCTTCCCAGACTAGGCCACATTTCTTTTTTAAAATGGCTGACAACCAGAGAATTTAAATTTGTTTGAAATCATATCAAAGTTTATGACAGAGTGAGGATAAAAGCTTAGATCTTTACTAATAAGTCTAGGACTCCATTTATTAAAAAATAGTATCTGAAGCAATGTATAATTAATTATTAAAAGATTAACTTGCTGTCTATTTTCTTAACTAGAATGGACATTAATACATTTTAAAGTTTATCAACAAATACTAATCTGAAGAGTTTGCCTGTCTTGCTTAACACTCTAACAGAAAAATCAATTGACACAGAAAGCTTTTGCCAAATATTTCAGCTGACTGATAGAGAGATGCAATTTAACTGCCAACACCACCATTTAAAACTTGTGTTATTCTGAGCAACAAAATAACAGAATCCTCAAAACTTCAATTTCTTCCTCTATAAAATGACCTATACTTCAAAAAGATAACATATATATTTGCCTGACATAGTAGATGACTAACAAATGGTAGTTATTGTTTGTAATAACAAAACAATACCAATGCCACAGAGTAAAAAATCTAAAACTTCTTAATACTTCAGTCTGATTTATTTTATGTTAGCCTTGGCTTTGGCTGGTCCTTCATTATTTTATATTCTTTTGCCGCATGAATTTTCAGTGCCTTTCTAAGTTGTGTTGAACCCAACAGAAATTACATACTGGGCCAATCTCTCTACCACGACCCACTCTTACATCAAATCAGTTTAAAATGAGCGCCATATCTAGCCTTAAGTTTTACTCTGCCTTTGTAATTGGAAGAGAGAACTGTAGGCTTAGGATCTACATGCATAAGAGACCAGAAAGTATTTTTTAAATTATTTTCATAACAATGATTAAAATATATATAAATATAGAACCATTCTGAATAGAACAACACTGACAAAACTGTAAAATCAATTCAACAAAATCAAATTAAACAAAATCTATAATACTAAAAACATTAAAACCAATAAACTTAATTGAGTGGGACATGTGTTGTTCACTAAAGTTGAATCTCTATTTGCTGTGTGAATATGGAATTGCTGATTATTCATATTCAACAATACACATCTTTTTAAGAGTTGAGCATGCTTTTCATATGAAGGTAGATGATGAGATATGAGAGTTACTTCTTTCTTTCTCATCTCTTTCCCAAATAACCACATGACCCAAGACAGCATGGAGTTCTGGTAGGGGTAGGACTCAGTGAGATGGCATCTGATTTTGAAAAGATTCCCACTGATTTTGAAAAGAATATTTAAGCCAAGTATTTAGTACAGAGTCACGGTCATGATTTGGTTAAAAAAAAAAAAAGCCTTCTGCTGATGGAAGTGGGGCAGAGACAGTTGAGAATCTGGATTTATAAGCTTCACCTACCTTTGCCCACATGGCAGCTGACAGTCCAAGAACAGGACTGATGGCCAAAATCACAAGGGTCAGCTTCCAACCACGTGTAAATCCTACTATAAAGCCAGTGAAAAACGTTGCTATTGACTGAAAGAATATTCCAACTTTGTCACCAATTCCTTCATTAATTTTGGAGACATCACTAAAAGAACAGATAGTGTTAGAAATAGACATCAGAATTATGAACACAGAATTTTTCTCCTGAATCTAGTCTTTTTTTTTTTAGTGTGGGGTAAATTAGTTTACTTCTAGGATCTTGCTCAGAAATATCCCCAGAAAGTTTTGTTCTACTTCACACTCTTGGAGGATTTTTTTGAGTTGGGCAAATGCAATTCCTCATTCAGTGCTAGTGATGCAGATCCCTTCATGCCATGCCCTTATGCATTGGGAACTAAAAGATGCAAAAGACATGGTCACTGCTCAGAAGGAATTTAGTCTCGCAATTACTTCTAAGTGATTCATTAACATCTCCTAGAAAATCTGATGACATCTCTTTCATTTTAATATGTATAAGAACCACATCTGAGTTCAACGAAAAGCTAAGTACTTACTCTGTCAGCCGAGTGTTAAGCTCCCCAACATCATGCACATCAAACCAGCCTATCTCTTGTCGCATTATGGCATGAAAAAATTGTTTTCTAATTTTATCTATTTGTCTTCCAGCTGCCAGGCACCAGAATGAAACCTGAATGTAAGCAGCAACAAGCACACCAGCACCAATTCCACTGTAATAATAGGCATACCTGAAAAATAACACAAATACTGCATACTGTTTTCTAATTAATGCATCTTTCCCAAACGGACCACTCATTTTGACTTTTTTCAGCTATCTGGATATCTTGCCATCCTTAACAAATACTAAGGGACTATAACAAGCAGAGTTGATGGTCAGTATCCAACTGTGTCTGTGCCAACACAGTGTGGGATGGTTGAGAGTCTGCTTTCTGCTTTGGCCCAAATTCCAGCTCTTCACTTAACTGCTGTGTGATGTGGCACGCTGATTAACTTTTCTAAGCCTCAGTTTTCTAACAGGTAAAATGGAGATAAGAATAGTAATACAGTAGTGAATGTAATACACTTGGGCTAGTGCTGGGCACAGAGTAAGCACTCAGAGAATGCCAGTTATTGTGAAAGTCTTGTGGGGTGCCTTGGAGCATCACAATATCAGATAAGATCTACCATTGTTGTCCTTTCTACTTGTATTACACCTTGCATCAGTAGATGAGCACTTTGGGGTGTTGTCTGCACATTGGCAAATGAAAAGAAATGACAGAACTTGCCAGAAAGTGGAACCAAGAGGTGGAAGTGATTCCCTGGCCTTTTGGTCCATTAATCTGGCAGACTTAGGATACCAAGAGAACTGAAAATAAAAAGTACTTTTATGCCACCTTCCCAACTGTCTGTCATGAGTTATCGTAAAATGCTTAATGAATCAAATAGTAGTCCATCTAGTTTAAACTCTAACAATGAAAAAAGTAAGCATCTTCTAAAACCAGACCCTTGATCATCTAGAATTTGTTTCCTCACTCTGAGTCTTCCAGTTTAAGAATACAAACAACTCTTGGGTTTTAGTAAGCAATTAATTTTTAAGTTAAAGACAAACATTCTAAAATGAAATATAAGATATTAATATTCCCATTTTTTTTAAGTTCATTACTTGCTATCTTCAAATAAAAGTGTTTGTATGAACCATACAAAAGCTGTAAAACTGGTTATGTAATAACCAGATAGTCACTGATTGTTTACAACTCAATGTTCAACTAAGCAGGGATCTTAGTACACATATCTGCCCAGATCTATATCTTGTAACTTAAAACCTTTAATAAGGAAGGTGTAATTAGAATACTAAATTGTAGTTAATAGAAAATTCAATAATTAATTATTATTCAAGTGTTAATGATGTAGCAAGAGAGAGCTAAAAAGAAATCCAATTTAACAAGTTGAACTCATACTTTAAGAATCAATTAATATATTTTTAACCATCAGTCTATGTTCACTCAAATAAAATATATTTGTTTAAGTATTTATAAGATGATTATAAAACAGTTTTATTTTTCCCAATATTATATAAAAAAAGAGTGTTTCCATATGAATATTAGAAGTACTTGCTCCTCATCTTTCAAAAAACAATCAAGTGTCTCCATTCTCTTCAAATCTACCAGATCACTTATAGGATAATGTGGAATCATTATCTTCTGATTCAACAATTCACAACTTTGGACATCTTTTGCAAGATGTATAAATCATTAACAAAAGCTTTGCGAGATGAGTCAAGGTTAAAGTGACTATATTTATTCTGGGATGTTTTATTTCAATGTTTAGAATTATATACTCTGTTAACAAAAAATCATGTTAACTGATATCATCATATCATTACTGAAAACATTTAGGAAGCAAACTAATACTTACAAAATCATCAAAAATAATGCGATTCTTAAAGAAAAAAGAGAAAGTACACAAACAAACAAAATCAGGGATGAAAGAGGAAAAATTACAACAGACACTGCAGAAATATAAAGGATCATACAAGAATACTATGAAAAGGTATATAACACCAAATTTAATAACCTAGAAGAAATGGACTTAGAAAAATACAACCTTCCTAGACTGAATCAAGAAGAACTGGAAAATCTAAATAGACCAATCAGCACTATGAAAATTAAAATAATCATAAAAAACCTAGCAAAAAGTAAAAGTCCAGGACCAGATGGCTTTACCAGTGAATTCTACCAAATATTCAAAGAACATTTAATACCTATTCTCCTCAAACTCTTCCAAAAAATTGAAGAGGAGGCAATACTTCTTAACTTATTTTATGAGGCCAATGTTACCCTGATACCAAAACCTGGTAAAGATAACACCAAAAAAAGAAAACTACTGACCAATATCTCTCATGAACATAGATTCAAAAATCCTAAATAAGAAACTAGCGAACCGAATACAGAAACATATTAAAAAGATTATACGCCATGATCAAGTGGGCTTCATCCCAGGGGCACAGGGATGGTTCAACATATGCAAATCGATTAATGTGATACATAAACAAATTAAAAAATAAGAATCATAAGATCATATCAATAGATGCAGAAAAAGCCTTCGACAGGATACAGCATCCATTTATGATCAATACACTTAACAAAATTGGTATAGAAGGAAAGTACTTGAACATAATAAAGTCCATATATGAGAAGCCCTCAGCCAACATTATACTTAATGGTGAAAAACTAAAAACCTTCCCTCTAAGATCAGGAACAAGGCAAAGCTGTCCACTATCATTACTGTTATTCAATATAACATTGGAGGTCCTAGCAAGTGCAATCAGGAAAGAGAAAGATATAAAAGGCATTCGAATAGGAAACAAAGAAGTCAAACTGTCTCTATTTGTGGATGACATGATTCTCTATATAGAAAACCCTAAAGACTCCATAAGAATCCTACTAGAAACAATAAGCAAATACAGTAAAGTTTCTGGATACAAAATCAATGTTCAAAAATCCATAGCATTCTTATACTCTAATAATGAGTTGTCAGAAAAGAGGTGGAAAAATACTTCCTTTTGCAATTGCAACAAAAAAGAATAAAATACCTAGGAATAAATCTAATGAAACATGTGAAGGACCTATATAATGAAAACTGTAAGACCTTATTAAAAGAAATTGAAGACGATACAAAGAAATGGAAAGATAGTTTGTGTTCTTGAATTGGAAGAATCAACATAGTTAAAATGACCATATTACCTAAAGCATTATACAGATTTAATGCAATTTCCATCAAAATCCCATCGGCATTTTTTAAAGAAATAGAACAAAAAATCATCAAATTTGTATGGAAGCACAAAAAACAATGATTGTCAAAGCCATCCTGAGAAAAAAGAACATAGCTGGGGGCATCACTCTGCCTGACTTCAAATTATACTACAAAGCAACAATAATCAAAATGGTATGGTATTGACAGAAAAACAAACACACAGACTAGTGGATCAGAATTGATTGTCCAGAAGTAAACCCATATTTATATGGGAAAATAATTTTTGACAAATAGTTAAAAACATACAGTGGAGAAAGGAAAGCCTCTTCAATAAATGATGCTGGAAAAACTGGAAAGCCACCTGCAAAAGAATGAAACTAGACTGTTGTCTATCACCACACACCAAAATTAACTCAAAATGGATTAAGGACCTGAATATAAGACTTGAAACAATAAAATACATAGAAGAAAAGCTCAAGAATCTTGGACTTAAAGAGGATTTTATGAATCTGACTTCAAAGACAAGGGAAATAAAAGCTAAAATAAATGAATGAGACTACATCAAACTCAAAAGCTTCTGCACAGCAAAAGAAACCATCAACAAGGTAAAAAGACAACTGTCCAAATGACAAAATATATTTGCAAGCAATGCCTTCAATAAGGGCCTAATATCCAAAATATACAAAGAGCATATACTACTCAATAACAATAAAAAAACAAACAATCCAATTAAAAAATAGGCAGAGGACCTGAACAGACACTTCTCCCAAGACAAACGAATGGCCAACAGACATATGAAAAGATGCTCACCTTCCCTAACTGTTAGGGAAATGCAAATCACAACCATCTCTCACCTGTTAGAATAGCTATTATCAACAGGACAAGTAATAACAAGTGTTGGAGAGGATGCGGAGAAAAAGGAACCCTCATACACTGCTGATGGGACTGCAAATTGGTACAGCCACTATGGAAAACAGTAGGGAGGTTCCTCAAAAAACTAAGACTTGATCTACCATATGATCCAGCAATTCCTCTACTGGGTATTTACCCCAAAGACTTGAAAACATATATCCTAAAAAATATTTTCACACTGATGTTCATAGCAGCATTATTCATGGTGGCCAGGACATGGAAGCAACTGAAGTGTCTTACAAGAGATGATTGGATAAAGAAGATGTGGTGCATAATACAATGGAATAATACTCAGCCATAGAAGAGACGAAATACTGCTATTTGCAACAACATGGATGGACCTTGAGATAATCATGCTAAGTGAAGTAAGCTAGACAGAAAAAGTTGAAAACCACACGATATCATTTATATTTGAGATATAAACCTAAAAGCAACAAGCCAACAGGACAAACAAAGACTCATGGACATGGACAATGGACTAATGGTTACCAGAGGGTAGGGGGGTAGGGAGGACGTAGGTGAGGTAAAAGGGGTCACATATGTGGTGACAGAAAGAAATCCAACTATGGCAGTGAACATGTAGTGTAAATATATATATGCCTTACCGTTAACGTGTACACTTGAAACAGTGGATTTCATTAACCAATGTCAACATAATAAAATGAAATGAAATGAAATGAAACAAAATAAAAAGAAAATAATGTGATTCTTAATTATATTTTTAAAGGTCACTGTGAATTCGAATTTCCCTGTATATGATATTCTATATATACCAATGCATACATACAACTAATCTAGGTTTATCCCTAACTTAAGTGTGTCTTATGTGGCAAATTATTTTCTTTAAAAAATTCTACATTATATTCTCCTAGAAAACTAACAATGGTATTTTTTTCCTCAAAACTTTAAATCTTTATTATATGCAAAAATTTAAACATTACCACAATTAGACTGATACAGAAAAGTTTAACAATAGTAAGAAAAATATTTAATTACGTGGTCATCTCCTTCTCCAGGTTGTCCGAGAGATCTGTAGCGTTGATCATACCTAAATCAGCATGAAACAAACATGTACCATTATGTCTCTTTGTTCTCCATTTTAAAAAGCATATAAAAATGAATTGAACTTGTGTCAATTAACAATTTACACAAAAATAGCTCAAACTGATTCAGTTTTAATTGTGTAAAGCATCACAGCATCCATTCAAATTCTTGACTGCTGGCTTTGTGCAACCACATAAACATTAAATTCAATGAAGCTTATTTGCAAGAAGAAACCCGCATTTATTAAGGAACAGTTCATCAACAAGAATATCAGTATCCTTGAATTAAAATATTTTATGAAATATCACTCCAAGATGACATACAGAAAAATCTTTTCTAGGGTTTGTCCTGATAAATAAATATCAGTGCATACCTGACATTAAAGCACCTAGTATTTAAAATCTAACACTGCATTTCTCCAGTTTTTATTTTTATTGAAAATATATGAAATATAAAGAATAAAGTAATAAGCACAATGAGCTTGTCACATAGTGTTAACATTGTTGGACAAAGTACATTAAAACTTTAACACTCCTCCATACACCAACACACACACACACACACACACTAATCACTGTTCGATATTTTGGTGTGTATTTTTTCATATTTTCTTTACTGTATGCATATATACAAATACACAAATACACATACATGCTTATTTTGAAAACCAGAATCACAGTCTACATTCAGTAGTCAATTTTCTATGGTAGTATGTATGTATATATGTGTATCTCTGTTTTTTTCAAAATTGCTTCTACTTTAGTTGTTTCCAGTATTTTACTGTTACAAGCAATGCTGCATTAAACATACCTGTATACATATACTATATACGAATATATGGTAAATATTTTCATAGGATAAATTATCATAATCAAGATTGTTGGATCGCTGGGGAGGCACACTTTAAATCTTGTAGTCATTTCAAAAGCTACATTATAAATGAGAAGGCCTAATTCAGATAAGTCTGATTTTGACTGATGAAGGAAAGGGAAAGAGACATTTTTCTGGCA
>NW_011888785.1:19514534-19548116 GCF_000151845.1 Pteropus vampyrus | reverse complement strand
CTATCTATCTATCTATCTATCATCTATCTACCTATGTACCTACCGACTGGCCAACCTACCTACCGACCTACCTACCTACCTACCTACCTACCTACCTACCTACCTATCTACCTACCTATCTACCTACCTATCCATAGCTTCAGTCATCAGAAATCAATGCTTTATTTGTGCTTCAGCAAAGTTAAAGTGTACCAGTTGGAATAAAAATGGATCATTCAAGTCCTCTGACAGAGATGATCTCTACTGACCAAAGAATGAAATAAAGATGTTATGTTCTTTAGACTTCTACCATTCAACTTTCCTTTCCTCCAATCAACTTTTATTAATTAAAAGTTCTCTGGCCTAGAGATTTTTCTCTCCTCAATGAGGCTCTCGCAAATTCTTATTTTTAGGCACACTTTCACAAAATAAAAGCTTTCAAACTGAAATGACCTTAGAGATCATACAGCCCAGTAATTTTTGACTTGTATCAATCTCAAAGGGCTACTGCCCAAACCTACAGTCATAAAGAACACGTATTTGAATTGTATCCAAAAATTAATATTGTTTTTCAGTGAGAAAAGCCAGAAATTCTCTGGGCTATATAACCATATTGGCCAAATAATCAGTACAGGAAAGCCAAACATGTAAGTGTAGCTTTCATAAAATAACTTGCTTAGACTCTTGACCAGTTTCTCCTCTCTGGCTTCCAGAACCTCATTCTCCTGGTTCTTCCACTACTTTGACCCCTCTCTTTTAGTCTCATTCACTGGTTTCTCATGCTCACCCCTTTCCCTACATTCTGGTGTTTCCCAGAATTACATGCATGCTCTCAGCTTCAGTGACTCCCATATTCGTACTGGAGCTATTCAAATCCTATCTTGCCTCGTGGTCAGCGCTCTGGGGTTCAGGTCCCCATGTAAGTGAGAATAGAAAAGGAAAGTATCCCTAATATCTATAGAGGGGAAGTTATAGGCCCTAGCAACTGATGGAAAAGAAGTTGAGAAAGTAAAAATGAAAAAATAATCAAGACCTCAAGTCTGAGCATCTGATAAATACAGGTCTGGTCAGATATTAGTTCAGTTTTGAAGACTGTTATTCTGTGGTACCAAGGACATTCAATTGAAGATGTCCAATAGGTGTTCAGACTGTGGCTTACTTTACCTCTACTTTAATAAGAGCCTCCTAACTGGTCTTTCTACTCCAATCAGATCTTCCTATTGTCACCGGATTTTATCTTTGGAAATGAAAATATCATATTGCTCCTGTTAATAACCCTCAATGACCGTCCACTGCATAAAGGGTTAAGTCCAAGATGCATAACATGTCATATTAATCACTTTGTGATCTTGCCACAATATACATATGACAGATAACATTTTTGAAATGGCAACTGACAATTTCCCAGATGTTTTCTTTACCTCACACCTTTCTCCTTATTCCAGTGGATAGGGCATTTGGCAGTTGCTGGCTGGAGGGAGGGCTGCTGCCACATAAAAGAAAATGTGCCTAAGTTTCCTCTCTGATCTTGTGTTCCCGAAGTCTTTGCCCTTGGAGGCTGAAGAGAAAACTTAGCATAACAAAATATTTTGTTTAAATCTCATGAGACTAATTTTCACCCTTTTATTTTTTTACATGAGTAAATCCCTTTATTTGTTATCTCTCCATCATTTTTTATTCCCATCCTCCACTATCCTCTCCCTCGGTAACCATCAGCTTATTCTCTATATTGTTTTATTCATTTGTTTTGTTTTGTTTTTTCAGATTCCACACATAAATGAAATCATATGGTATTTGTCTTTTTCTGTCTAAGTTATTTTACCTAGCATAATACCCTCTAGGTCCATCTGTGTTGTTGCAAATGGCAAGAATATATACCACATTGTCTTTATCCATTCATCTATTGATAGACATCTAGGTGGCTTCTATATCTTGGCTAATACTAGTAATGCTACAATGAACATAGGGGTACATATATCTTTTTGAATTAGTGATTTTTTTCCTCCAGATAAACAAGCAGAAGAGAAATCTCATACTGTTTTCCAATAGTGGCTGCACTAATTTACAATCCCACAAACAGTGTATAAGGGTTCCCTTTTCTCCACATCCTTACCAGCACTTGTTATTTTTTGATTTATTGATGCTAGCTATTCTGACAGGTGTGAGGTAATATCTCATTGTGGTTGTAATTTGCATTTCCCTGTTGATTAATGACGTTGGGCATCTTTTCCTATGTTTCTTGGCCATCTGTATATCCTCTTTGAAGAAATGTTTATTCAGATCCTCTGCCCATTTCTTAATTGGATTTTTTTTTTGGTGTTTAGTTATGTGAGTTCCTTATATATTTTGGATATTAACCCTTTATCAGATGTATCATTTGTAAATATCTCTTCCATTCAGTACATTGCCTTTTCACTTTGTGTATGGTTTCTTTTGCTATACAAAACCTTTTAGTTTGATATAGTCCCATTTATTTTTTCTTTTGCTTCCCTTGCCCAAGAAGACAAATCCAAAAATATATCGTTAAAAGTAATGTCTAAGGGTTTACTGCCTGACGTTTTCTCCTAGGAATTTTATGGTTTCAGGTCTTACATTAAGTCTTCAATTCATTTTGAGTTTATTTTTATATAGAGTGTAAGAAAGTGGTCCAATTTCATTTTTTTGCATGTATCATATATCTGTTTTTATGCAAGTACCATACTGTTTTGATCATTCTAGCTTTATAATATAGTTTGATCTCAGGCAGCATGATCACTTTGTTCTTTCTCAAAATTTCTTTGACTATTCCAGCTCCTTTGCAGTTCCATATAAATTTTAGGATTAGCTGTTCTCATTCTGAGAAGAACAAAATTGGTATTTTAATAAGGATTGCATTGAATCTATATATTTCTTTAGGTAGTAAAGACATGTTAACAATATTAATCCTTCCAAACCATGGGCATTTATTTCTATCTCCTTTGTTCAATGTCTTATAATTTTCAGAATATAGGTCTTTCACCTCTGTGTAAACACCACGCTTTTAGACTAAAAATATTTTCCACATACTGAGAAGAGATACAATAGAAAACTAATGACAGCTTTATTCCTCCAAGCCTTTATCCATTCTGCTCTCTCTACCTGTATTGCCTTTACCACAATTTTTTTTCCCTTCCATGAATGGGCTCAAATATGACCTTCTCTCAAATGGCTTACCCCTAGCAGAAGGATTAATCTTGTCATAGAATTCCATAGTAAATGACACATAATTCATTAACTAAGTCAATACTATAATAGAAATATGATGACCTATCTCCTCTTCCCACTCTCATTTACATGAGCTCCTAAAGAACTGGGCTATGCCCTGCTTATCTTTATGTCTTCAGTGTACAGCCTGTTCTATCTGCTGTAACCTAGCCTGTCTCAAAGATTTACAAGTGATTTCACAGTGCCGCCATAGGTGCAGACATTACATCGAAATATTCTAACCATTTTCTACTTTGTATATAAGTGCCTCACATATTTTAAGGTTCGAAAAAGACACAACAGACCTCAATCTTACTACCTGGTAAGGAAAGTCTTTTCTAAGCCCAAGAAAGACTTCAAAGAAACGTACAACTAAAAAGTGCCCATCAATATTACAAAAGACTCCATACCACATAAGGATTACAGTACATTTTTATCTGACCTAAATACTTCACTATGTTTAGTAGTTTTAACTACTGAAGACTTAAGGACAGTATAAATAAAAATATGTGACACGGATTCATTTATGATTTCCTAACTGGTTAAACAAGATTATATTATAAAGGTAGTTTTCAAACCATCTTCCACAGAGCCTTCTTGCTAGGAACTGTTTTGGCTGGTGGGATACAGCCTAATATTTTTAATCTCATTAGATTTCTGTGCAATCAGGAAATCCTTTGATTTTTAGGCCCCAAACCTCATGTGACAGGGTACCACTGCTGAAATAGCTAAGAGTTTTTTTCCTAGGAACTTCCTTTTTTTTTTCCCTTTTTTTCCCTTTCTGCCCATTTGAGAAGCTATAATAAATTAACCAATAAATTAACAAGATAATTTTAGAACAATAATTCTAAGTAAGTAAAGAAAGCAGCGATGCTATAGTGACTTTGGGATGGGTTTGTGGACAAAAGGTCTTTCTAGGGGAGAAGTAAATGATAAGAAGCCTTTACAGAGGGATGGGGCAGGTTCTGTGTGGCCCCAAGACAGGAAGGGAGTGTTCATGGAACAGAAAGAAGGCCAGTGTGGGTGGGCTATACTGGGTAGGTATTAAACAATGAGACTGATAAGACAGGATCTGTCCCAGATCATGTGGGACACATAGACCAATGTAAGGAATTTGTATGTATTCCATACTATGGAAAACCATTGGGAGATATGCTTGTAAAAGCTCACTGGAAAGGTATGTAGAGAATTGGATACAAGTAGGCAAGAGTAGAAACAGAGAGGAGTTAAGACGTTACAGTTGTGCAGGCAAGACATTAGGATGGCTCTGGACACAGGCTGTAGCCAGCACTATACGTGGTGGGCTATATGAGTGACCTCGGCACTTCTGCCAGATGATAGAAGAGCATGAAATCTGCGCAATCTGCAGATGTCCTGGCTCTGGGCTCCCCTCCATCACTTTCAACCAAAGAAGTTTCCCTTTTAACTTTCACCTGATGAGCTTCCATGATAGAAGTTATTTACACAGGTTCTCTGATTACAGAAGAGTTTATAAACTGTTGACTTAAATGAGCCACAAGGTCCTTTCTAGCTCAAGAACACTATGATTCAATTTTTCCAGTCCTCTTGTGCAGGAATTTGGACCTTTTGCCTAGATGATCAATCTTTCTGGCATTTGCCCGGGCT
Organism: Pteropus vampyrus; assembly: GCF_000151845.1. Taxonomy (NCBI): domain Eukaryota; kingdom Metazoa; phylum Chordata; class Mammalia; order Chiroptera; family Pteropodidae; genus Pteropus; species Pteropus vampyrus. The sequence continues at coordinate 19,543,289 of NW_011888785.1, read as the reverse complement.
ACTGCCTGCCACTCAGTATGGTTGGGCTTATAGAAGGTGACAGAGGTGACTTTAGGAGCCACAATCTCCTCCTGCATGCTGCTTTCACACCTCTGGCCTGAAGAACTATGCTTTGTGTCTGACCTGCCTGGCATACCCATAAGCAAATATACAGATGGTATCTTAAGGAGAGAAAATAAAAAGTGAAAATGCTATTTGCTGTAATTTTAGGCAGAGTTTGAAACCACTAGTAGAGTGGAAAAAATACCAGACTAAAGAAGGATTCCTGGCCCCGGAACTCAGTTCCCTAACCCTAGCAAGCAATTCCATTGTGGCCACATTGCTTCAAGTTCCTGGACATCTGTTTCTATATCTATAAAATTATGGGTTTGGGCCAGGTAATTTCTAGGCTCTTTTCACCTACAAAATTCTATAATTCAGGCTTTTGTTTATTCATTCCACTTTTAAGCACCTAGAGTGGGTCAGTTTCTATCTGCATCTTTATTTTTTTGCTGTTTTTATAACATATTACATATATTACGTTGTGACTAATCTACGTTTTGGCTGAAAGGTATTCCCTCAATAGAAACTGCCCCCTCCCCAAATCTGACTGCATTCCACTAATTCTAGAAAAAATAGCCATATTTTAAGTTTTAACTCAAACTTAAAATGTAAACTGTCACACTAAACAATATATTTGAAGTATATTGCCATTATTTGGTACTAAATTTTCCAGAAATCTCTAAGAATTTTTCCAATGAAATGGTTAGCAGCAGAAGAAAGCCTTGAGCAAGTAAAAAAAAAATTCATTATGGAAATTTTTATGAAGTACATGTTTAGAATTTAAATATTAGCTAACATTATAATTATAGTTTGGAGCATACTCATAATGCTGGCCTTGAGGACACAGATGACAATGTTTTCTTTGGTCAAACACCAAAGACCTGAAATAAGATTTATACATGATTTATGCACTCATAGTTTAATCAGAAAAAGATAGATATGATTTTGAGAACTGGCATTTTACAAATAGTTCCTTATATGAGTTTTATAGCAGTGAGAATAGAAATAATAAATATAATGATAAATATAAAAATAAGTTATTTCCACTTTTTATCTGAATTTGAGTGTCTCATTTCCTCCCTTCCTCAGCCCACAATCTGGTAGGAGACCAAACAGAAACAACCATAATATAGAAATGGAGAAAAAGAAAGGCCATCAGTGTGGATGTACCATAAACTCAATCATTAGAGATAATAAACAATCAACAACTTATATAAGGAGTATCCACTCCTTAAGGCTAACCACTATGAGACTTGGCAAATCTCCCCTATGTCCTTTAACTTCTGGATTAGCATGTTATCCTCAGTGTAGATGACAATAGTATCAACCTCATGTGCTTGAAAAGTGTAAAAGAGTTAATATACATTAAGCCCAGCACATATTAAGTGCTCAGTAGATGTTAACTTTAGTAATTGTTAATATTTGAGTCTTTCCTCAAGGCTTAGGATTCTCATTCCTTCTACTTTTCTCCATATCCTGTCTCAGGAGATTTAATATCCCTTCAACTCAAATACTGCCAAATCTCTAGTCCTGTATTTTATAGCAAGATTCAGTCTCATTTCTTCAATTGCCTGTATGTCATTTACACTTGTTCCCAACCTGTCACCTTCAACACAAAATGCCTAAAATAACAACCACCTTTATGTTGGATCATTTCCTGATAGTGGACAATCTCATGAGGAATATGAGAATTCACAGAATACTATAGAAATTCAGCAGTGGTTCAGCTCTGTTCACACAAGGGTGTGGCAAGACCAGAGGGTTCCCTAGGCCCAAGTCATCAGAGATATTAAGGCAAAGGCAAATGCTAACAACAAGAAAGAGACCATTGGAAGTCAGGTGTCAAGAAGTCAGCTCTACCTCAAAAAGAGCAGGACAAAAGTCGGTATCTCATGATTAAAGCATCAATAGAAGAGAAAACTTATAAGGGGTCTAGTGCAGCAGCAGAGAAGGATCTGCTCACTCAAAAGTTTTAAAGCTGTCTATTTAAATTGTATGTTTAGCTGACAACTCTGAGATGTCCAAGAGCCTTAGCAAATCTAAGTCTCCTTAAAGAAGGAATACTTCTGTTCCAACAAGGAGGCTCTGGTACCCAATCTACCCCTATGGAGAAGTTATGAGGTTCTACCTGGGGAAGGGCAAGAAGAAAGGTCTGAGAGTGTCTGGGGACCCAGAAGTTCAGCAGGCTAGTTATCCCTCCAGAGGCATGAGAGAGTCCATTTGCCCTCACCTCTAGGACCACCATCAAAACCTTTGATGCTATACCCTCCATCAAGGCAGGCTTCAGAGTATAGCATTAAATGTTTTGATGGTGGTCCTAAAGAGGGCAAAACATAAAGGCAGATCATTCAGTCTGAATCTGCAGACAAGCAGGTTAGTGACAGTACTAAAAATAACAGTAGAGATAGCATGCTGTCTTTGAAAAGATGTGGAAGGATATACAACAGGGAATGGCAATAAGGAGTGGGGATAAAGGAAGGATTATTAACTTTATTTTTTATTTACTATTTATTTTAAAATGGTTTCACTTGTTACATAGAACATTTTTATTTTGTGCACCAGAGAGGTATTTTGATGACTAAACTTGGTTATCACTTCCCGTTGGAAGCCTCCCATGACTCCTAAATATGGAATTAGGTGCCCTTGCTCTCTTTTCCCAAGCATGTTGTGTATCTCTGTAGCACTAATCATATACGATGGCCTTTGTTGGTTCACTTGTCCATTTCTCTCACTATACTAGGTTTTTTGGGGTTCAGGAATGAATACTTAGGACATGTTCCATGGCTGGCACATAGAATATTTTAATAACAAATTGACTAATGGATTGATTGAAGATAATAACCCCCACTCAATACCCTGCCTCAGAGATTGGCAACCTTTTTCTGTAAAGGGTCAGATAGTACATATTTTAGGCTTTGTGGACCATATGGTCTCTGTAACAACTTCACTACTGCACCAAAGTGGTGTAAAGGCAGCCATAGATAATATGCAAACAAATGGGATGGCTGTATTCAATTACAACTTTATTTACAGGTAATGAAATTTCAATTTCATACAGTTTTTCTGTCACAAAATATTGTTCTTCTTTTGATTTTTTCCTCAATGATTTAAAAATGGGAAAACCATGCTTAGCTCACAAGTGGTGTGAAGAGGCAATAGGCCAGATTTGGTCCATGGGCCATAGTTTGAGGACCCTGCCTTCCTTGAAAGGCATGGCTAATGGTCCAGTTACCAAGGAAATGCTGCTGAAAGGAATGGGTATTCACATCTGTAACAAATACTGAGTAACTCTAGGTATGACTTGAGCTTTCAACAACCATGAAAACAGAGGTAGTATCACAGAGTTCTATAAAGACAAAATGATATAAGGGACCATATCATTATTATAAGTTATGCAGGTCCATTTGTGAAAAACATGGAAGCATGAGTTTCCTGTTGTTGTTAATAATGATAATAATAATAATAAAACAACAACAATATTCATTGAGCCCTTTTTTATGACTAGGCCCTATTCTGTGAGCCTTGAACATTAAATCCATTTAGTTCTCACAACCACTCTATGAAGTAGATTCTATAGTTATTCAACATTTTATAAAAGAGGAAATTAAGGTATAAAGAAATTCCCCAACCCTCCAAAATAAAAAGTGGAAAAGGTTGGGTTTAAGAGCCAGGTAGTCCAATTCCAGAGCTACTCTCTGATCCCTAAATGTAGTATCTCTTATGATGTTGACAGTGGCAAATTTCCAAATATTTCTCTAAATTTTCCCAAGCTTGGAAGTGTGCTGTTTGGGAAGGATTGGCAAGGAATGCAATGTGAACTATGACGACTGGAAACCATGTGATCCAGACATCTACAAAGATGAAGTCCAAATTACCAGCTCACGAGGTTGCTGATGTGGACATTATTTGGCTGGGAGACTCTGATCAGTATTCAGACAATGGGTGTAGTAGGGAGCGAGTGTCCACAATTGGACCATCATCTGAGAACTTATGCATGCTATTAGGTAACTAAGTTAGATTACTGTCTATGTCACACATCTATATATGGTCCAGGTAAAGCCAAGAGATAGTAATGGTTATTACTTCTACTTAAATAGGTCAATTGTTTTCTTACAAGCATAAAAGCCAATTAATATCTGGGTGATGGAGATATAATATATGCAAGTGTTAATGTACTTTTTTCTCTTTTTTTTTGTTTAAGAAGATCAATGGACATAGCACAAGTTGAGTTTACTGTGGCCCATCAAAGTTCAGCTCTGTTAGCTTCAGTTAGCCATTTCATGGTCTGCTCTTCCCAGACTGGGCTAACCTTTAACAGTTGTTTTAAGAACCCAATATTTCTTTATTAATATAGATGATTTCAGCAGCTACTATCCCTTATGTAGTAAATGATTAGTATATACATCCCACGGTTAGATCAATGTGTATATCTGGACTTCATAAAAAAGTGAGTAGGATCAGAACTACCAGACAACACTGAAATTTTTTATTCTTCCACTGTAAAGTGTAAGAGAACTGACTCCAAAGAATATTGCCAAATATGGCATGCATAGGAACCAATGATTTCAGAGAACACCAAGAACTTCCTTTTGGTGAATGGTAGAAAAGAAAAGTGCCAATTCAAAGGTAGTACAACACTTTGGCAGGTACCTTTGAATGCCATGAAAAGATGTAATAAATGCATTAAGAATTTTTTATAGCTCAAACAGACTACAAAATTTTCCAGCCTAACTCATTACCTGCATTCACAGAATTGGAGGAGTCCTGCCTTGGGGTAAACAATGTGTTCTTCAGGATCACAAAGAAGTAGTTTTCAAGACCCATGGATGGGTATCAAAGGATCCTTAAATATCCCAAATTGGTATAAATATTTATGTGTATGTTTCTGGGGGAAAGGATTCATAGCATTCATCAGAGACCTAAAGGTCCAAAAGCATCACTGAAGCATCATTGTAAAAGCTACACGGTATCACTGTATTCTCAAGGGTATTCTCAGAGAGGTGTTTTCAACATTTCTACTTGAGCACAAACTAGGTTGTAAGTCTTTGGGTAGCTCAGTTTAAATCAATCTATGCTTGACCAAAGTTGACTTGGAAGCTCAGAGATATCAACTAGTCCCTTCTCAATCAAGTGTGAGAGTGTTAGAGAGCGTGTATGAAATACCCAAAGTAGCTCAGCAGTCCATTCACTTTCCCACTGCCTAGAGGATTGCTTCAGATCTCCCTTCTTTATCAGCTAAATGTCTTATTTCCTACTTTACTGAGAAAAGTAAAGTAACCAAAAGAAAAATTTCACAAATTCTTACCTACCGACTTTTGGACACTGGCACTCAAATACGCTCTCTTCCCTCCTGTTATTGCAGGTGAACTACTACCTAAAGCACTACTACCTAAAGCAAATATTTCTTCTTGAACATTAGATCTCATTCTTTGTCATTGTATATCACTCAAGCAAATCTCTTCCCTCTCTCTCCCAAAGCATCACTTTCTTCTCTCTTTTGGATCATTCCATTAGTGGACAAACAAGCTATTATTTCTCTCAGCATGTGTGTATGCGCGCGCGCGCACGCACGCACGCACACACACACACACACACACACACACACACGCACAAACTTCTTTTGGCCAAATGTCTCCATTTTAGCATCTGTTTCCAAAGAGCTCAATCTGAGACAATGTCCAAAATTAAATTTCTATATTTACTGCCCAAACCTACTCTCCCTTCCACCTTCCTCTTCTCAGTTGATGGTAACTGCATCCAGTTTATCCAATTTCTCAGGCTAAAAACTTTAGAATCGTCCAGGACTCTTGTCTCTTATGCCAATATCAAAAAATGCCAAAGAATCTCACATCTGATTTCTAATTATTCAAGGACCAGATTAGGTTCCTACATCTCTTCCTAGAACTTCCTGGGATATTTCTGATTTTATAGAGTTGTCTCTTTTTCTACATATCTCTGCCAGCACTTCCACTATGCATTCTAATGCTTGTGAATACCATCTTCTCAAACTCATTACAAATGATCTATAGCTCAGACCCCTCCACCTCCCACCACACTAAACATACTAGAGCTTATTTAATAATGTTTGTAAGGGTCCTACAAACATCACTCTAAGTGATTTTTCTTCAAGCTTCCAATAAAATCAGTAACACAAACAATACTTACTTTGATTAGTAATGTTTGCAGAAGTTGTGTTTCCTGACTGTCCTGCATTTGCAAAGCTATCTGTCATGTCTCCAAAAACCAGCATCATAAGGGGAAGTCCAGCTCCATGAATGATGGCGGCCATAGTTCCCAGCAACATATACAACTTATCAAGCCAATTCGAATAGCGAAACTGAAAAAAGGGAAAATGTAGAGAATAGGAACAATCAGCACAGTTTCATGGGTGGGTTGCTTTATTTTCCAAATACATCTCAAATCCAACATTTCTCAGACTACTACTGCTACCACCCTGGTCCAGGCTAAACTATTGCAACAGCCTAATTAGAAATGGGCATTTGGTTGTTCTATTGAGTTCTAACCTATTTCTTCATATTGGATTCAGTATGTGTTCTTTTCTTACACATGAAGTTTGATGAGAGGGATAGGTCTTTCCTTTGGGAAACTGTAAAAGTCTTTAATGATACAGTAATAAAAACATAGTATTTGTTCTCTGATTTCCAAGAATAGAAGCCACTTTTCATCTCAAGATTTTTTAGTCAAGAAAAATCTTGATTGCCAAAAGTCTCTCTGAGGAAACATGTTTTCTTTCTTTAAGAAAGTGGCCTGGGTCACGGATCTGCTGCAAAATAGCATTAGCAGAACTGTTACATGATTTTAATGTAATCGGGCCTCAAGGATGAGACAGAAGAGAAAAAAAACAAGTTAAGATACATGCCCAACAAAGAACAGGCAGATTTTATGAGAAGACAAAATATGGCCATAACGACTGACAAATGCAGACCTGCACAATTTCTTTAATTGCAAGCCAGTCACAAAAAGAAAAGAAAGACTTCTCTGGATCTAAAAAATGGTGAAAAGAGGAATAGGCATGGGGCTCTATAACAGGCCCACTGAGAAACAATTAATACTTTGCCTCTGTAATTCAAGGAACTAGTTCAGGACGAAAAGAAAACCAAATGAAAGAAAACAAAAACAGAAATAGAATGAAGCCAACTGTGGGGTTTGTGGATAAATCCCAAGGCAGGTGTTTGTTGTGTGGATATAATCAGCAGATTTGTAGGGAGGAAACTGGGTAAAAAATCATAGGCCTGGTCAGGGTACATAAATAGAAACAAAGATCAATATCAAGTAACATAAAAGACACAGCGGCAGAAAGTAAAAGTTTAGCTTATGTATACTGCATAAAGAGATAGAAACCAATCCTAAAGTTAACTAACAAGGAATTTACAGGAGTAAGAAATGGGAATAAACATTGAATTGGCAAATGAAGAAATAAAGAGCAGAATAGTTCTTGGTGGTAGTGAATGGCAGTCCATAAAATGGGAAAGAAAAAGTGAAGCTGAGTTACAGAATTAGTGAAAATTGAAGTCTGGTGTAAAAATATCTAATATATACTTAGATATTCACATTGAAATTTTTTCTAGCTCTTAAAAATGTAATCGAGTGAGGTTAAGTTTGGGTTAATGACATATTACATAATTTAAAAACATCCCCTTTACAAATTAAAACCTTTGAGGGGATTGTTTTTGTTTTTTGTTTTTTGGGTTTTTTTCCATAATTCATTGAAACAGGCTAAATTTTACCATTGGTTACTCTGTCTTGACTAGCATTCATCTACCTCCAAAAAAAAGGGGGGAAAAAAACCCACAAACAAGGAGAAAGAGATGGGCAGAAACCATTTATCTTCTCTTAGAGACTTTATTAAAGTGGACAAAATATTAAATTCCTCAGTAGAAGAATGAAGATAGTTGAAATGCAAGGATTTCTCTCAACACCACCCCCACAAGACATTCTACTCCCAAAAGTAAGCATTGGCCATAATAAAAAAAAAAAGCAGACCACGAATATAAACATTTACTAAATGCCTACTCAATGACTGATTCAGAGTGTTTAAGGAGAAGGAGGAAGGCAAAGCTAAAAAGTATGTGCAATATATATTCTGCATGCCTTGACAGCATAGTGTACAAAGTAGAGCAGACACAAAATTGAGCAGACAGTTATTCCCTCCTTTGTCGAAAAGCATCACAGAGGAGGTGATGCCTCCTCCCAGCTTTGAAGTTCAGCAAGTGTTCAGAAGCAAGAAGGAAGGCATTCCAACCAGAAAGAGCAGTCAGCAGAGCAGGTACAATTACAATAAGCTTCGAGAAGATTGTGGTCTTCCAAACTGGAGGTGTGAGGTGTAGAAGCAGCAAGAAAAAGCTGATTGAGCAAGAAGCGCCTTCGTTAAGCTAGGGCAAACCAGAAGAAGTAAGAGTTTAGGGGGAAAGAGAGCAGAGAAATCCTTGTGTTGTTTGAAGTAAATTGAGGCAGTTACATGTGAAACATGAAATCTATAATTTCAGGGGAAATACTACCCAGGAAATATGGTGGAGAGAACTCAGTTTGAGGCATAGTTTTGTGACACTAGCATATGTAGTAGAAGTCTTGGGAGTGGGTAAGATCATCCAGGAAGAGATAGAAAGTGAGAGGGCTTAAGAATAATTTGGAGATTAAGTAATGGAGATAGCATGCTGACTGTCCTTTTGATGATCTTGGGGCAAAAGGAAGGAGAGAGAGGATGGTTATTAGAGGGGGATGCAATGTCCAGGGATAACTATTTAATAAAGACTTACATATGTTTACAGGCAAATCACCTAAAGAGATGATAGGTTAAAATATAGGAAGGAAACTGAGATGGAGCAAAGTCCTAGAGAATAAAGGAAACAATGTTTCAAGAACCTGAGGTGAGAGATTATCAGTGGATTCTACAACTACTGGGTGAAACAAGATATCCTATGATACTTCAAGATCCCTCATAGCTGCAAGTGGGTAGAGATTCTTCTACAATGGAGGGATCCAACCAATCTGTCATCACCCTAACGAAGTGATCAAAATTAGTATCATAAAGAAGTAGAACACCCTGACATCTGATGTTTCCAGATGTGATGAGACATGAAGTAAACAGCAACTCCTATACAATTTTCCCAACCAAAATATTTAACATGAATGTATTAAAATCTTTAGAACTTTCAGCATATAAAAAATGCAAGGCATGGAAGAATGAGTTAAATGATGCCATAAGGAAGCAATAACACGGTCCAGAAGGTGAAGCATTCTACATGACAACTGGTACAGTCTTTTGACATGTCAATGACATTTTAAAAGAGGAGAAAACTGTTCTAGACTCAAAAGACACAATATCCAAATGTCATCATTGACTGGATCCTGTTTTGAACAAATCAATTGTAAGGCATTTTTGGATATAACTGGAAATTTCTGCATATAAGCATTACATAATATTAAGGAGTTACTGTTCCTTCTGTTAAATATGATGGTTGTATTATGTTTCATAATAAAATGTTTTATAGGACATTTTTTTGAGAGATGTAAACTGAGGTAGTTACATATAAAACATCATGAAATCTATCATTTCAGGTGAAACAGTTGGCAAAATGTTAACAATTATTACATATAATGGGTATATGAGCACAAATTTTACTATTCTATCTTTCTATATGTTTGAAATTTTTCATAATAAAACTTGGTAAATGGTGGGAGGATGCTTCTCAAATAGGCAAAGGTATATCTCTTCATCTCAAGCTAGAAGGAACAAGCTAAGAATGAGCACAGATACAAACAAGTTTCCAAGAATTTCAGAAATTTGGGACAAAGTTGAGAGAGTTCAGAATCTCATATTTGTGACTCGAGGCAAAATTGGTTTCTAGAGAGAAAGTGCTGAGAAGATTTGAGGAAAGTGACAACATAATGCTGAGTAGGACAAAAGCTCAGTGAAATGTCCTAGGTCTATCACTTACTAAGAAGGGGATTTTGGGGGAAAAAACTCTTAATAATCTTGAGCTCCAATTTCTACGTTTATAAAATGAGGACAATATTCATATACACAGCAAGCTTCACATAGTTGTTATGAGGATAAAAAAATGAGACAATAAAAGAAACTTATTAGGCATACAATATAATAATATACAATATAAGCCGGTCCTGTTATTAGTTTTAGAAATATAAAAATTAATAAGACTTTTCAGGAGCTTGCAATGAAGGAGCAGGTAGACAAAAAATAGCTATAACATATCAGGTGAAATGTAAGACAGAGGTATAAAATGATTATAATCAGAGCCCTTTAAGTACAAGGAAATGGAAAATGTTTGGTTAGATGCTGATAAGAGGAAGAAGAGGTGGTGAACCATAACCATATGGAAGGAAAGTTAATCAGTGCTCAAAGACAAGGGTTGGTCTTCCCAGGGCAAAGAAGTAGAAAGTGCTGGCAGGAGAGTGGTTTAGTAATATATAGCAGACTAAACAGAGAATATGACTTTACCACAGTGCCTGAGTTGGAGGAGGAAGCTGGTGAATTCATTCATTCATTCATTCATTCATTTAATATTCAAAAGATATTTATTAAGCACCTAATAGGGGTTAAGTTTACTAAGTACTGCAAACAACAGAGGATAAGATTCCTGTCCTCATAAAGCTTGCACTCCAGTGCAAATAGTAAAAAGAGGGAATAGATGTATTTTAAACATTCATTCAATATCTAAGTACCTATTAAAGTTTCAGACACTGTTCTAGGCACTTGGAGTATTCAGTGAAGAAACATACAAAGCCCCTACCCTCATGGAGCTTAGATCACAGTGATAGGTGGGGCCAGCTGGCTTAGACTGGCTGATCAGGGACATCTCTCTGAGAAGGCAGAATCTGAGGTGAGACCTCAGTGACAGGAAGGATACAGTTTGTCATGTGATAATCCAGAGACAGAGCATTTCAGGCAGGAAGAGCAAATGCAAATGTCTTGGGTTGAATATAGTTTGGTGTGTCTCAAGGACCAAACAAAATTACCACTGCAGCAAGAGCAGAGTAGAGGATAAGAGTCTAGAGTGAAGTCAGAGATGAGACAGAGGTCAGATGATAGAGGGCCATTTATAGTTACAGGAGGAAGTGTAAAGGAAAGGCATATTAGAGTGTTTTAAGGGAGGAACTTAGGCGATTTAATGTGGCTACTATAGGTCAAATAGTTTTTAGAAGAGCAGAAATGAAAGAAAGAGACTAGGAGTAAAGAGAGTGGTTACAAGAGCAAAGTCTTAACTATGTGTGGTAGGCAGAATAATGCCCCTCTCCCACCAAACATGTCTATATCCTAATCCCGAAACCTGTAAATATGTTTCCTTGCACAGTAAAAGAGACTTTGCAGATGTTAAGGATCTTAAAATGGGTAGATTATCCTGGATTATCCAAGTGGGCCCAATGTAATCACAAGGGTTCTTATAAGAGGGAACCAAAAGGATCAAAGTCAGTAGCAGGAGAAATGATGACTGAAGTAAGGGGTTGGAGTGATGCAAGGTAGGGGCCATGAGTTTAGGAATACAAGCAGCATCTAGAAGCTGAAAAAGTGAAGAGAATCAGCTTCTCTCTTAGAACCTCCAGAAGAAATCCAGCCTTAGTGGCATCTTGATTTTAGCCCAGTAAGACTTCTGATCCCAGAACTCTAAGGTAATAAATTTATGTAGTTTTAAGTCACTAAGTTAGTGATATTTCATTATGAAGCAATAGTAAATAAATGCGTAATGTCAAAAAAAAAAAAAAAGGATAATAAAGAGGAATGGCCAAGCTAGAAGGAATCAGAAATTAAGGGTGACATTCATTTGAGTTTACAGCTTCATAGATGGGTGTCCGTACAGGTGATAAGCCCAAGGTCCTTGTCCACAACTATAACTTACTAGAGAGTAGGAATGAAGGTTGTTGGAACTAAAGAGGTCAAATCTTAAGCCCAGGAATAATTAATAAGGTTACCAAAATAGAATAATGAGAGCACAGGTGAACAAAACAGAAGCAATCAAATGCCAGTGTTCTCCATGGAAGAGGAAAATTAACTAGAAATCAGAAGGACACTACTGAAAATGGATAGAAGATACTATTATTGTGCAGAACGAAACTCAAATGAGAAAGGAGTTTTGCATGAAAACAGTAGGAAATAGCTGCATGAAATTAAAGAAATGCCAACACCATCACTGATTCCTGGGATAAAAGGTTATGGAATTCTTACTTCACAGGCAAAGGTGACACAAGAAAAAACTGAAGAGTTGAAAGGAAAATCAGTAGACTGTGGCATCACAGATAAAGGGAAGAAAGAATATAGAGGACAGTATCAAGTGCTACTTACAGGCCAGAAAGAATCAAAACATACCCACTGAATTTGGTGAGTGGTGGAGACAGAAGCCAAATTATAATATTTTAAGAAGCGATTGCAAGGTGAAACTGAGACAGAGCAAAGGCAACTCTTGTATCGGAAGCAAGCTAGAGAGGGATGACTTTAAGGAGGGCGTTAGTGAAATTAAACACACCTGATGTGTAAATGCCACTGGGAAAGACCCCATCGAGATGGAGAGATGAAGATACAGTGAGGTGTTTTAAGAACCATATGATTCTTCTATTGTATAGGAGAGAAGAAAGAGGGAACTGATCTAGCTATAGATATGTTTGTACATTGGGAGAGATGAGCTGAGGTACTTCTGACAGGTGGCTTCCATTTTGTTTGTGAAATAAAAGAAGAGGTTATCCACCAAGAGTGAGAGGAGGTGTTGGGGGTGGAGAAAGAGGTGGGAAATTTGAAAAAAGTAGAGGTTTGACATTGTCAATGAGAAGAAAACAGAAGGATTTCTGTGCTGGGTATACCCTGTTGTGAGATGTTTCTCCTGCACCAATCAGATTTCAGGTGCAGATGGCTGATTTTTCTTGGGCTGTGTATGGCAAATGACAGGTGAAAGGAAGTTTATAGTTTGGGCAAGAGAATAACTTAAGAGAGAGTCATCACTTAAAGCTGGATAAGAAAGAGAATGAAGACAGGAAAGGGCTGATGAGAAATTAATGGGTCAGTGGGCTCAAGATCAAGAGAGAACAGTGAGCAGATTGAAAAGAGAGCAGATGGCTGGCTAATTCAAGCTAGCTGCTTCAACTGGTCACGCTGGAGATAGAACAGTTTAAAATAACAACAAAATCCAGGCTGGGATGATGGGGAGGAAAAGATTATTGTAGCTGTGAAGATCAAGGAGTGGTTACCCTTAATAGCATAAAAGTCACCCAAAGGCACCAGGGATGAAAAGGGGAAACACTGAGCCAGGTGGCAAAGCCTTCAATGACTGAGGAATGACCAGGTGGTCAGAATATAACAGCATTATCAGAGTTCTTCAATTCTGGGCAGATAAAAGCTTATCCAGTCATAAACTATAATAAATGATTAAAGTTGTTAAAAGCTTTGGCTCTAGACTAAACAGATCTGGGTAAAACCCCGGGCTTGCTCCTTTACTAGCTATCTGACTCTGTGACTTTGAGTATACTGCTTAACGTTTCTGAGTCTGCTTCATCATTTGGAGTATAAGGATAACACAAGTGCCTAATTCACTTTTGTGTCATTGTAAAGACTCCACTGGGAGGGGGCTGGGAGCTTGTGCCTGGTTTCTCCTGCATGGTTCTCCGTGTGCCTTTTCCCATGGCTGATTCTGCTTTGTATCCTTCTGCTGTAAAAATCTTAACCGTGAGTGTGATTATGTGCTGAGTCCTGTGGATTTTTCTAGCGAATCATCAAACCTGGGGTTCTCGGAAACCCCTAATTCATGAGTTCTTGTCTTAGCTGGATACTGTTATTCATAAGTAATGCCAATAACATCAGCATTTTATTGGTTAACTGTTTGAATGTGTCCTTGTGGTTATGTTTTATACACAGTTAAGTTCACAGTTTTCTATGTCAACTCTTAAGGAAATGACACAGGAAAACCCACATTAATAGTACAGCATTTTGTCAAAAGGCTTAGAATATATTCTTTCAATGCTATCCTGAGCACTGTGACTTGGAACATAAACTTCCCAGGTCTGAAACCTGGCCCTGCTGTGTATCCTTGGGCAAATATCTATTTTTAGATGCTAATAATATAGTATCTATCTCAAAGGGAGTTGTAACAAAAAACGAGTTCATATATAAAGTGCTGAGAACAATATATGACATTTGGTACTATATGTGTGTTATCACTATCTCACATTCAAACTCTAGATTTTTATTCTTTTGTGGCTTAACCTGTATTGATAGTATTACCTCTGTGTATTAGGTCTGTTAAATTTTCCAAAATATAAGACTTGTTTTAAAACTTAAACTACAAATAATAAAAACAAAGCTATAAAAGACAGAAATATTTGGTTTTGAAATGACAGAACTGAAACTAAATCTTAGGAATAAACCCTTCTTAAACATAAAAGCTTCTTTCAATACAAAAACACAATGAAACCTAAAACAAACAAAAACTGTCACTTGATCACTCAAGTAATCTTCCTGAGAATGACCCAAACATATAGTCTCATCTCCCCAAAATTTCAAACAGAGTGGAGATAGAATAAAAGGTGGAACCATAGCCAGAGCAATTGTGGCTCAGGACGATGAAGATCATATGAGATGACCACAGAGTCCTCAGTGTAAAAGTCAGATGACTGTTTTTTCCTGCCTATAACTATTTCTACATTCAATTTACTAATATCCATTTTATAAGACAGCCTATCCCTCCTCCGTACATTTCAAAAAATGTCTGTTGTGTTATGACTGAATTATGAAGAGTACTCTGCAAGACTTGATTGGTCCAGTAGTCTTCCAGGTTTTAATCCCACAGTTCACCTAAGTCTGCCCTCTTAGAAAAAAGGATTCAGGTAGAGAGAGACCATCAACTAGTCACATCTATAAAATCCTTATCTTATTCCAAGTTGATTAAAGAAAAGCTTCTAAGCAACCGCCGTGCAACCAGAAAATGAGATAAAGAATTACAGTGAAGTTTTCAAATTCTAGATTTTCAGTTATTCAGCACAGAGAAATGATAACATGTACTAGTCAGAGTAATAAATGTGCCGTTTTCAACTGATATTATATGGATAACTAGAACTGTGACCTCAAACCTGCCAGGATTTCAGAGCCATTGATGACAGGGAAACTTGTGTCCTATTTGAACCACACTCCCTGTGGCTGTTCTCTATCCCTATGGCAGAGAGATCTGTTATCTGTACCAAGATAACTGGGAGAAGTGCTTGTATAGATAACAAATCACTGATGACATAACTAATTACGGGAATACTGAAATCTAAGACAAGAAGGGTAGCTATTGAGGCTCAATTCTCATGGCAAGTTATAATAAGCATTCCTCTGAAAAAAAACTTAATTAAACCAATTCGGTTTCCTCTCCATTTACATACTCGCCAAGAAAATATTATATGAGGTGCAATATCTCTTCTCTAGGTAAGGAGGAGTCAAATTTCCAAAGCATTTTGAATAGTGAATAAATTCAAAACTCACCATTGCAAGTGCACTGACAGTTGGTTTCTTTTCTTTCTTCTCATCTTTTTTACTGAAAAACATAGCAATAGAATTACACAAAATTTTTAAAATTACATAGGTTTTCAAGTTAACAAATTAACATAGAGCTTATAACATGTCCACAATATATTATTCAGTAAAATACACACACACACACACACACACACACACACACACACACACACACACAACAGGTTAATAGTATGATCTCATTTATGAAGTTTAAACATGTTTACATTTATTTAGAAATCTATATATGTTTATCACCAGATGTTGAGATTTCTATCAAAATATTTTCTTCCCATGCCTTTAGTATTTCCTAATTTTCTATGATAAATACACACACAACTCACAACTTTTGTAATTTGAAAAAATACTAAAAAGAGACAGCTTCCTATTTTTACGCTAATTACAAAATCATTCATGTTCTCCCAACCTAATCCCCTTAATTATCATAAGAGTAATTTTAGAAATAGCTATTCTATCTACTACCCAGAAATAGCTATTCTCTCTACTATCATTATTTTTACTGTTGGAAAGTAATGGCAATCAAATGCTAGGCACAAACTAAGAAGAAAAGTAATTAAATCACTATGGACAAATCTAATTCTGAAAGATGTCTGGAGCCCTTATAGCAATAGACGCAACCTTCAAAAGCTATGGTTAGAGAAGATGGTCTGTAAAGTGCAAAAAAGCTGTCCTCAGGCATAAGAAAGTCAATTATTACTTTGAACCCAGATTCAAATGAATCCTTTATAACTTGTTTCCACTCAATGTAACTGCTACCCAGGACATGACAGTAAACCAACCATGACCAGCCTCTGCATTTATATTTTCAAATGTACAAAAGAAAAGCTGTTTCAGAGAAGAACCACATTATTTTTACATAGGTTTTCAAATTCTAAATGTAAATTCATCGTTGTCTTTGTTTCTTAATGCTAAGTGAGGTCAGAGTTGAAGAGACTTCTAAAAAAAAAATCCAGAGTTTACCCCATATTTGGCCTTGGAGTGATATTAGATGGACATAAAAAAAAACACACAAAATACACAAACATAACTCTACAAATGTGGTCTCACCCTGTTCCCAGTAAAGGCACGGTTTCAGTGACCCTGGAACCAGGATGAGAGGAGAAAAATAGCCGTACAAAATTGAGTTTTACCTCTAAGCTTTTATTTATTTTTTCATTCTCTAAAACTGCTGTTACTTTGGAGAATTTATACTATTCCTGAGGCTAAGTAAACACTTCCCATACATGATCTCATTTAATCTTAATCTCTGTAAAGCAGGCACATTTTTGTCCTTCTTTTAGAGATGAAAAAACTGCAGATGAGTTAACTAGGTTGCCCAAGGTCACATAAATAGAACAAAGCCAAGATTTAAACAGAAAAGTCCATCCCCTCAACATCAGACACTCAGTGCAACCTCAGACTTCTGTGTGAGTGCACTACATGGACATAGGCACTTCCACACTAACTCTCACCCTTACTAGATCACTCATTTACCCCATCAGCTCAAAACACAATATACACAGTGCAATATATAGATGTATTATTGATTTGTATACTTGAAACCTACATAATTTTATTAACCAATGTCACCCCAGTAAATTTTTTAAAAAATAAGATATTCCAAATGGTACAATTATCTAAGTATTATACCAACAAAGCCATATGCTTCTTTATAATTTCAAATTAGAATATATAGTTTTAAAAAAACCAAGCTCATAGAAAAAGAGATCAGATTTGTGGTTAATGGAGGGGGCAGGGCGGGTAGGGTCAGTGAGGAGAGAAGGAAGTGGTCCAAAGGTACAAACTTCCAGTTATAAGGTCAAGTACCAGGGATGTGATGCACAACACGGTGACTGTAGTTAACACTGCTCTTTGGTGCATAGGAAAATTGTTAAGAGAGTAGATCCCAAGAGTTCTCATCACAAAGAAAATACTTTTGGTTTTTTTTGGTTTTGCTTTTTATCATTTCTGTATGAGATGATGGATGGATGTTAACGAAACTTATTGTAGGAATCATTTCACAATATATGTAAGTAAAACCATTATCCTGTATACCTTAAACTTATACAGTGCTGTATGTCAATTATATCTCAGTAAAACTGGAAAAAATATACATAGTTTTATTAAGAACTACTTAACTTGAAAAAATTATTGAAAAAAGTTTGGAAACAGTCTGTAGGCCATAAAATGAATATTAAAATGAAGGCATGTACAGGCTTGAACATACCTTCTTTATCATTTCCCTCCACATATCTTTAACATTTCCTACTTCAAGTGTTTGTGTCATAAGTACATAGATCTTCAAGGTACCAAGTTGTTTTTTTTTGTTGTTTTTTTTTTTAAAGTTTAAAACAAAAAGGGAAATATCTCCCTTCACTCTATGGAGTCTTTTTTTTTCTTGGCCTATGTGAAAACTTTGTATTATGAAAAATTTCAAATAAACAGAAAAGTTAAAAGAATAGTAATAATTACTATTCATATAACATTCACCTAGATTCAACAATTAACATTTTGACAATATTTTCTTTATCTGTATAAGGAAGTATATGTTATTGTTAATACTTTGCTGAATCACTTGAAAGTAAATTGTAAATATTATGGCACATGTTTTCTACCAGTATCACATCTAAAAAAATTAATAGCAATTTTGATATCATATAATATCCAATCCATAAATTTCCCAAGAATGTTTTCATGGGTTTTTCCTTTTCTGATGTCTGATGAAATCAAGGGTCACACATTGCATTCGGTGTTTTGTCTTTTTAGTTTCTTTTTTAAATCTATAAGTTCTTCTGCCCTTCCACTCCCACCCCCATTGACTTTTTGTAGGCACAATGCCCCACATCTCAAATTTGCGTTTCAAACTGAGTTCAAATTGAGTTGTGCAGTTAAATATAAAATACACAGCAGATATGAGGACTTCATAG
Organism: Pteropus vampyrus; assembly: GCF_000151845.1. Taxonomy (NCBI): domain Eukaryota; kingdom Metazoa; phylum Chordata; class Mammalia; order Chiroptera; family Pteropodidae; genus Pteropus; species Pteropus vampyrus. Next base: position 19,524,806 of record NW_011888785.1, on the reverse strand, counting down.
TATCTTTCATCCATATCTGTGGTTTCACTTTCTGCAGTTTCAGTTACTCATAGTCTAAAACTGTGGTCTAAAAGTATTAAATGGAAAATTCCAGAAATAAACAATTTATAAGTTTAAAACTGTGTATTGTTTTGAGTAGAGTGGTACTATTTTATGTCTACCAGCTGGAGACATGAATCATCCCTTTGTCCAGCATCCCCATGCTGTATACACTACCTGTTAGTCGCTTAGTATCCATCTTGGTTATCAGCTTGGCTGTCTCTGTATTGCAGTACTTATGTTCAAGTAACCTTTATTTTACTTAATAATGGCCCCAAAGCCATTCACATAACTTTTATTACAGTATATTGTTATAACTGTTCTATTTTATTATTTGTTGTTGTTGTTATCGTACCTAATTTATAAATGAACTTAATCATAGGTATAGATGTATAGGAAAAAATACAGTAGTACAGTTGAGCCTTAAAGTACTGGGGGAGGGGTGTGTTACAGGCACCGAATGCCCACACAATCAAAAATCTGCATATAACTTTAGTTGGCCCTCTGCATACTTGAATTCCCAACTGCCAGTTGACTCTTAAACAACGCAGGTTTGAACTGCACAGGTCAATTGAAAAAAATAGTATTAGTGGACCTGCATAGTTCAAACCTGTACTGTTCAAGGGTCATCTGTTATGTATAGGATTAGGTACTACCCTTGGTTTCAGGCATCCATCAGAGGTCTTGGAACATATCCCCTGTGGATAAGGTGGGGGAGGGGGACACGCTATTGTATGAAAAAGAAAATGTAAACTATCTGACTAATAATTCTGATTACGGGTAGAAATGACAATATTTTGGATATACTGGGTTCCTTAAACTATATTTTCAAAATGAATTTCACCTGTTTCTTTTTACTTTTTTAATGTTGCTACTAGAAAATTAATAATTACAAATGTGGTTCACAGTATATTTCTATTGAACAGAATCAGTCTAGACGCTTTACTGGGTTCAGACTCAATGTTTTTGCTAACATACTTCCTAGGTGGTGTCTTGTCACTAACACAGTATATTCTACCATAAGCAATACCAGGTATGATCACTTGGTTAAGGTGATAACTCAAAATTTCCCCACTGGAAAAGCACACTTTTCTTTTTCCAATTAGTAGGAATTTTGGATAATTCTCAGATACAATTTTTCTCTGAGTGATTGAGGATCCATTTACAATTTTTGCCTGAATCGATGATAACAATCAAGGTTACAAAACAATAGCTGGCAATTTTCTGTAAAGAATGTTCCTTTATTCTCTCTACCTCTCCCACCTTTTTAGTTTTCCTCCTCCTCTCAGGATTTTATTAAGGACTGATGGATTGTGTTCAGTATTTCACAATCAAGTACAGTGTTGTTCACACTGTCCCAGATTTGACCAGTGGAAGCCAGCTGCTGTGTCCTTTTGACTTTATTAAATTCCACATTCTTGCTTTGGGGTACCACAAGATACTCCATCCTCAATCTGTATTTTCTCTGCCCAGACCTGGTTAGAATTAGCCATTTTTTCTATGGCATTCAAATTCCTTTTAGTGAGGAATGGTATTTAGAAACCAAGATCTGGCACTCCGTGTGTTCATTGCTACTGTCCCTTTCGGTGGACAGAAAGTGAACTATTAAAAATTGAGTCCATATTTGAAGTTTAAATTCAAATTTAACCATTATTTTTAAAAACTTATTGTCCACATTTGTATTTCTTTGCTCTTACACTGAAAAGTTCAGTTTCTAATAATAACATATTTACCAACTTGTTCTATTTTACAATCTACTACTAACAATGAACCTACTGTGTGAGGTTTTAAATTTCCTGTACAGACACTGCACTGTGATCAAAATTTACTTAAAATAATTATTTTTCCTGTGGGTTACATTACGAATTCTATATACAATCTGGATAGTTTCACACCATGCTAGTAACTTCTTCGGTACTGCTGTATTCTACTTTCAGATATTCTTCTACAAGGGTCAGATATTCATTGCCTTTTTAAAAACATTAACACCTAAATGTAGTTTTGGCCTTCTGTCCCATCTGCCATGCTACAAACATCTAAAGTTTATCTTACTGTTTTACCCGAAGCAAGAGACTAGCCCACGGAGCAGAGCGCAAAGGTTCAGGCACGAAGACGATCAACAGGGCCGATCTACCTGGCTTGTAAACAAGGTTATAAAACACAGAAAAAGAATGTGTGCATTGGCCTGAAACCAGAATGATGAGGAAAAAGCTCGCCAAGCCGGAGGGAGAATGCAAACGCTGTGCTCAACTCAACCAGCAAACTTCTGCAGGGCAACCGCTAGCGTTTAAGATTAAAATCATCCTCATCATCCTCATCATCATTTGTTTATTTATTTCAGAGCTGGAGGATAGAAATGAATTGCCCAGATCTCTCAGATCATGTAAAGTATGAAAGAAACAAATTGGCTACCTTTTTTTGCCCATCTTCAAGTTCTTCCCTGCTCTCCCATTCTGGCCCCCTTCATGATCCATCGCGACCTGAGGAGAAACCACAGTCGATGAGCCAAACGCAGGATCCGCGGGAGACGGAGGTGAGACAGCTTTACTCGCGCGCGGAGCGGGGCGAGAGGCAGGGCCGTGCGCTAGCCGGGATGGTCGCCCCAGAGGGTGCCCGCGCGCGAGCCCTCCAGCCTCTCCTCTCGCCAGCAGAGCTAGAGGACGTTGGCGCGTCCTGGACTTTATCCGCTGACACTGAGGCTCTCGCTTACGGTTCCCCACGCCCAGACAATGCTTTCTCCGTCCACCCGCCCGCTGGCTCAGATACTCGCTTCTGGTACCGCGCTAACTCTACGCGCTCGGGACAGCATAATCTAGAACGCGTGGCTAGCGCCGAAAACTATGGGTCAGGGGTGCTCCAGGAGCTCTCCGAGTGACTCTAGGTCTCATCCCACTTGGTCTGCATGGACTTCCCAATTAGAATATCCCTCTCCATCCTCATCCGAAGCCCTTCTTCCACAGGGACCGAGCTCAGGAAATTGGAGAGCCCGACCCTTCCTGCGAACTGTCGCCATCCGGTCCCCAACTTCGCGCACCCCTACCTCGGGCTTTCCTTGGATTGTCCACCAAGACGTGGATTTTGATGGAACGCCCCGGAGGATGTGAGCGTCAGCCCTGGTTTCCTCGAGCTAGGAGGAGCCAACGCTGGAGTTTGCCCCGGCTTCCTGCAGCGAAGTGAGCCCTGCGGCTCTTCTGCCCAGCCAATCAACCAGACCACTTGCCCGCCCCTCCCGACAAGTTACGAAACAGAGTGAATTTCTAGGAGGAATATCCTCCGCAAAAAGGCAAATCGAAAAAGGCCTGTCGGCTGAATCACCTAGGGCGCTTACATTTATAGAGTCACGCCCCTACTTGTCCATATGGCTCCCGGGGTCTCAAGTCAATAAGGGAAACTTTCTTTGGCATCGCATCTAATACAGTTAATAAAACAATCGCCGACCTCGCCCGTTCTGTAGTTAAAACGAATTAAACTTCCCTTTCTAGCAGCTCCTTTAAAAAGGCCAGGTGAAATTTTTCTGTAAAAGTCTTCAGGATATTTGACAGTTCCTGAGGTTATGTGTTCGTTTTTTATTAAAGATAAATTAAAAAATGAATAGGAAGATGTTTTAATATGCAAATTGAAACGGATATTTCAGGGTAGAAATAGTATTTAAAAGTATGTAATATGTTCAAATTTTAGCCAGCATATCAATGCCCTTGTTTTTCCCAAGGCGCTTTAAAACTCTTATATTTTCATTTCGATTATTAAAGTATCATGTTCTTTAGCATATTACTTTAGTTCTAATTTAATTCCATATTTACTGCTACCATGTTACTGTTTTTTCCCATCTACTGTCTTCTTCAAGTTGATGAAAAGTAAGTGTAATCTTCACAATTCAAATTCATAAAACTCACATCAGACTTTTTCATACTTCTTATAAACCTAGGGGAAATAAATGTTTTTGTGACCTTTAGTCTGTGTTCTCTGACTTATATGTGTTGCCACTCAGCTCACTGAGAAGTTTAAAAAAAACCTCTTTTTTATATTTTACTGTATAGCTTGGTTTTCCACGCTTTAAGTCGTACTTCAAAGCCATATTTTCTTTCTATCCTTTACTACAAATTTTCCCTGCCTCGGTTTTTTGTTTTTTTTTTTTTTAGCTGTATATCAGGTTTCTTTCTTTACAAACTATTAATTAGACGTTCTAACAAGCCACTAATTTTCTACATGTTCTAATTGGATATGCATGTGTATAGCATCGGTTCACTGCTTAAAGGCTTGGTTTTCCACGCTTTAAGTCGTACTTCAAAGCCATATTTTCTTTCTATCCTTTACTACAAATTTTCCCTGCCTCGGTTTTTTGGTTTTTTTTTTTTTAGCTGTATATCAGGTTTCTTTCTTTACAAACTATTAATTAGACGTTCTAACAAGCCACTAATTTTCTACATGTTCTAATTGGATATGCATGTGTATAGCATCGGTTCACTGCTTAAAGGCTTGGTTTTCCACGCTTTAAGTCGTACTTCAAAGCCATATTTTCTTTCTATCCTTTACTACAAATTTTCCCTGCCTCGGTTTTTTGGTTTTTTTTTTTTTAGCTGTATATCAGGTTTCTTTCTTTACAAACTATTAATTAGACGTTCTAACAAGCCACTAATTTTCTACATGTTCTAATTGGATATGCATGTGTATAGCATCGGTTCACTGCTTAAAGGCTTGGTTTTCCACGCTTTAAGTCGTACTTCAAAGCCATATTTTCTTTCTATCCTTTACTACAAATTTTCCCTGCCTCGGTTTTTTGGTTTTTTTTTTTTTAGCTGTATATCAGGTTTCTTTCTTTACAAACTATTAATTAGACGTTCTAACAAGCCACTAATTTTCTACATGTTCTAATTGGATATGCATGTGTATAGCATCGGTTCACTGCTTAAAGGCTTGGTTTTCCACGCTTTAAGTCGTACTTCAAAGCCATATTTTCTTTCTATCCTTTACTACAAATTTTCCCTGCCTCGGTTTTTTGGTTTTTTTTTTTTTAGCTGTATATCAGGTTTCTTTCTTTACAAACTATTAATTAGACGTTCTAACAAGCCACTAATTTTCTACATGTTCTAATTGGATATGCATGTGTATAGCATCGGTTCACTGCTTAAAGGCTTGGTTTTCCACGCTTTAAGTCGTACTTCAAAGCCATATTTTCTTTCTATCCTTTACTACAAATTTTCCCTGCCTCGGTTTTTTGGTTTTTTTTTTTTTAGCTGTATATCAGGTTTCTTTCTTTACAAACTATTAATTAGACGTTCTAACAAGCCACTAATTTTCTACATGTTCTAATTGGATATGCATGTGTATAGCATCGGTTCACTGCTTAAAGGCTTGGTTTTCCACGCTTTAAGTCGTACTTCAAAGCCATATTTTCTTTCTATCCTTTACTACAAATTTTCCCTGCCTCGGTTTTTTGGTTTTTTTTTTTTTAGCTGTATATCAGGTTTCTTTCTTTACAAACTATTAATTAGACGTTCTAACAAGCCACTAATTTTCTACATGTTCTAATTGGATATGCATGTGTATAGCATCGGTTCACTGCTTAAAGGCTTAATACTAACCCTTTGGGCCACCTGGGGCAGATGTATAAAGCTTTTCTCTTCATCACATGCATTTTTAATCTGATTTATGTATCTGCTCTGTTTCCACTTTTGTTTTACTTTGTCTCACCATTAGCATACGTGATCTTGCTATACTTTAGGTATATTTTGAAACTACCTTAAGTCCTCCCTAACATAATGCAAGGTATTTTTTTGAAGTATAATATTATGCCAATTATATATGCCAGCAGGCTGGAGCTTCACGTGAAAATCTCTATCAAGGACATACAAAGTTTAAGGATCAGAATAGCCCAGAGAGTTTTCGGTAAAGCTCTATTCTAGTAATATGTATTTTTTAGTTTCTTTGCTCCACTGACATGAAAATATGGATATAAAATATGATGGGCCTAAAATAATGGAAAGTTCTGGCTACTTTCAAGCCACAGTCCTCGACCTTTGAAGACTTTAATTCCTGTCTCACATTACTGCCCATCTTCTGAGGAAACCCATGTAGCCCCTTTCAGAATCCTCACTTACACACCTTCGTTCAAGTAGCTATTTTTCCCTTTTTGAAGTGTGCCTCCCCGTAATTCTGCATCTTCTTGTCCTCCACCAGTCCTTTCACCAAGGACTCTCCTAACACTCAAGATTTGTATCCCTGCTGCAGTCTATTCAATAAAGTAATAGAGGGGGGAAATGCCAGTGCTTAAATAATATGAACAAATATAACACCATTTTGGACCTTTATTGTTACTTTCCCCAGCATTTGTCTCCACAAATATTGCAATAACATCAAAACTGGTCTCTTGGCTTTTACCTTTAACTCTCTTTAACAGTCTCTCTTCAACCTCCCCTCTGCAAGGTCTATTGTTAAGAGTAAATCAGGTCAAATTCAGTCACTATCCAACCATTCCCTCCCTTACTCAGAGTAAAATCCAAAGTTTTCTTCAAATCCCTACCTGATCTGGCTCCCTCTTACATCTGACCTCATCTCTTATTACTCTTTTCTTATTAATTATGTTCCAGTCTCATCAGCTTTCTGTTACTAAAACACCTAAGAGTGCTTCTAGCTTAGAGTCTTTGCACTTACCATTTCCTCTGCCTGAAACAGTTAGCTGTATAGTATGACTCATTTCCTCATTTTTTTCAAATCTACTCAAAAGTCGTGTTATTTTGCTTGAGCCACCTAGAAACAGTGTCTGGCACATAGTAAATGCTCAACAAGTATGTGTTAAATGAATGAATGGAAAAAAAACTGAACGAACAGGTTGACTCAGGAAAGTGTGGTCTAAGTACAAAATTATGTAAAGGTTTTTGATTCTAAGATAGAACATTGTTCTTTTGTACGCTGCTTAAAATTTTTTAAATTATTTGAACGTATACTTATTGAGATGTTTCTCCATAAGTCTAGGCTTGAATTCAGTCCAAATTTATTCCACATTTACTGAGTGCCTGCCATATGCTAAACATTGTGCTAAATTACAGTGGTAGATGATTTAAACATTACAAACTGCCTTCAGGGAGATTGTAGATTATTTTATTTGTGGAAGTTTTATTGTAACAGATAGACTGAGATTGTGTTTTATTTATTTATTTGTAAAACAGTCAGTACAGTGCTTTTCCAGTGGTAGAAGTTCTATAAATACTATTGTCAGGCTAGTTGCCTTATTTTCTTTGAAAATGTTCACTGCCCAAAATAACATTAACTTTTTCTGAAATATACCTTTCTACCCTACTTCAATCAAAACTAATAGGCAAAGATCTGCAAACAACTTAATCTTAAATGTAAAGAGTATTTGCCATATAAGTCCCATAAACAGCGAGTTTCTCCCAGTGCATTGAAATATTAGATATTAGATGTAAAAGGCCTACCAGTGTTTTAGCTACTCTCATTAGTTCTTTTTATCTTATAGCCTATTAAACAGTACACAAATTAATCTTAGTTCAAATTTCTTCCTTTTAATTTCTCTAAATGTGTTCTTAATAAACGTTTATATTTCTTTAATGTGGAATTTTTGGATTTTAAATTCTGCCATCATTAGAAAATCCATTACATGTGTTTCTCTCAATTAACAAGCATTGACTAAAAATGTGTCGTTAAAAAACATGCAGGCTCTCTGGTTCTATATTCAGATAAATATTCACATCCTAGATCCTTAACCCTTTATTATTTTCTCAGGACTCTCTTAAAAATTATCTATTATGTTTTTCATCTACTTTCTCTTATCTTGAGAAAGGAATTTTTCATTCTTCAGGAGTTTCTTCCCATGCCTCTTTTATTTTAAATACTGGGTTTTCCCCCTGATCTCTCCAATAATTCATTTTCCCTATTTCTCCTAGTTCTTCTATTTTACCAGTCTGAATATGAATTAAAGGTTCAATACTGTGAAAGAAAGAATCCAAGTTCCCACTGATGAATATACTTGACCTGAGTCAGAGAAAGAATATTTCCAGTCCAAAGAGCAAGATAAATGACCAAATCATGGCAATAACAATAAAGGATCCACTCATTTGGGTTTAACTTTTATCTATAAAGGACATGTGACTGTCTTAATGACAAGGGACGTTGAATGACTGTACCTAAACTCAATGTTGAATACATCAGATTGCTTCTATGTACGTGTGCACTAATAAAATAAAATAAAATAAAATAAAATAAAATAAAATAAAATAAAATAAAATAAAATAATAATAAACAGACTCTCAATGTAACTCTAATCATCTTCAAAAGAGGTTATTTCTCTTAACCTCATTCAGCCAATGCTGCAACAATGAAATGGCAATCAGATGATAATAAAATGACTTTATTTAAAGTTCAGTGACCTAGCCATGTGTCAAGTCAATAGCAAATAGAAGCCTGAATTTTACTTCTCTGTAAACCTTTCTGTCTACACTAGTGAGAAGTGATTTCTACCCTTCTCTAATCCTCCTGCTCATTAGCTATACCTCATTTGATATTTATTATTAATTTTTTATATGATTAGGAATTTCTTTTTATCTTTTAACAGTGCTGCAACTTATAAAAAATAAAGATTCAATAAACGTTGTTAAAAATACTAAGTGTCAAGATTCTGATATCAGAGACAACATTATAGAAGTTAGTTAGACCAGTAGGGCCTTACTTGCTAAGTTATTTTTGGGGGCGTGACAGTTCTATAACCTCTACCAGCCTCAAAACTCCACTAGAAAATTACCCCTACGAGCAAGTCACTGACCTCTATTAAACATAGCATAATCACACAAGAATATTTTTAAATGAATTATGAAATTAATGGGAGAGAGGACAAAAGACTAAGATCAAGGGAAAGATGAGAAAAAAGTGAGGCTCAAAAGGATTTGAATTCTAACTTCACTTTGCTGAGTGGACAGGTTACTCAGCCTCTCAAAACCCTGATTTCTGCATCATTAAAAAGGACACGGTAACAGAATCCATCTAGGGTTTTTGTAAGAAGTAAATCAGGTAAGACTTGAAAAGTGTTTGGCATTGAGTAAATGGTATTTTTATCCAGATATCCTAATAAAGATGATTAATGGAATACCAAGACAGGAGTAAAAATTAGAAGAGTGAAAGCATAATGACTAGCGTTAAAGAAAAAAGAAACAAAAACACAAGCCCAAAATGGCATCACTCGTGCTAAAAGCCCATGATACAAAATATCTAGTCTAATGGCAGTTTCTACCTCTCCCAGAAACATAATCTTAACCAGCATATAATGTTCTGGTCAAACATCATTAATCTGTCACATAGGCCTTTCTATACCCCATAGAAAGAAGAGCAATCTACCTAATAAAAACTTCCCCTTCCCTTCCCCCAAAGTAAAGGTGTCCCAGTCCCAAAACAATTCTTTCTCAACACCCTCACCCCATGATCCCTTGCCCCACCACCCTCTTTCTATATAATCCTTCCATTTTGAACAACACTAAAGAGAGCTCATCTAGTTGGTAGGTGGGATGCTGCCTAATTTATGAACTGCTTAATAAAGTCCCTTAGATCTTCAAATTTACTCTGTTGGATTTTGTTTTTTAACACTAGAAAGGGCTAGTGAAGGGCACTTAAAGAAAATGATATGGAAATAATGATAAATAATTGTTGTAAATAAAGCAAAAAGAATATAAAAATTATCTTGAATAAATACAAATTTAAAGGCAACACCTAACCAAATAGCTATTTATTGCAAATAGCACGAGTCACATTCTTAATACATAAAGAGCTCATATAAATGAACAAGAAAATTCAAAAGCGAAAATAGAACTGAGCAAAAAATGCAAATTGACACACAGGCAATAGGACACTAGTGAACAAACAAGGATATAGTGAAATGTTCACACTAACTACAAAGAAATGCAAATTAAAACAGCAAAGACATTTTGAAAATTGAGGCTGTCAAGCATTCACAAGAGTGAAATAAAATAGGTGGGAAGTGAAATTATTAAACTGCTTAAGGAAACAATGTGGAAATATATACCTTAAATATGTTTATCTCAATTCGATTTTAGGAAATCTGTCCTAAAGAAATAATCCAAAGAACAGGGGAAAAAATCAGGCAGAAAGATGTTCATTGCTGCTTTATTTGATAATAATGAAAACAGGAAGTGACCTAAATACTTAACCAGGTATGAATGGCTGAGTAAATTATGATACATTCACTTCAAAAACATATAAAATGTACTT
>NW_011888785.1:19478014-19514484 GCF_000151845.1 Pteropus vampyrus | reverse complement strand
CCACCCTCTTTCTATATAATCCTTCCATTTTGAACAACACTAAAGAGAGCTCATCTAGTTGGTAGGTGGGATGCTGCCTAATTTATGAACTGCTTAATAAAGTCCCTTAGATCTTCAAATTTACTCTGTTGGATTTTGTTTTTTAACACTAGAAAGGGCTAGTGAAGGGCACTTAAAGAAAATGATATGGAAATAATGATAAATAATTGTTGTAAATAAAGCAAAAAGAATATAAAAATTATCTTGAATAAATACAAATTTAAAGGCAACACCTAACCAAATAGCTATTTATTGCAAATAGCACGAGTCACATTCTTAATACATAAAGAGCTCATATAAATGAACAAGAAAATTCAAAAGCGAAAATAGAACTGAGCAAAAAATGCAAATTGACACACAGGCAATAGGACACTAGTGAACAAACAAGGATATAGTGAAATGTTCACACTAACTACAAAGAAATGCAAATTAAAACAGCAAAGACATTTTGAAAATTGAGGCTGTCAAGCATTCACAAGAGTGAAATAAAATAGGTGGGAAGTGAAATTATTAAACTGCTTAAGGAAACAATGTGGAAATATATAGCTTAAATATGTTTATCTCAATTCGATTTTAGGAAATCTGTCCTAAAGAAATAATCCAAAGAACAGGGGAAAAAATCAGGCAGAAAGATGTTCATTGCTGCTTTATTTGATAATAATGAAAACAGGAAGTGACCTAAATACTTAACCAGGTATGAATGGCTGAGTAAATTATGATACATTCACTTCAAAAACATATAAAATGTACTTACAAAGAGTTTGTAATAACATTAGGAAATATCTCTGTTAATGTGCAAGGAAAAGGGCAGGAGAAAATTGTGACAGCATGATATTAACTATGTAAAGCAATTAACTGCTCTAATAATAGAAAAAAATATATAAAAATGTGAAGAATTGTTGTTTTTTAGTGATGAAAATTAGGTCAGTTTTTTCTTTAAACTTCTCTGTATTTTACATATTTCCTATATTAAAAGCGTATTATTTTCACAATGAAAACAATAAAATATGATTTTTTATAAAGCATGGAGATTGGGATGAGGAAGAGGGTCCTAGTTATGGTTATTCATCTCAGTGGAATTTTCTATTTTTAAGGAACAGTCACAATTAGTGTAAGGCCAAAATTAACTGGTTAAATAAGTAGCATTAAGACCTCCCAATATTCTACATTTCTTTGAAAATTCTTATATTCCTGAAAATTTCTTTAACATGTTTCTAAGGAGAGAGAGAAAGAACTAAAAATAGAAATGATCTTTAAGGCATAGGAAAATATAGACTGAAATAACTTGATTCTAGCTTTGGTTTTTGCCATCAACTGTCTGTGTAACTTGGATGTATTTTATCTAATTGCTGCTTCTATATCAACCACAAAGAATCATCCAGATCAAAGATATTGAGGTTCTTTTCCTTTTAACCATCTCAGATCTCTACCTGAGGAAGATAATAAGGAGGAGGGAAGACCAATTGGACACTTAATTGTCATTCCCCTGAAGAGTGGAGTTCTATGACGGTAGGGATCTTGTCTCTTTTTTAATGATATATGGCTAGTGCCTAATACAAAGCAGGGCATAGATAGTAGGCACTCAATTTCTGTTTGTTGAGTGGACTTGGAGAAATTCCCATTAATGATATTATTTGACATTCTAATGCATATCCACACAAATAAAGATGCACTTAGCTGGAATAATCTTTTCTTTCTTGAGTCTTCTTAACTTTTTTATTGAGCACTAACTATGTGGCAGGAACTCTGCTAGATGCTAACTATAAGAAAGTGAAAGGGCACACAGTCCTTCAAGTTGTGTCTGTATTTTCAAGGATGAAAATTGTTAGTGTAATTTTAGTATACAGGGTGATCATTTTGTTTTCGTATTTTACAAGCAAACTGAACTTTTATATCTAAAATGAGTATTATCCTTTTCAAAGTAAATATTCAAGGAAGCTATGAACCAATTTCAATGATGTCTTCCTGCCAAAAAAATAAAGTAGGTTGAAGGATTTTTTTTTTTTTTTTGTATTTGTCTTGAGAGTCTACAGAAATGTTTTAAGTGTCCTCAAAAGCAGCAAAAAAATTTTGTACGGATAAATTTAAGTTTTAGAAATGAGACAAACTAGCATTTTAGGGAAGAACATGTGCTTTAGCATTAACAGATTGAGTTTAAATTCTGGTCATTTGACATGAGACAATTTATTTATTCTCATTGCAACTGAAATTCCTCATTTGTAAAATGAGACAGTGAAGGTACAGCAGTTAGCTTACTACCTGAATGTATGAGTTCTGAACCTTTATTTCTGTTATTCTTGTCATTGTTATTGTTAATAGATTAGTGAATGACTTACATGAGAAGTTTCAGTTAAAAATGAAATATGACTATAATAAAACAATAAGCCCAATTTTCTTGTGCACTTAGTAAATTTGTTCTGAAGATTATTCCTAACGGGAAATTCTTTTGAAGTTCAATACTTATTTGGTTGGATCAATCCTGGTATATACCCATTTAATCATTCTCTTACTTTATAGCCAAACTTTTTGCCCTCTGACAACAGCACCGAGGAATTCCTGATATAATTATATTGCCCTAAATGGTTTTTGTATTTGCAGTTCATAAAACATGTCATTTCCTTTTTAGTTTTTTAAATGCTTTATGACTCATCGACTTTGAACTTTTCTGATCTTAAATGAACTCTCTTGAGAACAAGGTCAAATCAGTTCACACATTTATTTTTTTTAAAGGTTTGTATTATTTCAAAAGACAAAATTGCTTAAAATATACTTCCATATATAAGGGACATTGTGCCAATAGATCAATGCATAGTTAGTTAGATCTGCTTTCGCAATTGTTACTTAAGTTGGGACTGTTTCATTTTACATTGTATTAGGAATTCACTCATTCATCCATTTAACAATATTAAGTAAGCACCTATCATATGTTACGTGCTTGGCATACATCCATGAACATAACAAACAAAACTTCCTGAGTGGGTAGAACTTATGTTTGGTGGTAGGGGTGGGCAGATTGACAAAAAAACACAAAAAAATAAGTGGCTTAGTTCGTTAAAAGGTGGAATGTACTATGGGGGAAAACAACAAAGGAAGGAGACTGGGTGTGCCAGTCAGAGAGATTACAATTTTAAGTTGAATGTCCTCAAAACAGGATAGAGCTGGGGAAAGTTTCAAATGGTACAATTAAGATCTTGGAAATCCTTGAATATTAATGCTTTCAAAATCATTTCTGTAAAATGGGTTTTACTGTAGGGTAATTCTCATGTTCCAGTGTTTCTCTCTAGATTCATGGGTATTTAGGCTTGTAAGAGAATTTGGAGAACATTTTGTTCCTTCATTACACAGAGCCTCTGAAATGTTAAGCAACTTGACTAAGGCCACATAGTTAGAAAGAGGTCAAGTTAACAACATAGGTTTTCTGACATTGAGTTTGTTGTTATTCTTGTCATTGTTATTATTAATAGATTAGTGAATGACTTACATAAGAAGTTTCAGTTAAAAATGAAATATGACTATAATAAAATAATAAGCCCAATTTTCTTGTGTACTTAGTAAATTTGTTCTGAAGATTATTCCTAAAGGGAAATTCTATCATATTGAGAAAGGATTCTAATGCTGAAGATTTCAAATTGGCTAGTGTGGGACAGTTGTTAGGGGAACAGGTGCAATCATACTCTCTAGCTGTTTTACTTTACCTTTGTGTAAAGTTTCTCTCATCATGATCTTTGTTCTTGATTAGTCAGCACAGCCAGTTTTAATTACCATTCTTCAGGACCCAGGGGAAGGGCTATAGGTTTCAGAGTGCATTCTATTTTCCTTAGTAATATCTGCAGTACAATTATCTAAGATTCCAAACTGGTTAACTAAGCCCGAGGCTTATTTTATTGTGTAATACTTGAAAAAAAAAAGTGAAAGAAATATTGCTTATTACAAGTTGCACTTTTGTTGTGACTAATAATAAAATTATCTATTAAAATACTTTAAATGATATTAAGATAGAAAATGAGGGGATAATACTAACCATAGTAATGTAAAAAAAATTGCAAACTTTAAATTTATTGTGTTATCTTTCCATGAGACACTGATGAGGAATTCTGATTCTTATCTTTTTAGTTGGTTTCTCCTGCATTAGTCCTTCCCTGTAATTCTGTAACTGTCTGTATTGCATAACCTTTTAGATATTGTGTTCCTTTTAATTGTCAAGTCATACTGCAGTGGTCTTTTTTAGGATCTGGCATTTAGTTTGAAGTTAATAACCTTATATCATTTCTAGCTTTGTTCCTCTTATTTCATTGATTACTATGCATTACAATCAAATAGTGCTCACCCAAGCCAAGTATATTATCCACATTACCATTTTATCATATGGTAAAGGCGAACCTTCTTACCATTCCGTAGTCAAGTTTTCCTCATTCTCCATCATCTTCGTTACTATTAAAAACAGTGAATCCTAAAGATCATGCTGTGGAAATTGCCAATTTGGGCTCAATGTGTCTCACACTAAGCATTGAACTTTTGATCCTGTTCCCAAACTTGCTTCTTTCAATATGCACATCTAAGTACACAGAACTACCATTTAATTTGTTAGAAACCTGAAGGGTGGGGGTGGAGAAGATCATCCCTGGAACCCCTTCTGCCTTACTCTCTATGTTCAATTCAAATCCATCTTCTTAGCAGTGACAATAATTTTGTCCAAACCACTATAACCACTATGCTCTCCTACTTGGGCTATTATCAGAGCTTCCTAACTAGTTTCTCCACATTCATTCTACATTCTTTCTAATTTGCTCTCTACAGGGCAGCCAAAGTAATTTTTAAAAATGCACATATGACGGTGTTACACTCCCGGGTAAGATTTGCAATGGCTTTCCATCGCTCTCAGGTTCAATTCCAAAGGCCCTACGTGATCTGGCTGTTTTGCTCCTCTCTCTACTTCTCTCCCTGTTCCTTTGTGATCCAGCCACAGTGACTTTCTGTCAGCTCCTTGGACCTTTGCTGTGCACTGTGTTCTGCTGCCTGCTCTCCAGATGCAGTCTTTCTCTACTGTCTTCCACCCCTCCCAAATCTTCAACATGCATATGGTACACACACACGCACGCACAGACACACACACACATTTTCATCTGGATAACATGGATTCATTTTTCTGGCTTAGTTTAAAAGTCACTTCCTGATTAGGTTTAGTTATCTCATTAGTAGTTCACAAAGTATCTTGTACCTCTTCCTCCTATTATAGGTCACAATTACAATTTTTGCTCATTTCAGAATGTGTCTTTCCCATTGACATATGCTCTCTATAAAGGCATATAAAGGCAGCCCATCTCTGCTTTATTTTTCTGTTTCCCAGCAAATGAAGCATAGTAGGTATTCAGTAAATATTTACCGAATTAAGGAATGGCTAAATTAATATCATTGCTCATTCCTCTGCTTTTTCCCTCATTACATCCTACTGAGCACTCCTCTTTTTCAATGCTCATTTCACATCTGTAGAACAATATTACAAGGTCTTAGCTGGCAAACATTACTACCTTCATTTGACAAAAAGAGTACCATCTTTAGAGACCATAATAATGAGAAATAAAGAAAAATAATGCTTTCATATTTAAAAATGTTTATAGCATGTCTGAAATTCTTTGAGCTATGAGGATTTGATTTTTAGTTTTGTGTACATGTTGCAAATTAAAGAATCAGGATATGGGGTTTCATGAAGGAATCATTTTTTTATTACTTTTTGTATGTAAAAAAGTCTACAGAGGTATAAATTAATCATATTTAGGTTGCATATAGCATATCACCTATACTGAAGAGAAAGATATTACACAATTTGAAAATTTATTGGAGACTGGTGTGATCAAGATTTGTGACCAGCATTGGAAGGAGTTCCCTGCTCCTGCTCCACAGGAAATACATTATTTAAAAAAAAATTTATATCATGCTACAGGGGATTCCCTCAGATCTAACAACTCCATGACAACAAAATTTAACAAACATATGTTGAACAGTTGTACTGAGCACTCTAGATAGTAAGAGAAATGAGTTAGTCCTTGCCCTCAACAGAGCTGCTAATGCATTTGAGGAAAGAAAATAAAGAAAATAATGACTAATATTTATTGAGCTCTAAATCAGATGTTTTCCCAGTTAATTCTGACATAAATAAGGCTGCGATTATATTCATTTTAAAGATGAGGAAACTAAGATTCAGTGAAGTTAAAAAGTTGTATAATACCACATAGTCAGTGGCAGAACAGAAAGTTGAATCCAGGATCCCCTACAGAAATATGAACTCTAGAACCCAAATCTTTGGCCACTGCCTTATGCTCCCTCGGGTTCAAAACAACATTATATGTTCAAGAAGTTTAATTGAGATTTTTCAGATAGTTAGTGTACTACTTAAGGACATCTTTCTTTTTTGAGAGCTTATATATCCACATTTAATTTTCTCCTTAAATAAGTCACATAAGTTAATGCAAAATGCAGCTATATTAGAGTTTAAGAGGATGAATATTTGAGGCGCATTGTTTTGTTGTTGGAAGGGAACTTCCAAGTTCGTGAAGACTTCAAACCAACTTGAACTAGCAATTGTTGTATATTTCAACAGTGTCTTAAATGTTAAATTAGATTTGTTAAAAATAATGAGCTGCAGTGTGTTTGAATGATTTGATGATCAGGGTTTGGACAATTTCTTGATATGGCACTCAAGGTAGCCTTGGGACATGGAAAGAATGGTATAGTCTCTTTGGGTAAAGTGTGTATGGGAAAAGTGTTAGTAATTGCTGTCAGCCTGGTAGTGATGGCATGGAACCTTAGTCTAGATGGCCAGATTGTACAATTCCATGTATTCCTTGATGTTTTCTTGAGTGCAGACTAAGAGAGTATTTTATATGCTAATTCTAAGACCTAGGATATAAGATCATGAAGAAACAACAGTATTCTTTTTTAATGGCTTGCGATGAAGTTCTATAATTTAGAAAGGACAGATAAGAAACAAAATCCTGGAGAGTTAATCTGTCAATTTTCTCAAAGTACCCTTCCTAAGATCCTTCATCCACAATACTAGGTTTAGTTCTTAACCAATGTGACAGTGAGAAAATTCTACTCTAAGAATCTCAATCTTACAATTAAACTTCATGAAAATTTGCCTTATCTGTTCTGATGAGGCAGTCAAAAGCAGGATGTAAATTAACATAGACTTTTTAAAAGGAAAAAACTATCCTTTCTAAATAAGTCTTTTACATCAAGAAGATTGCAGGATTTATGTGGTTATTTAATGGAAGCAAAAGAAGTATCTGGGGAAATAGGGGTAATTGGGAGAATAAGGAAAGACATAGAGTGAAGTGGGAAGGCACAAATGCATACATACTAAGGACTTTTTTTTCTTTTTTTCCTTACCATTCTGACATTCCTTAAGGCCATAATTTTTACTAATGGGTTGATGGAAGACAATGTTTTTACATAATACTATATTCAGTGAATATTTTCATTGTCCTAAACATGGTGTGTAGTACGAAGGAAAACTTCAGCCAAAAGTAGAACTTTTCTCAAGGACAATAACAATAACTATGATTTTTTTAAAAGAAAAATTAATGATAAGCTATTATACAATCAATGAAATAATAACAACCTTGTCTTTTTGTTTGAATTTCTCTAGTCAGATGGTTAATGAATACCTTGTCTCCTAGATACCTTAGTTTATGGACACACTAAAGCAATGTGTTTTAAATATTGATCTAAGAGATAATGCTCAGTCACCATACAATAGATCTTTGAAATGTGTTTATCTATGGAACATAATTTAGCTGTAAAGGAATCATATATGTTCCTTAGTTTCTATCTACAAAACTTACATACTAAAACCCAAAGATTGAAGATGTCCAAATCTAATGACAAAATATTAAGGAAGTATTAGCACATCCTAGTGTAATTGAAGCAATGTGGTACTGGCACAAAACTGGATAATTAGATCAAGGGAACAGAACTAGTAACTCAGAAATAAACTGTTCATATTAGAAAATAACATGCAGTAAAAGAAGCATCACAAGTAATGATGGAGAAAGGGATTTTTCAATAAATTGTGTTTGAACAATTGACTAATTAGGTGAAAATAGATCCATTTAGATATTTTAACCTTAAACCACCTACCAAGGTACTTCTGAACATGTGCTTTAAAGTAAACAAAAAATACAAATTAGAAGAGAGAATTAGATATGTATCAAACTGCCAAAGAGAGAAGGACTTTCTAAATTTAGAAGTAATGGGGAGAAACAAAATCACCAAATGAAGGTTTGACAGATTGACAATATAAACACATAAAACTTTTGTTGGTAAAAATAATTGAAAGGCAAATCAGACTAGAGAAAATGTTTAAAGCAGACATGAAAAACAAAAAGTTAATATCTTACTGACCAGTGAGCATATTAATGTAAATAATTTGTATTTTACTCTACTAGGTCTCAATTTTCATATCTACAAAATGGAGATAAAGAAATCTCATAAGGTTTTTATAATAATTAAATAAAATAATATATAAAAAACCTAGCACATAGTGAGCAACTAATGAGTTTATTTTTATTATACAAATATAAAAATATAAAGAAAAATACGTCATTTAAAATATTCTTCTTACTCAGTGGACATTCACCTTGAAGAATATCTTTATTTAAACTGATGTTTTCTAATGCAAGG
This sequence comes from Pteropus vampyrus, assembly GCF_000151845.1. Taxonomy (NCBI): domain Eukaryota; kingdom Metazoa; phylum Chordata; class Mammalia; order Chiroptera; family Pteropodidae; genus Pteropus; species Pteropus vampyrus. The sequence continues at coordinate 19,505,763 of NW_011888785.1, read as the reverse complement.
TCATGCGTGAATTTTGAAATGTCATAAACTAGGAAATATTGTAAGCTTCAGTACATAAATATCAATCAGGCTTTTTTCCTTTTCTCATATTATAATTTTATTTTTTGTTTTGGAGTATAGAACTAACTTCAAAAATTAAAAAATTTTGAAAATATTTAAAATATATTGGTTAAAATGAGGAGCAAGCTAGTAGAAGATATTAAATATTATTATGAACCCAAATGACAGTAACAATCCTTTGAATAAATATATGAATATATGTATATATAGATATATATGATTAAATTGACCTTGAAAAACTCAGGGAGCAATCATTACTATCATTGCCATTTTGATATATTTTCAGCTTGCATAAGCAGCTGTGTACATAAACTGGTACTAAAATGTGATTTAATTCTCTTGATTTTCTGAATCTCTCAGGAAGGATAGTTTTGAAAATTGTTTTAAGGGAAACATCATTATCTTCAGGAAGAATTAAAGCAATATGTTTTTAATATGCTTGACATTCATAGCTTAAAATCCTATATAGAAATTTGTGTGGGTGAAAAAGATGGAAGGGATTAAGAAATACAAACTGCCAGTTATAGTAATAGTCATAGGGATGTAAAGTATAGCACAGAGAATATAGTCAATAATATTGTATTAACTATGTATGATGTCAGATGGGTACTAGACTTATCAAGGGGATCACTTCATAAGGTATATGAATGTCTAATCATTACATTGTATGCCTGAAACTAACATAATATTATATGTCAACCATAACCAAGAAATAAATTTTTAAAAAGTTTGTTAGTAATCCATTTCTCACTGGTGTTTAGACTTTACTAAAATTTTCTCAAGATGATTATTTTTTATGAATTGCTCAACGTAACTTACAAAAAATTACTTTGTAGAATTGGTATTCACATATTTTTAGCTATGAAAATAAATTCTTGATGTTAAAAAGATTTGTGTATAACTCTACTAACCTCACTATTAATCTCTCTGTTTTCGAGCTAGTATCTTGCTATTTTATTATGTGCTTTTGTACACTTTACAAAATTTTTAATATCTGATAAAGCAAGTCTTTCTTCATTACTCTTCTTTTGCCAGTCTTGTTCCTATTTGCATGTTTATGCTTACAAATGAAATTTAGGATCATTTTGTTAAAATCCGAAAATGTAAACCTACTTACTTCATCACAGAAAGCTTAGTATTTCTGATAATTTACTAATATAAATAATAATAAGTATCGTATTACTTATAACTAATGCTTATTTAGTACTTACTAAGTGCCTGTTAGTATTACTAGTGCTACATAAATTAACTCAGATGATATAACTATTTACCTATAAAAATTAAGAGAATCAACTGAAAACCTATGAAAAACAATAAATACACTTAGAAAGATAATTGTGCAAAAAATGAATAGCATTCCTATGTAAAAATTATAACTAGTTAGAAATATAATAGGAGAAAAAAACCTAGTTATAATATCAATCTCAAATTCTATGACAAAAAACTATAAATCTGCACCAAGTGAAATAAAAGAATATGTGAGGAAATAAAAAGATATACCATGATCTTAGAACATCGCAAATATTGCAAAGATGTTAATTTTTAAAATTAATCTATAATGCAATTCTAATCAGAATATTTATAGGCTTCTGGGGGATAGAATGTGTCAAAATGATTCTAATGTTTATATGGAAGAATAGACATTATGAATTTACCTAAGAACATTCTAAAAGAGAATAATTAGGAGATACCAGACAACTAGATATTTAAACGAATTATAAGGCTCCAGTACTTATTAGAGTTTGGTATCACTAGCTCACAAATGATAAATCAATGAATCAGAATAAAAAATTCATCATTAGACTCAAATATATACAAATATTTAGTACTTAACAAAGGTAGCATTTCTTATCAGTGGGAAAAAATGCATTATTTAGTATCAATATTGGGTAACTACTGGTCTTTTGGAAAAGTTAGGCTTTTTTACCAACTGACTCTTACATTAAGATAAGTTCCACAAGTATCAAAAATACAAATGCAAAAACAAACAAAAAAAGGAACACATACCACAGAAACATAGGTAAACATTTTCATTATTTAAGCATACAGAAAGCATTTCTAAATATAAAAACCCCAGAAACCATAAAAGTTGACATACATAATTTGGCTGCACAAAAATATAAAACTTTTGAAGGAAGAAAACATTATAAACAAATACAAATATTGACAGATGATGAAAATATATATCTACTGTATGTTGCATGAGTCCATCTAGGTAAAATTAGGTATATATATCTCTATTTTATGTCTGGAGAGAGCAAGAAAGAAGTTGTGATAATTTATATTAGTTGTTTCTGTGGATTTATTATCATGACCACAAATCTTTATTACAGATACAAAATTTCTATTTAAAATTATTACATGATAAATTTAAAATTATTACATGATAAATTTAATATTTTAAATCAATATGGAAAAGATAGATCACTTAATAAGTAGAATTGGACATATAGATAAACACTTTTTTCATTCAAAACTATTTATTGAATACTAACAATGATGTGCCAGATGCTAACCATAATGAGTGTGATATCTGTTCTCCTGGAGCCATGCATGGTGCATACAAATTTTTATAGAAATGTTTTTAAATGAGAACAATAGATGAACTATTTTTGATGTGAAAAAGAAACCATAATATATCTATATAATGTGTGGGTGACAAAAGCATTTCTAAAATGACTAAAGGAAAAACAAGTAAAAAAAAGATTGATGAATTTAACTTATGTAAAACATTTTCAATATCTCTATATACAATAACTCTATAGGCACTACAAACAAGGCAACAACAAACTAGGAAAGGTATTTGCCATACATACAATAGACCAATATGACAATAGCCACTCTAAAAAAGACTAATACTCTTTGGGAAAATATGGAGAAAGGACACGAATAGGTAAAATCCAAAGGCGAAATATTAAGTGACCAATAAGCACATGAAATAAACATAGCACTTCACTACTGATAAAGGATATAAATAAGATATTGCCCTTTGCTTAGTATATGGAAAAACAGTAAAGAGAATAATTCCAAGTGAATAAAGTTGTAGAAAAATGCTTAATAGGATTATAAATTGGTAAAACAAATCTAGATAAAAATTTAATTTGTATTCATTAAAATCTTTCATATCTTTTAACTCAACACATTTTCTGAATCAAAAGTGTTTATAATAATTTCTCTTAAAGCAGTAATCATGGATATGCAGATATTGCTATGCTAAATGCTGTCTATAATAACATAATAGGAAACATGCTAAAAGTTCAACAATGTGCTGTTGATTAAGTAAATTATGATATAACTACATTATAGGATATTATCTTTTATTATGATATTGTAGAAGAGTATTGTCATTAAGGTGCTTAGAAAAACGTGATGATTTGAGATAGAAACACAGAAGAGCTGGGGAGTAGGTAGAAAACAAAATTAATATACTGGAGAATGCTGACAACGATTCCCTTTGGTATAAAATAATTCAATGTGGTATAATATGAGGCTAAGGTTCTAGTTTAAAGAGAAGAGTAAGAGAGAGGAAAGAAATGAAAGAAATGCTGCCCTCCCTAAGGTGACTACCTTTCTAGCTCCAATGGTGAAACTCATTCCATATTTTTTAAAAAACAACGGGGAAACCCGAACCGGGCCAACCCCAAATCCCCAAAAAACTTAAAATCCAACAAGAAGGCAACCGGGCAATGGAAAAAAACCCCTTTGAATCCGAAACAACAAGGAAGCAAAACAAGGGGAATGGGGTTAAAAAACAACCGGAAATAACTTCCCAAAAAAGCAAAAAAAAAAGGTAAAAAAAAAAAAATGGATCTAATAGATCCATTTTGCCTCTAATATATTAAGATTTTAATCTTGGCTCTGTCACTTATTGTGAGACTTTCTGCAAGTTACTTAACCTTTCTAAGTCTCTGTTTCCTTGTTTGTAAATCAGAAAATATAACAATTTCTACTTCAAAGAATGGCTCTGAAGATTAATTGATTATATAATCCATGCAATGTCTGGAGTCTGTAATTTTTGGTTTAACACTCCTCTCCAAAAGAAAAAAAGAAAAGAAAAAAAGAAGCCCTCTGAACTAGGGGCCTTGATTGCCCTCCTCAAAGACACTGTAAGACCAAATCCACCTTGTTTTGATCAATCTTTACCTAAAGAGTAAGCCTTTTACAAAGAACAATTTATGAAACTTATCAAGGTACTCTTCAATATAGCCTGTAATGCCAGCCTCACCATTCATATTCCATTGTACCAACATATTTTGCACTTCCTTGACGTTAACCTTGTCTGCCATCCTCTTCCATGATGCTATCTAGAACTTTTGCTCTATGACCAATACTAACTTATATCCTCTACATCTTCTGAGTGGATCCTCTATCCTCTTTCCTCGATGGAGACCTGAATCTCCCCTGTGAACTCTGCTCCCCGTGTACTCTCACACAGAAGTTTTTGCTTTGTTTTAAAATATTTTTATCTGTTTCATACCTCAGGGCCAAAGAGTACTGTTCTCCCTGGTTTCTATTGCCACTTCTAGACCATTATTTCTCTACTCTCTGGTAAAAAAAAAAAAAAAAAAGAGAGAGAGGGAGAAGAGAAGAGAAGGGAAAATAAAGCAAGCAAATCAACAAAGTTTGCTCTCAGTCTTTGATGTTTAGGTAATTTGACAATATTGTCACCTACTAAACTTCTACTTACTCTCCCTAAATTATTGAGGGGAAGATAATGCAGCAGCTGCTGTGTTTTCTAAATCCTGTCATAATGCTGGATGACTTCATTACACCATAAACAGCCATTCAACACTCTGTCTTCCGAATTTTTTTTATTAACTCCTTTGGTTAACTCCTTTCATTACCCGACCTGACTCTGCACTGCCACACCTTACCATGATTACAAACCTTAGATTTTGTCATTACTCATAATTGCTCTAACACAAAATTTGCTAATTCAGCATACCACTCTCTGACCACAATCTCCAATTTCTTCTCCAGGCTTGCTTGTTTCACCTATATTCATAATGATTGTACTCAACAGATCATCTAGTCCTTTGATCCCTCCTCTCTACCCCAACCTATTACTTTTCTCCTTTATTCTTTCCTTCTATGTCCAATTTAAGTATATTAGAATCACATTCTTGTTATATTTCTCTTGCATTACTAATCTTACTTCCCAGTGGATTTATTCCAACAGTTTTGAAATGTGCTCAACTCACTTTCATGAAAAGTAACAATAACCAAGATAAAATACCAGCATCCCTCGATTTGATGTTCCCTTGTGCCATTCCCCTCTTTTTCTACCTGTTCACAAAAAACCTTTTTTCTTTTTTTCCAGATGTACTGAAACATAATAGACAATTAGTTGCTCGTATTTATTTACATTGTACAATTCATTGAGTTTTTTCGATTATAGTTGGCATACAATAATATATTAGTTTCAGTTGTACAGCAGCGTGGTTAAAGCTCAAGTGATCACTCCACTAAATTTAGTGCCCGTCTTTCTCCTTACATATTTGTTACAACATTGTTGACTGTTTTCTTATGCTACACTTTATATCTCCATGACTATTTTGCAACTATCCATGTGTTTTTTTTTTAATCCCTTTGCCCTTTTCACTGTCCCTCCAACCTCCCTCCTGTCTTGTAGCCCTCAAAATATTCTCTATATGAGTTTATTTCCATTTTTGCTGTTGTTTATTTTGTTCTTTAGATTCCACATGTACATAAAATCATGTGACATATCTCTTTATCTGACTTCCTTCCTTCAGCACAATACCCTCTAGGACCATCAAGGCAATATTTTTTTCCCTCCCCTTCCTTTTAGTCTGTGTCTTTTAATCTGAAGTAAGTCTCTTGTAGGCAGCATATGTAGGGGTCTTCTTTTCTTATCCATTCAGCCATTCTATCTTTTGGTTGGAGCACTTCTTTTCCATTTGAGGTACTTGTTGATAGGAATGTAGTTATCACCATTTCTTATTCATGATTTTGATGCTTGTTTTTTCTTCTTAAAGAAGTCCCTCCAACATTTTCTGTAATAGTGGTTTGGTGTTGATGAATTCCTTTAACTTATTTTTGTCTGGGAGGCTCTTTATCTGCCTTTCAACTCAATGATAGATTTGCTGGATAAAACATTCTTGGTTATAGGTCATCATGTTGAATATTTTGTGCCAAGCCCTTCGGTTCTGCAAAGTTTCTTTTGAGAGATCAGCTGCCAATCTAATGGGTGCTCCCTTGTAGGTAACTAATTGCTTTTCTCTTGCTGCTTTTAAGATTCTCTCGTTGTATTTAACCTTTGGCACTTTAATTATAATGTGTCTTGGTGTGGGCCTGTTTGGGTTCCTCTTTCTTGGGATTCTCTGAGCTTCCTGGGATTGTATGTCTATTTCCTTCACCAGGTTAGGAAAGTTTTCCGTCACTATTTCTTCAAAGAGCTTTTCAACTTCTTGTTCTCCCACTTCTCTTCCAGGTAGTCCTATGACACAGATGTTTTTACATTTAATTTTGTCTCATAGACTCTTTAAATTATTATTATACTCTTGGCCTCTTTTTTCTTGCCATTCTGACTGGGTGTCCTTGGCCTCCCCATACTCTGTACTGGTAGTTTGATCCTTTTCTTCATCCATTCTGTTGATTCCTTCTAATACACTCTTCATCTCAGATAATGTGTTCTTCGTTTCTCACTGATTCCCTTTTATAATTTCTATTTCCATTTTATGTTTATTTCTTTGCGAAAGTTCTACTCGAATTCATCTACATTTCCCCTAAATTCACTGAGCATCTTTATAATCAGTGTTTTGAACTCTGCATCTGTCACTTTGCTTGACTCCATTATTTCTGGACCTCTGTTTGTTCTCTCATATGGTTTCTGCTTCTTTGTCTTCCCATTTTGGCTGCCTTTCTGTGTCTATCCCTAAGTCTCCCAGCCTTATTAGTGCTGCTTTGTGTAGTAGGTGTCCAGTGGCACAGTCCTGAGAGGGGTTCAGCAACAGGCCAAGTTTAGCTCCAGTCTGTGCGCTTCCAGGGCCACTTGTAAAGATTCAGCAAGCAATCCACAAATACTGTGCTTATAGTTACCTCAAGAAAGCACACTGGAAAACAAGGTCAGCTGCCACCAGTGTGAGTCTAGGCGCTGCTCAGCAAGGAGCACTTGACTCTCAGAGGCCACAACTGGATGTGGCTTGGGTGGGGCCACGAGTTGGGGAAGGGGGAGTTTCAGGGAATCCTTTGGGCTGAGCGACCTCTGTTATCCAGTTTGATGACGTCTCAGCTATGGTGGCACTGTGTCTGCACACTGGGATGGGGGAGGGCTCAACAGGAAACAATGGATACCACCAGTACTTCTACTAGGGAGGAATGCTCACCTCTGACCCTCGCTCAGACAACTCAGCATCCCCCTGTAAGTCCCTGGTGCCCCTTGAGCAGCCAACCCGGCGCTGAGGCTCACAGCAAGCAAGTCTGTCACCATGAAAGTCTGGTCTGGGCCACATCCTCTTTAAGAGGAACATCCACAACAGCCATAGCCTCTGTCCCACTTAGCTGCACTGCTTGGACCAGACAAGGCAGCCTCGTGTCTTTGCCACTTCCTACTTCCTACTGTTGTAGGATGATTTCTTATTTCTCTCCCTAGTTGTCGTGCATCTGTTCATCTAGACCACAGGTGACTCTGCTTGCTTTTTGCTCTATGTTTCCATCACAGCTTTGATGTGGTTGTAAAAGCAGATGAAAAAAGCCACTATCATCTATGCCATTTTGCCGTGTCTCCCACAACTTTTTAAAGGTGTGTGATACACCTGAAATTAATGTAATATTGTATGTCAACTGCAACTGAACAATAAACTAAAAAAAAAATTAAAAAGGTGTATATGATACTTCCCACAGACTTTTTCTCTCTCTTTTTGGCTTCTACTTTCATTATTCTACTGAAACAGTGCTTATTGATCTGCAGGAGTACTGTGTACATAAAGGAAATTAGTTTTGTCCATAATATGGGTTTCAAGTGTTTTCTCAATCTTTCATTTTTCTTTTGCTTTTGTTTATGGAGAAATTCACTTCATGGATTTAAAAAAAAATTTGTGTCTTCAATTTCATCAGTCTTTTCTGTATGGCTGCTGGATTTGGGCATGCTTAGGAAGTTCACTTCTTTGGAATTAAAATAAACAATGTTTTCATAATCTCTCTGGCTTATGGCATTTTAGATTTGAGGACATTTTATATGTTACAGTTGTAATTTTGTCTTTTTTGACGGAGAGAAAGAGGAGGTTGGGAAAATGGTGAATGAGTATGGTCTGCCCATTCAGTTCTATAGAATTCTTAGGGGTTAAATTTGGTATTTATGGTTATTTTTTGTTTTTATTTTGAGTCTTTTTACATCCCTAAATAACCTCTGTGCAAATGCTCAGATAATTACAATAGGTACTGAAAGAAGTTAAAAAAGTTGTGTAAAATTTATGTGGTTCTATAGCAGTACTATAGTTCGTACTAGATATAATTAATTATCTGCAGATTAGTAATCTAGAGAAAGAATGAGACCCAGGACATATTGCTCAGGATAATTAAGAAAAAGCTTTATTAAATAAGGCCCCCATGTGGCAGTTTAATGACATACTGTACATACAAAAAATTGCTTGTTTTAAGGCAAAATCTTGTTCAGCAAGTACCAATGTCCTTCTAAAAGTAGCATTTGAAAAATAACATTATCTAATCATCTAAGATGGAGTTTTATTAAGTCTTCAGTCATAAGTATAAATTCATAGTACAAATAACATGAAACTGTATTTAAGGCTAGAAAGTTAATTTCGAGAATAATTACACCTCACATTTCTCCACTTGACATGACCATTTGGTTTTGTCTTCTTGATAAGTGTTTCAGACATGTGTGTTCTCTCCCTCACCCAAGACAAACCAGCCTGGGGGTTTAGGAATTTTCTTGATAATTGACGGCTTTCCACAGTTTTAATCTGTTTAAACAACAACAATTTCAATTTGAGTAGTATTTGTCATTGCCAGTACAAATATTTTGCTGAAACTGCCTGCATAGCCAGTGCATGTTTCCTGGTAGCTACTTCTAAATTCAAACTTTTGGGCTAGCAAAGAGACAAGTGGGACCTGCTAGGGGGATGATCCTCCTTACGAGCCTCTATGTCACCATAGAGAAGAAAAGAAATGTTTGGGAACAAGTGCACTGACCTAAAAAACGATTCTGCTTTTATTAGCGAATGATAAAGTTTAAATTCTGTCTATATTGTTTCCTTTTAATTTTAATATGTGAATATTTATTGTAGTAAATTAGTTAAGATGAATATTCTTTTCCCCAGATTTTTATTCTACTGTGATTAGACTTAAAGGCTGAAAAGGCTCAGCCTTTGCCCCGATGATTTTAAACAGAAATTTAACATTTTTTTACAACCTCAGAAATTAGTAATCTACAGTTTTATTATACAAAACTTATGTTTTAAAAGCATTCAACATAGAATCTCTAACCTGTAGTACTTTGTACAACACACACACACACACACACACACACACACACACACACACACACACACATATGGAGATACCTAACCTATATATTCCATAACATTCTTTGATAGAAACTTCAAAACTAGAGGTGGCAGTTATATGGATTTTGGAGCATCAAAACTAAAATTTCAGTAAAATAATGCCAAATGTGGCTTCGAGTTAATTTAATGAATATTAATTGAGAACCTGTTCTATGCACAGCACCGTGCTAGGTAGGCACCACAGGGATAGTAGTCATTAAAGATTTCATTCTAAAACCTGGGCATATTAATGCAGGAGTGAACTGGCCGATTTAGGTGAGTGCCACTGAACGCAGGGCAGAAGTCAGAACCGTCCTGCTAGTAAGGCTGGGGCGGTAGAGAAGCTCTTGAAAGTGGGCGCTAGTTTCCGAACACACGCCACGATGGCGTCACTCCTGGCCTGGCCTGGGAGCAGCCCTGCCTGGCCAAGGCCGAACTGCCTTTAATGTTCCCCAAACCTATCCCTCTCCAATTCCTGCGTCACGGCCCAGGACGGTAGAAGGGCACAGGGAGAAGACTGTACACTCACCGCGCTCATTCTTACGTGGGCGGTCAGTTCCTGCTGCAGGCCGTGCTGAAGACTAGGGTAAGCTAGTCAAGAAATCCTACCACCAGACGGCCCAAGAGGGATGTTCTACTGGCAATGCATCTCCTTGGGTTATTTGTCAATATTTATCCCGCCAGGGGAGAACGTTAGGACAAAAAGAACCCCGCTCTCCTCCTAGGAGTCAAGCCCTGTGTCGGGTGCGGGGGCCTGCGCTGCTTCACTCGGTGCCGTAGCTACTGATGCCACAGAATTTGGGTGTCGGCTACCAAGACAATCAATGATCTGCGGTTCAAACTAGAGATCCTAGACATTAAATCAGGGCTCTAGGCAAGGGTCAGTAATCCCCTCGGGGAGCTCCAGGGCCCTGCATCCCACAATCCCCTTGCAAACAGCGGCAGGACTCCCCTGCGTGCAGACTATCAGCCGCAAGCCGGCGGCGAGCGCGAGCCCGGTATCTTGACAGCTGCCCACGCTCTGGGGCGGTGCTCAAGGACGTCGTTTTAAAGATCCACGCGGCAGGACCCGCCCCCTGCACCCCGCGATTGGCTCCAGGTGGAGCCGCTTTGGCCTGATAGGTGCAGGGACGGCAGGGATGCGCGCGCGAGGCCCTTGGCCACACCGCGGCGGCGGGGGCTGAGAGGCGAGTAGAAGCGGAGTGCGGCTCATTTGGCTTGTGGGGTCGCGGGCGCGCGCGCGCGCGCGCTGTCAGCCGAGGTCCCGCGGGAAGTAGCGGGGCGCCCGACGCCTACCCCCACGCGCCGCTCGGCGGTTGGCGGCGCGCGCGAGGGCGCGGGGTGCGTGCTTGTGCGCGCGTGAGTGTGTGTGTGTGTGTGTGTGTGTCTGTGGAGCTCGGGTGCGGAGCGCTAGCCGTCAGTCCCTAGTGTGAGTCCCCCCGCCGTTTTCCACACCCTCCCTCAGTTCCCGCGCCTTCCCTACGACCCTCCTGCGCCCCTACGGTCGCATACGGAGAGCCAGATAAGCAGGCGTGGGGGGGAGGGGCAGGGTCGCACAAGACAAAAGAGGCGCGGGGAACGGCCCGCCATGGCCTCCCGGAGCCTGGGGGGCCTGAGCGGGAGCCGCGGCGCAGGTGGTGGCGGCGGCAAGAAGAGCCTGAGCGCCCGCAATGCTGCGGTAGAGAGGCGGAACCTGATCACCGTGTGCAGGTACGGCGCGGCCCGCGACCCGCGGCTCGGGATGAGGGAGGGGGGCCGCCCGCTTCGCGGGCTGTGGGCTTTGGGCTAGCGCGCGAGCCCCAAGTGGTCCCGGAGACCGGCGGCAGCAGTCTGCGCCCCGGCCTCTCCGCGCCGGGTGTGTCCGCGGGCGGGAGCGCCCTGAAGGGGGCTCAGGTCTGCGCGCTGCCGAGTCCCCAGACTTTCCGTCAGTTCCAGTGCTGGAGCAGCGGAGGGTAGGGCTTCGAGCGGGGGAAGGTGGGGGGCGGATTTGTTGTGGATGTGCAATCTAGTGTCACAGTAAAAGAGGAGGGCAGGGAGGAAGAGCTCTTTCATTTAGTGCACGTTTAGCTGTCAGCCAGCTTTTGGTAAAGTAGTCGTTACTGTGATTGTTTACTGTGTTCTCTCAAAATCAGAGTGCATTCCGTTTTTGTTTTGGCGTGTTTACATATATATTCAGTCATTCCATACCAGAAATATGGAGTGCCTACTATGTGCCAGACGTGCGCGCGCGCGTTTTCTTTCCACTTTATATTGCAGTGCTGGTGCTGTTTCTGCAGTTATAAGAGTGGGACTGTGGAGGGTACCTAGTCTTCGTTTCAATGATTTATTCCAAGGTCTGCCTTCTCTTAAATGTTTTCCAATTATAAATGTATTCCTTTATTCTAGAAAATATAGAAACATAAAAGGAATGGTTACTGTCTATAAGCCTCGTATTAAAAAATAACATTTTTAACATGCCGACATATTTTCTTTAAGTCTTATTTCTGAGTATTAAAAAAAAATTGAAGTCCTAGCCATCCACGTCTTAGGAACTTATTTAAGTTTTTTAAAAATGACCATACTCTGTTCAATCAAACCCCACATTGATAATCTTCTGAGAATCAGAGAATGATGAAACCGTTTCCTCTTTTGCAGTTTATATCTGTGTATTTTTTTCTTTGTGTAAAAATGTTTTTAGTATCCGAAGCAGACTACAGATATTTATACTAGGACATATTTTCAATAACTTTGACTTTTTTTTTTTTTTAACTTTGACTACTACAGATGTTTACATACCTATCAGGAAGACCTGCCTCACTGACTGTTATGGCTCTTGGAGTTATAAACAGTAAAATTATATGAAATCTGTTCAGTTTACAACTTGTGCAGTCTAAGGTGCAAACTTTTGAGGAAGATAGGCTGTATTAAAATTTTTTAATCTAGGCAAATCTTTTTTTTAAGTTAGGTAACAGATCAATAAGCAAGATTAATATTCTTACCTTTATTTTAAAATATTAAAAAGAAAATTTTTAAAAAGAGGATGGTCTCAAGCAAACTGCAACATATGCAGCGCTTTCTTGGGGGTTAATGTGTTTCATAAAAAGGTTCATCAGAGTTAAACTTCACAGGGCAGTAACCTTGTCTGCTTTATGCTCAGTCTTTTTAAAATTCTTACTCTCTACTGTAGCACCTGACACACAGTAAATATTTATCGAATGAATAAATTCAGTGGTCAGTACTGTTCCTTTTGCTTCTCTATTTTGGTCATGACTGGTTTTATATCATTTAACATTCATTTGCTCTCTCTTCACAGGCAGTTCAGGAGAAGAAAGGTACTTGTTTCTCATCCTAAATTCAAGTTACATTTTGAGTTATGTTTAAGAAATATCAGTCACATCACAGTGATTTGTGTGGACAGCTGTCTGGGTTAGCTGTATTTTTTATTTGCGAAATTATTTTCGACTGTGAAATGAATATAAGTACTGACTTTAGTTACTGATTACACATAAATTTAGTATTGTAGCTAAAATAAATTTCAGTTTTTGGCTTAGATTTCTACTTGTGTATTTATTTATGTGGATAATATTACCAAGGCTGTTATTGATGTTCAAATAGTTGATAGTGCTTATAAATTATCATCCATGTCTAGTAATAGGATCTATTTGATGGACATTGTCTAAAAGGCTTTTACTTTTAGGAAAAAGTCATTGTAGGCCATTTGGCTGTTTTAAGTAGGCCCACCTCAAATTCAGCAAAATGAACAAATCAATATTTATGCATTTCTGTTGCTTTTCTCTGCCTTTTAAAGTTACCAACCCTGGATATTTCACCCAGTTCTCTTAACGAATTCATTTAAAAATTTTTACATATCAAATTAGAGGTGGTTTGATATTTATATTGGGAAGAAGTAGGTTTAGTGGACATATAATTGAGTTCTAAGTTTACTTTGTCATTAAATAGTTGCATGTCCTTTAACAAGCCATGCAACCTTCCCATTCTCCAGTTTTCTCATCTGTAAAATAACCTTGGACTAGATCATTGGTATCCCTCAATAACAGCTCTAAAACTGGTAATAGTCTTCAAGCAAATGTGTTCATATTTAGTTTTGAATGTCTCTAAATATGAACAGGATAGTGGTAGACATATGTTTAATGGTAGCTAGATGAGACATGTGCATTTTTTTCTGTAAACAAAAACGTTTTGAACTATGCCTTCTATTTTGTGATTCTTTACTAATGGTCTTAAAAAATTGAACAGTTTACAAAACCAAAACAAAATAATCTCCCCCCTGCCACATTCATTCTACTGTGTCTGTTATATACAGTATACTCTCAGTTTAAATTTAAAATCTTATATAGCTACCCAGTTCTTTAGGTTTAAAAACATAAAAGAGCAATATGCTATAGTCGAACTTTGGAAGTAGATTGGTTAGGATAGTCAGGAATTGAATTGAGTTGGATTTCAGTTCATTATGATTGTGTATGTAATTATTTCATCAGGTTTTTTTTTTCAGTGAGCATTTATATACTGTAGACTCAGAACACTTGGACGATACCAAATAAGTACTGTTTTCTCTTATTTTTCACAGATTGTAGAGGAAAGTAGGTCGTTTGAGGTCTCTAAATATTCCACACTTAATTTCAGAATACTCAGACTGACTTTGGTTCTGTGCACCAACTAGTATATTTCCTGCATATTCTCTACCATTTAGAACTTTGAAAAATTAAGTTGTTAAAATCCTTCAGGCTTTTTTTTTAAACCTGCATTTTTCATCCATAGGAAATCAGGTATTAGTTTTTTTTTTCCCCTGTCATTTTTAAGCTTCATGGGTTATTGAAAAGCTTACATATTCCTTTGATTTTAGTTCTGTTGACAAAGAGAATTAAAATCTAAATTATCTTTCTATGGCTTAACATTGTTTTAAGAGAAAAGTATTAAAATATACATGTTTAAGTGTATATGCATGAACAGATTTAAAAGTAACATTTGTTAAACTCTTAAAGCAATACTTTATGAGAAACTCCCACACAAAATCATTATTATCCTGTCTTGTGGCTAGAGGATGAATGAGCGACTTAGGAGATAGTGAGATGAGCTAAGCAAAGTGGAGACAAATGATGATTTTCAAAATAAAGTACTTTTAATAACGTACATAGATCTTTGTTTCCTATAGGTCAAAAGTATTTCATAACTTGAATGTTATTTCAAATAACAGTAACACCTCATTTTTCCAGTGTCGTAGGGAGTGAGATGCTTATGTTTTCCATGTAACAAATATTTGAGTTAAGCTTAAAATTCTCCCCATCAACTGTAGTGCTTTACTCAGGATTTATAGTGGACCTCTGTCTTCTGTATAACTGACGCTTATAATTTAAGTGTTCAGATTTAAACCACAATAAACAATAATACTTTAAACATTTTGGCTGAATTGCTTAAAAAAAAAAAAAAAAGATTCCGCATTTTCCTATCTTCTATAAAAAGTCTCTGCATAGCATAATATAATCCTCGTTGATGACTTTATGATCTGTTTCTATGAGTATGCCCTATGCAGTGACTTCCATTGTAGGCTTTTGAGATACATGGAGCTTTTTGCAACTTGGCCCCAAAGTATTTTTTGGAGTTCTTCATTTGCTTTTGCATTTGCTGTCTCTTTCTACCAAGTTAGCTGTTATTTCTTACAACTCTGCCTATTTCTAGAAGCTTCCCATCCTGATTTGCTCATTATAATTGGTTGTGAACTATGAAAGTAGATCATTTATAATGTGTTAAAAAATAAAAGCACCCTGGGGCCTGAGTTAAGTATCTGAGCTTCAGCACTCTGAACTTCTTCACATTCTGGTTACTGATAATCAGAGAAAAGTCTTTTTCTATGCTTGAAATTGGTGAGTGAAATGCAGATAGGTGATATGTTACTGAATATTACCAGTGATAGAATCATTTAAATAACTTTAAATTCATTAGTTTTTGTTGTTATTGTTGTTGTTAATTTGCTTTAGTATGCCTCGTAAAACTGTTCATATCTTGGATACAGTAAATTATGTTTTTAGCTAAAGTTCTTTTAGTCATGCTCGATGTAGTAGAACTTTGGGTTGAGAGTTTGATCAACATTAGTTACGTTGCTTTGGAGTAGGTTCAGTATTTCTAAGGCTTCTTAGAGTTCTGATAGTAGGTGCTCACAGTGGAGGTAGAATTGATCATCTTTTCAGCTACTGATCCTAGGTAGATCAGCATTCACAGAAAATCATTATCTCCATCCCCTGGCTAAACTGGGTTCATCTTCAGCTGACAAAAGAGAATAACTGTCTCCACACATTTACTAGAGCATATTATTTTAACTTCACTGCTGATGGATAAATGTCAGAAGCTCAGTCGAGAGATATTCAAGGAGCAATATGTGAAGCTTATTCACTCTTGCATTCAGTCTACAGGCTTATAAAATATATGTCTGGGTCAGACCAGATCATCAGAGAGCAGCTACAGATGTAAATAGCATTGCGTCACACTCTCCTGTCCCCAGTTGCTTTTGTCCAATTGTGCATTGGTAAGGTTTCATCAGAAGAAGCAATCACAGAGAGTCTTCTTGAAGCTGTTGTCAAGAACATTGTTTATTATGTCAAAAAGTATCTTCTTTTTGTGGAGATTTCTATGAGAAATATCTGTCTTATTTTAGTGCCAAGAACTGTATCTCTAGGCAATTGATTTATTTATATCTGCTGGACTCAAATGAATGTGTAACTGACAACTTTATCTCATATGGCTGTTAGAAATCTTAGTGTTAAATCCGTGGCTAACTTGTAAAACATATATAGATCATCATAGTAGCATATTTAGCTGTATTCCTAACAACACTCTGCTCCCATTTTTAATATAAATTTTAATTGACTTATGCGTATAGAAAAGTGCACATAGCATAAATGTACAGTTTAGTGATTTTTTTTGCAAAGAGGAAACAATATTGTAATTAGCACCAAGTCAAGAAAAAGAACATTACCCAAAGAAAGGAAATAACTGTCTCAAAAAGACATCTGCACCTCCACGTTTATTGCAGCATTTTTTACAATAGCCAAGCCAGGGAAACAACCTATGTGTCCATCGGTGGATAAATGAGTAAAGAAAATGTGGTTATATACACAATGAAATATTATTCATCCATAAAAAAAAGAAGGAAATCCTGCCATTTGTCACATCGATGGACATAGCATCATATGCTAAGCGAAATAAGTCATAGAAAGACAAATGCTGTATGATCTCACTTATATGTGGAATCTAAAAATAAACTAACTCATGGAAACAGAACAGATTGGTGGTTGCCAGAGGTGGGGTGAGGTGTGTGGAATGGATGAAAGGGTGACGGTCGAAAGGTATAAAATTCCAGTTTTAAGATCATAAATCCTTAGGATGTAATCATCATCATGATCCTCATCATCATCATGAATGTTACCCAAATCCCTAGAAACCTCTTCCTTTATTTTTTTCCAATTACTACCTCCGTTAAGGGTAACCATTATCCTAGCTTTCAACTATGGTTTGGTTTTGCCTCTTTTTGAATTTATGGAATAATACAGTATGCACCCTTTTCAGTTTAGCTTATTTTGCTCACAGTTATGTTTATAAAATTCATCCTTTTTGTTTCACGTAGCTGTAGTTTATTTTCACTGCTGTGTATTTTTCCACTGTATGAATTTATCCATTATCCACTATTTATCCATTCTACCTGATGGACATTTGAGTTATTTTCACTTTTCAATTATTGCTAATCGAATATTCATGAATATGTATTTTGGTGAATATATGTACATATTTCTGTCAAGTATATACCTAGGAGTGGGCTTACTGAGTCATGTGGCATGCATATATTCAGCTTCAGACAGTTTTCCAAAGGACTTGTTCAGTTTATGTACTAGTGAACAATGTATGAGTTCCAGTCGCTCTACATCTTCACTAATATTTTAAATTTTTCTGTCTTTCATTTTAGCCATTCTGGTGTGTTTGCTGGGGGGTCACATGGTGGTTTTTCCTGATGTCTAATGAAGTTAAGCATCTTTCCAAAAGTCTATATAGGTCATTTGGATATGCTTTTTTGTGAAGTGCCAATTCAAATCATTTATCAACTGAGCTCTCTGACTTCTTGTTTGTTTGATGTGTAGTTTTTGTACATTTTGTGTACATTCTTTTGCACATTTTTTTCAGATTTTTTTTAACATTCTGAGTACAATGGAGATATGTGATGCAAATATATTCTCCCATTTAGTGGCTTGATTTTTCATTCTCTGTATAGTATGGTTGATGAATAGAAGTTTGTAATTGTAAAGTAGTCCATAAATTTCCTTCATAATTAGTGCTTATTGTGACCTGCTTAAGAAACCAGTCTACTCCAAAGTAATGAATATATTTTTCTGTTTTCTCCTAAAAATTTTATTGTTTTAATTTTTTTACATTTATATCAACAACTCACCTGCAGTTTATTTTTGTTAATGCTGTGAGGTATAGAGATCAAGATTTAATACTTTCCTTTAGGAAAATCAGTTGATCTAGTGCTGTTTATTAACAAAACCATGCTCTCCTCACTATACTCAGATGTCACATTTATAAGTCAGATTACTGGATCATTTGTGTGTTTGCTTTTGAACTCTCTTTTTTTCCCTTAGTCTATATGTCTATCTTAGAGCTAATATCATACTGGCTTAATAAGTGTATAATAAGTCTTGATGTTTGGTAATATAAGTTCTCTACCTTTATTCGAGATGTCTTGGCTGTTTTTGGCCTTTGCAAACTAAATTTTAGAATCACCTTATCAATTTCCATTAAAAATCTAGAATTTTTATTAAGATTGCACTGAATCGGTTACTTTTGGGAAACTGTCATCTTTACAATATTAAGACTTATATGCAACCTATGAACATAATATATCCCATTGTGTATTTAACTATTCTGAAATTTTTCTTAACAAGTTTTATAGTTTTGAATATATATCATTTTGACTTATTCTTCCATATTTGATAATTTTATATTTTTGTAACAGATTTTTTAATTTTTTATTTTCTTGGGTTTTTTTTGCTGATATAGACATAAAATTGATCTTTTAAAATATTAGTTTTGTAATCTTGTAATTTTACCATATTTACTTACTAATTCTAACAGATTTTTTTTCAGATTTTTTTTTTAACATTCTGAGTACACTGTCATGTCATCTGCTTTTATTTCTTTTTCAAACTTTATGCCTTTTCTTTCTTGTCTTACTGCACTGGCTAGGACAGCAGTATTGCAGAAAGCATTAACAATTTTACCACTAAGTAGGATGTTTGCAGTAGATTTTTCTTAGTTCCCTTCTACTTCTAGATTGTGGAGAATTTTTATATGTGGAGAGTGAATACTGTATTATCAAATACTTTTTCTGTCTTTCAGGATGAACATAGGACTTCTCTCCCTTTTTTTCTGTTTAGTGAATTATATTGAATGGCTTTTGAATGCTAAACTGCTCTGGAATAAAAAACAGTTGTGCTGTATTATTGTTTTTACATATCTGCATTCGATGAGTTAATATTGTCTTTGGGATTTTTGCATATCTGTTCATGGAAGATAGTGGTCTGTAATTGTTCTTTCTAATAGTGTCCTTAATTAGTTTTGTCATTAAGAATATCTGACCGTGGGAGGGAAAAAAAGATTATTTGACCTCATAAAACAGGTTGGGAAATGTTCTTTTTTTATGTTCTGTAGAACAGTTTGTGTAAGATTAATATTATTTCTTTCTTAAACTTTTAGAAATGTTCACCAGGGAAGAAATCTAAACTGCAATTTGTCTTTGTAGGAAGTCTTTTAGTAACAGTTTTAATTTATTTAATAGGCACTGAACAATTCAGGCTCCGTGTTTCTCTTTGTATCAGTTTCTGCAAGTTCTTCAAGGAATGCACCCATTTCATTTACATTGGTGAAAAAATGAAGGAGAATTAGAGATACAAATTTTCAGCTATAAAATAAGTAAGTCACAGGGATGTAGTGTACAGCACAGGGAATATACTCAATATCATAATAACTTTGTATGGTGACAGATGGTTACTAGACTTAGGTATCACATCATAAGGTTATGTAAATGTTGAATCACTATGTTGTACACCTTAAACTAATGTGGTGTTGTATGTCAATTATACTT
Source organism: Pteropus vampyrus (assembly GCF_000151845.1). NCBI lineage: Eukaryota > Metazoa > Chordata > Mammalia > Chiroptera > Pteropodidae > Pteropus > Pteropus vampyrus. Next base: position 19,486,050 of record NW_011888785.1, on the reverse strand, counting down.
TAATAAAAAATTAATCTTAAAAATTTTCTTTATATTCTCTTATGCTTTTTATTGATTAAAAAAAATCTGTAGTCATTTTCCATTTTTTTTCCTCTCCCGATGTTGGTAGTCTCTGTTTTCCCATTTTTTTTCTTTCTAGGAGTTTACGAATGTTATTAAATCTTTTTAAAGAACCAACCTTGACTTTGTAAATTTTCTCTATTGTACATTTGTTTCTTAATTCATTGATTTCTCTTTGTATTTATTATTTTCTTCTGTCACTTTCAGTTCTTGTTCTTTTATCTAATTTCTTGAGAAGGGAGTTTAGATCATTGTTTTTCAGCCTTCTTTTCTAATATATGCATTTTAAGGCTACAGATTCCCTTATTTGAAACAGTTTTGAGATAGCAAACATTTTAAATGTTGTATCTTCATTATTAGTCTTAAATGTTTTCTTATTTTTGTTGGGATTTCTTCTTTGACTCGTGGGTTATTTATAAAGATATTGTTTAACTTTCAAATAGTTGAGAATTTTCTGGTTTTAGTTATTGCATTCTAACTTAATTCCACTGTGTAGAGAACTTATTCTGAGACTTTAAACATTTGAAATTTTGTTTATGCTTGCTATGTGAAGTAGCATATAGTTAATTTTGATAAATACTTGACGTGCATTTGAAAATAATATATAGTCTCACTGTTGATTGCATCTTCTAATATGCCAATTAGATCCAGTATGTTAATTATATTGTTCATATCTTCTGTATTCTTACTAAGTTTTTGTATGCTTCGTCCATCTGGTGTTGAGAGAGATGTGTTAGTCTATGTCTATGAATGTAGATTTGTCTATTTCTCCTTTTAGTTGTCTTTTTTTTTTTTTTTTTGCTGTAAATATTTCGTTGCTCTGTTACTAGATGTGTGCAGATTTAGCATTTGTGGTCTCTTCCTAGTGGTTTGATTCCTTTGTTATCGTGTAATATCCTTTAATAATACTATTACTGTCTTAAAGTTTATTTTTTGTCTGCTGTTAATATACTAGTTAAAACTGCTTTCTTTTAGTGTTTGTATGATGCATCTTTTTCTGTTTTTAACTTTCACTCTTTCCGGGTCCTTATATTTAAAGTGTTTCTTGGCAGGATAGAATTGAATTTTGCATTTTATCTAGCTTTTTATGTAAAATATTTAGCCCATTTATATTTAATGTTACTATATTTGTATTTATAGCTACCATTTTACTGTTTACTTTGTGTTCACTTTTTTCTTTTCTTGCTTTCTTATATTATCAGTATTTTTCTATTCCATTTGTTCCACTATTTCAGTTTTTCTCTCTATAAACTCGTTAGTCATATGTTCTTTTTCTTTTGTGTTTTTTATTTTTATTTCTATCTTTTTGGCAGTTACCCTTGATTTATTAAAGTCTAATGTAATTTAACTTTTACTGCTTTTCTGGTAATGTTAGAACCATTTATTCACCCACATCCTAAGACATACTTTTAAAATCTACATGTATTTTAAATTCTGCAAGATTATTTAATTATTGTATTTTACTCTTGATATTAAGGCAATACACATTTGTATTTCCCCACATATTTACCCTTTTCACTGCTCTTCCATCAGTTTTGGAAAAATTTAGAATGCTGTTTTCTTACATTCCAATTATATGTATGTTAAACTTTATCAAATCCCACTTAACTCATTCCTTTTTGTATTTTTTTTCTTTTTTTCTTTCTATGCTTCATTTTATATATTTTCTACGAACTCTTCTTTCTGGTCATTAACCATGTCTTCTGTTTCTCATCTACTGTTTATCCCATTAAATGAGTTTTTAATTTCAGATAGTTCTAGAATTTCTATTTGATTCTTTTTAATAGGCACTAATTCTCTGATAAAAACACCTATCTTTTCATCTATAATCCATCTTTTTCTCTATTTTCTTGAAGATATCAGTTATTTTAAAGTTCTCATCATTGATCTAGAATATTTAGGTCATCTTTATACCTGTTTTTATTGCCTGTTTTCCTTCTCTTCTCACTCTCTTTTTGTTATATAGTCTTATCTTTTGGCATGTTTAGAATTTTATTTATTGAATGCCAGATTATATGTATTAAATTTTTCTTTAGCACTTTTGTTGTTCTTTTGGTTTCATAAGTATTCATCAGAACATAATATATAGCAGAAAGAGACCACAATGTGGAGGAAATGGATGGACTACACCACCCAATTTGAGATAAACATGCCCAAGAGCATACTAACTTCCATGGCCCGTAGTACAAGTTAGTGCTCACTTTCCTTTACTAATGTTATCTTCTTCTGAAAGAATGGTGGCTGATTACCTTCATTTAGTCAGGGATTGTGCTGAATCCAGGCTGGATTTCAACCCTGGTAAATCTTAGTTTTCAGTTTGCCCCTGGCTCTCCAGAATTTTCAACCTAGATTTGGCATATTCTCCAGCACCCTTTCTCTGGTAACCCTGAACTATTATTTATCTTCTGAAACTACCAAATGCTTTATTCTGTTTTTCAGAGGCTTTCTGATCAGATTTTAATCTCCTGATAAAGAGAAAATCGTGCTGTGTTTGAGGACTTCCCAGATTTCTTTCAAAAGCTTTCTTGTTTTTTCTGTCCCCCACTAGCAGACTTCTGAGGGAGCCAGAACCTGCCAGCACTCAAGATTGGCAGACACTCCTGAATAAAAGCAGCTGTAGCAGTCAACTCATTTTTTTGAGCTTACCCTTTCTCTGGGGTCTTAGCCTCTCTAATTCTTAGTGTTTCGATAACTTCTTCAGCCTTCAAACATACAAGTTCTGTATGTTTTTATAGTTGTACTCTTGGAGCACTGGTCTACTTTTTTACTCCATCCTACCTAGAAGTGGAAGTCTGTTGCCACATTTTTTTATCTTCCATCCCAGTTTTAATTTATGCAGCCAGTTTATTGTACTATATAAGTAAACTCTTCTCAGGGCTTTTTTGGAATGGGTAAATCTAACATTCATTATGCTGTAATGCTATAATGTAATTATTATTTTTTTGTCTTCTACCAAAATGTGAATTTCTAAAGTACAGGAATTATAGTTCACTCAGTATCTAGTTTATTCCCAGATTCTAGTGCATAGCAGGCATGTTAAACAAATGGGGTAATTCTCTCTTACTAGTGAAGAATAATAGCAGTGGACATTTCCAGAATGAGGTGGAAGATTGAATTAAAGAACCATCCTCACTTGTTTTTAAAAAGTCACCTTAATGACCAATCTCTAATGATACTAGAGTTTTAACTTCTAATAGCTTCAGCAGTAGAATGCATGACTACTGAATGGAGTTATTCTAATTAAAATTTACTATAGAAATGAAAAAAAATTCATCTCTTCCAGTGTTTTAATTAAAAAAAAGGGGTGAAGGCTGAACTAAATTAACAAATATGTTTTTTGACATTTAACTTCCCAAAGCAATCTAATTTTTTATTTTATAAAAAATATTTCATAAGAAATAGGTAAAATTTCTAAAATGCATGCTGTTTTGAAAATATTTTATAAAAGATAGGAAACGTATATAATGCACACATTTTGTGGTTTACACTAAATAAAATGACATTATCCATTTTCTTCAGTTATGGTGAGTGCCTTTAGAAGAGGATAGGATAATAAATATCCCCCAAATATTTAAATTTAACATTTGATTTTGAAATTAATGTAATTTCTTTAATGCATGGAGAATATACTTTTTGGAGGAAAAATATTGAATTGAGTGTTTATGACTTACGATGAAAATTTTAATTAAAACAATTTTCATTTAAATCAGATTTATTTTATAGTTAAGAGTAACATTGTCAGAATTCAGACCCAAATACATTTGGTTTCAAAATCTATGCTTTCTCTGTTATGCTATGCTGCCTTGAGTGTCTATGATAGGTCAACTGGGTCTAGTTTGTTTATGTTTGTGTGTGTGCAAACATGCATATGTGCGTGTGTGTGTGTATATATGTTGTATTTGAGTCTCAGAATCAGAAACATAGAACCTTCATTTTCTTAGCATTTCTGGTATTAATGATCACTGTATTACATTCAGGCACTGGAAATTCCTGCCCCTCTCTCTCTATGCTTAGATGTTAAGTGTAATGATGCTGTTCTAAAAAGAAAGAGAATGTATGCTAACGTAGTAATTTTTGTACTAGCTAATGCTATGTTAAATGTTTTATATATGCAAGCTTCTTTAATCTTCACAATAATAAGATAATTGATTATTTAGTAAACCGAGATTGAGAGAGGTTAAATGTTTTGACAAGGAATGGATAATAGCAGAACCAGGTGTGAATTCAGGGCCTTCTAATGTCAAAGCATTGTTCTGTTGTATGCTGCTGCCTTGAATATCTAGTTTATTAGATTAACTATGTTAAAATACGTTACTTGAATATTTTCATATGTCATTGGATAAAGAACAATTGGATTCCAAAGGGATATGTAATCCAATGTGTGGTTAAAGTATTCTTTATTGAAATGATTTAAATTGGTGGTCCCCAACTTTTTTGGCACCAGGGACAGGTTTCGTGGAAGACAGTTTTTCCATGGACCAGGTGGTGGGGGGTGGTTTCAGGATGATTCAAGTGCATTACATTTGTTGTGCGTTTTATTCTATTATTATTACATTGTAATATATAATGAAATAATTATACAACTCATCATAATACAGAATCAGTGGGAGCCCTGAGCTTGTTTTCCTGCAATTAGATAGTCCCATCTGGGCATGATGGGAAACAGTGACACACAAAGTGTGTTGCTTATGTCCATTCTACTCCATGATTTTGTTTTGGTTGCAGTCATGGCAGAAAACCCTGCTTCACAAAGATAGGATGTTAGAAATGGAAGCAGACTTTTCAGGCTTTTGTGGCAATCTCAGGATATTCTGCCTTGACTTTAATCTAGAATAAATGGAGATTTGAAGTTGTCTCAAACATACTTTTAAGGCCACCATCATATGCGATCTCCCCAGCACTAGCATCACTGCAGATCATCAGGCCGTTAGATTCTCATAAGAAGAATGCAACCTAGACCCCTCACGTGCGCAGTTCTCAATAGGGTTCATGCTCCTATGAGAATCTAATGTCTGATGATCTGAGGTGGAGCTGAGACGGTGATGCTAGCGCTGGGGAGCAACTGCAAATACAGACGAAGCTTCACTTGCTCACCCACTGCTCACCTCCTGCTGTGCATCCTGGTTTCCTAACAGGCCATGGACAGGTATTGGTCTGTGGCCCTGGGTGGTTGGGGACCCCTGATTTAAAGTGAGAGTTCTTTCATATGAGATCAATGGAGTTAATCTATTTTAAAATGGGAACTTTTCTTGGTTCGATGGTTTTCTAATTTTAGCTACATGATTTTTTAAAAATTGTGTCCTTTTTTTCTTCTTTTTTTTTTTTTTTTAAAGAAAGTGTTTCCAGTGTTGTTTTTCATGTTGGGCAAACTGCTGTCATCAGTCTGCTTACATAACAATACAAGATGTTAATAATATAGTATTTCATCCTTAAGATACCTAGATTAACAATTTTTTTAAAAAAGACATTTTGACAGAACAAATGAGGAAAATATATTAAAATGTTTCTTTCTCCTTTTAATTTTTACATTGAGTAAAAAATTTAAAAATGATAATCACTATGATAAGAGAGAAACTTGAGTTTCAGGGTACTAATTCTAGAGAAGATAGTTGGGAACTTTTTTTTTCTGTATTTCAATAATTCTTTTTTTTTTTAAGGCGAGGCAACCCTTGGTTGACCTCACAGATTGCAGGGACCTTGTCAGCTGACAATCCCTTATTATTTTTTTCATTTTTTATGCCTATAGCACCTGGTCTTCCTGTATGGTCTCCCATCCATGTACTTACCAGGCCCAACCCTGCTTAGCTTCCGTGATCAGACGGGATCGGGCTTGTTCAGGGTAGCATGGCCATAGACCCAATAATTCTTTATTTATAGAAACAGGCATCTTGTTGAATTTGGCCTGTGGACAATAATTTACAGACTACTGCTAAAAAGATCTGTGAAAAGTATTTTTTCTCATTGCAAAATAGATTAAAATTATTAAAAGATAAAGGAGTAAATGCACATGATGATTGGGAATTCTTAACTTGCATAAAACTTGATAAAAGAAGGCTCATTGCTTATTCTAAAAGATTTTGGGTGGTTTCTGGCATAAAATATAAGATATGTCTTTCAATGAGCAGATGTGTGGTTACTGTGCTCGTTATCATTGATAGTCACAATTTTACATTATATTTGGGGTGGATTGTATCTTAACTCTTGGCAGCCATCTCCTTGTTGATTGTTGATGGTGGATATTAATGGCAGAGGATAGTTACTTCGCAAGTTTGCTGAAGATCAGTAGCAGTAATAATATAAGAAATCCTATAAATTTGGTATGCAATATTGGAAGGAATTCTATCAGAATTTGGATACTTATGTTCTATACTATTATTCTTTTTATGAATGACTAACTTTAATTTTTCTGAACCCTTTTTAATTTTATAATGTGATGATTTTAGATGCCTTTTATGTACTTTTGTTACCTTCAGATACATTACCATGTAATGAGATATAATAGTATAGATAAAAAAAAGTCTGCTTTGTGTGAAATTTATTTTTTCTGAAGTATATTTGATAAATGGTTAAAATTATATAAGCTTGTTGAAAAGAGATGGGAATACATTTCTTTTCTACTCAATTGCTCTGTATATATATGAATATATATGTGTATATTACTAATGAAGTTTCTTAAATATTAAAGGTGAGTTTCCACTTTTTAAATAGTTTCTTTCCAATACTGTAGAAATTTAACAAAGTAATTTTATATTTGACTGTCACTTTTTTGCTTTTTAATTATTTGTAGTTACAATTATGTTAGAAATCTACGAACCATGGAAGGAATTGATTTAATATGCATATAGTGAAGAATTTTTTAACACAGTTTTGGTAACCATCTTATTTTCTTGGTATATTGGCAAAGGGAAGAAGTAGTTAATGCTTTCTTAGGTTTGAAGGTTTTAGTCACAATCGTTCTTATTTCTAAACTAAACAAAAATTTTCTTTGGACATTGAAGGTGGGAAAGAGAATCTTTTAAGCCACAGACAGTTTAAAAACTACACTTAATTATAAGACCCTTTTATGTAAATTTTTTATTTTTAAAATTCTTATGTAAAAGCTATTAGACTTGATTTGATATTTTTAGACATTCATCAAATTGTCATTTCATTATTTTAAAGTCAATCCTCTTCAAAAAACAGATGACTAATATTAATGTCATCATTACCAAGAAATAGCTCGGCTTCTGTGTGATATATTTTAGATGTATTAAAAATCTTTTTACAGACTTGGTTTTTATAGCACATCTTAGCTAGTTACTATGTTATGGAGGCAGAGATTCTCATTCTAGCATAATAGAGGTAGCTATGTAATTCTAGAGAAGTGTTGAGTGGGAGGACTTGGCTAGCTAAAAGTGAAACATGGACTCTAAGGAACTAATTTTCTTCTGAAATTTTGGTTTGTGTTGGCAGAAAGGCAGGCTGTACATGATGAAACAAAGCTGGAAAACATTATTTTTCTTCAGTATTAACTTTTATATAATAGAAATTATTTAAAATGCTTTTTACCTTTAAAATATCTTCATGCTTGGGAATAACATTAGAAATTGTGTGTAATGATATGCTTTGGAATATTTGGACTTTACTTGTGTTTTAGTTTTTAGACAAATGTTGAGTTAGAAGTAATTTGATGCTCTGAGATTCACCATATTAGATTTTTGTCATGCAGATAATGGCTTCTATGAAATACAGTCTGCTGATAACATGATCAAAAAAAGACTCATTTCGTTGACTACTGATTGATCTGCATATGGTTCTGGATGCTATAAAAATATGTTACTTTCCATGGCCTTTTCTTTCCATTACATTTTACAAAGTAGATCATTTGTCAGGTAATTTTGTATTATTCCTGAAGGGCAATAGTGACTAAAATCTTATCAGGCTGTTACAGGTGGTTATTAAGTTCTGACCTAGCTCTTTCGATGAAATAAGCACTT